>NC_072866.1:3158333-3474166 GCF_028858705.1 Grus americana
TTTCTTTTTTTTTTTGGTCAATTCCCACAATGGGTTGACCAAAATGAAAATTGCCATTTTGATCCAAATGTATTTTCTGGGTGAAATACAGTTGAAAATAAATATTTCTGTAAGGGCTGGCCAAGAAATCCTAGTTTTATGTTATTTCCACTCCTCCACCTCCTCCTGGCACCACAAACACACACATTCCCTGTGGCTCAGTCTAGGAATGATCAATTGCAATTAATCTGGGCAGAAAATGAAGGGGTTGAGTTTTGATGTGATTTCCTCGTGCTCTGCTGGGCAGCAGCTCCTGGGGCTGCGAGTGGTCTGGGGTACTACCCCCTTTCCAGACCCTCAGCATTTTGGCTCCCCTCCTGCCTCATCTCCTGGTTTTGAAACCCAGCCCCACGTGGACTTGCTGAACATGCCTTTGAAGTGAATTATCTGTCCTGGTTTGGGCTGAATAACCTATGGACTAGGACAGTGGGGCTTGGGTTTATTTTTGGGCTTCTTCCCTGGGCTTTAAGTCCTGGCTTAATGCTCCGTCCCTGCTCTGTGTGCAGCCTGGCAGGCCTGCTGCCAGCTCAGCCCGCAGCACATCCAGCACCTCACCAGGTGCACGAAGTTGCCGGTGTCCCTCTTTGCCACTGCATGATCCTGCGTGATAATGTCTGCAATGTCTGCTGGTGCCTGAGGGTGACAAAGGCTTCAAAAGACTTTCTGCCCAGTGTTAGGTTTTTGAACTTAACTTACATTGAATGGATTATAAGAAATTCAAGTTGCAACATAGCTGCTTGTTAGTAGAGTCTTTTTTTTTTCTTGAAAGCAAAAGGTATTTCATCTGCACTCCAAAAAGTGTCAATATATTTTTTGCAGGTTAGCAGCACCATTCTCAGCTTGGCATCCCATCTGGAGAGGAAGCATCTGTACTCTGAGCATTTTGCACTGACACTCCAGATTGACGGACCGTTAGCACCTACGGTGTGGGAGAAAGGGCACTGCTGGGGCTGGGCACTCAGAGCAGCCAGCGCTGCTCTTCCTGGCCTGAGGCTGGGGCAGAAAGCAGCAATGCCAGCTGCACATGCAGGAGCTGCAGGGTAGCAAGGACAATTTCTGTAGCAGCTCTGGTGAACAGATCCCACAGCACCAACCCCACTTCTCCTGCTCACAGGAATCCCGCTACACATGGGGCTGGGGATGAAAACCTGACCTGCCGCTGGTACCCAGGAATCTGCTTGTTCCGCAATGAGGGGATACAGGTGATCTCCAGTCCAACCTGGAAATGCATTCCCCAAGGGGAATCCCCGTCTTCTCGCTCCTGGCAGTTCCCTCTCTGGCTCCTGGCCAGGCCACCTGCATTTGAAACTCCATGGAACTTTGCTTGGGTTTGTGTGTTATTAATCCTCCTCAGAAGAAATCCCAGACCTTTCTGGACCTCTTCCCTGTTTGCTAGGACAGCTGCCAGGGCTGCGCCGCTGCTTCACGTCAGCACAGGAGGCACTGCAAAACCCGTGTATTTCCAGAAGGCCAGGGGAGCTCCTGCTTTCCCCGCGAAGGCTGCAATCTGATGCTCTCCGCTGTGTTTGCTGGATACTGGGATGCTTTCTTGGCCTAAACCCTGAACAAAGCAGGTCAAAATCAAATCATCTGTCTCGATAACCAGCAATCCAGATAAAAATAGACCTCTGTGCTCCTGGTGTGTCCCAGCTGTCCTCACATAACATAAGTGTTAGGCAACGCATGCCGGCTGTAAGAAGGGGAAAGGAGCTGCGCTGGCTTGAAGCATTGCACGGCTCCCTGGTGCCACATGTCCAGCGGTGGCCATAAACACATGCCAACACCACCATCTGCCTACTTGGATGTATAATCAATATACAGTGCTGCCCGATTTAATACTTGATAACACAGGATCAGTGCTCCAAGGAGCATTGCATATAAATGTGCATGCAGGAGGGAGAACCATGGGGTGCTGATGAAGAAGAGGTATTGAACAAATGTGTGAAGTACCCATGGGTTGTTCTCCTGGCCGGTGCAGACCCACCAGTGCCTGGCTGTAAGTGGGCAGGTGTGTGGCTCACCCAGCATTGAAGGAGCAGTTTAAAAGTGAGCTGCAGCAGTAAAAGTTTCTGTGCTTCACATGCTGATGGATATGTTTCGTTGGGTTTTAACCACGTCTTGTGGCAAGAGCACAGTTTCTCATGGGTTTCAAGCAGAAGGGAGGAAATTCCAGTTTCCAGCAGAGAAGAACGAAGCAAATTCATGTAATCACATGTTCACGTTAAATGTAACAAGCACCAGAAGAGAGCTCTCCTTCAGCTGGTCCTCAGAGGCCATGTTTCAAACAGAAGTACTCCCTGCAAACATTCATGAAGGAGAAAACAAAAAAGGCTCTTGGGCTGGATGACCTGCTCCAAACCAGGACTGGTGGGTGACACAGCTCTGCTTTCCCCTTTCACAGCCTAGAAGTGTCCCCTCAACACCAAACTGCTGCCGTGCACCAGCTCGTGCTTGAGAGAGCAGCAGTCAGAAGCTGGCTGTAAGTCACCCTATCCCATATATGTTATGCTTATAGGACTCAGTGAGCTGAAGGAGCAACACCCTGGGTGGCGATGGGAGCAAGGAGGGCATATTCTTGACCAAGAAGGCAGATTTTATCCGACTAAGTGGAGATGCCCGCAGCTGGGTAAAAGAATCCCACCCCACAGACGCAGGCAGGCTGGGCAGGGAAGCACTGGGGGATTGAGAGCTTGGGATGGGGTTAGCAGTACTGTCTGCAGGAGTGTTACACAGGAGTAACAAATTGTGTTTCAGTGACAGAGCTTTGGTTTTTTGCAAAATGCATGCGCTGTTGGCAGGAGGCTAAGAGAGAGCGGGAGTAGGTCAGAGTCACACTCTGGCTCCACAGCATTCCTCCTGGGAGATGCTGAAGGGCCCTGCGAGTTCATCTTTGCTCTGTTACGTTACTGGACACTTCTTTTCCATGTTTATGTGGTAGAAACATCTGAAAATAATTTGTGCTTGTTAAGTTTTGCGGATGGTCAGGGCTCTGCATACAATTTGGTCTCCACCTCAGCCAGGACTCGCTGAGGCTGATCTGTGTTTGCTCATTAGCTAACACGACGCAATGTAGTTAGCAGGGCTCTCTGGGGGGCTGCCTTCGAAGCGTGGATGCCGTTGCCGTGCGTGGGCACGCGCAGGGGTGGGTGCGGTACCGATGAGCTCACCCTTCACAGGGAGCGCCGGCCCCTCGACGGCGGCTCTCCCGCTCGTCTCAATTGCTCTCGCGCGCAGGTTGGCAGGGAGGATTCAGTAAGATGGCAAGGAATATGCGCCCCCCTAGTTATTACTAATATTAAAAACATCTGCAGCTGTGGGTTGGGGACCCGCTGAAGAGGGATGTGCATGCTGCGGGCCTTGCTGGAGCTCTAGCAAACCTCTGCGTGAGCAATGCATGCTGACCGATGCTCCGGAGAGGACGGATGGAGAAATCTTCGGCAACAATCCCAGGACAAAGGCGAGGATGGCTTAGCAATCGAGGTGGGAGGATGCCATCCAGAAGGGGAAAATGTTTAAGCTGGGAGTAAAGAAACAGCTTAGGGAAGGGATGATATGCTAACCACATGGTTGGAGGAGGAGTTGTGTAGAACTTGATGGGAAACACAGGACTAAGTCGGGGGGGGGGGGGGGAGGGGGCGGGTAATGAAGCAAGGAGCAGGTAAAGGAGAGTGAAACTGCAGGAAAGAGTGAGGTGACTGGGAGCAAGCCAGCCAAGCGTTAGCTGTTCTGTGCGGGGGCAGTGCACGCCACCCCTGTGACAGACACGGAGGTGAGGGCTGCCCGTGGGTGCCAACGGGGCCGGGGAAGGCCTGGCCGGGCGCTGGCACCTCAGCTGTGCCCGGCCCCTCCGCTGAGCGTGGCCGCCAGCAGTGCCGAGACTGACTCCCGGCCCCGGGGCTCCGCACACGGGGATCGGCGCGGCTGTTGCCGGAGCCGGGCGCTCCGGGGTGGCAGAGCTTCCAGGAGCCGCGGGAGCAGCCCGTGGATAATGGAGCTAAACGCTGTCGCTCGGCTGGGGGTCGGCGGCTGCGCGCCTGAAGGGCGATGCCCACCCCCGAGGCGGACCCCAAAACCGCGGAGGGGAGGCGGGGGCTGCAGGCCGGGGCCACGGGGGCCGCACTGCGGGGGCCGCGGGCGGGCCGGTGGCTTCCGCCCGGCGCGGCGCATTCCTACACCGTGAGTCAGGGCGGCGGCGCGGCGGGATGCGTCGTCCCTCGGCTCCGGGCGCTGGCAGCTCCCCGGCGGGACTCACGCCGCCGAACCCGGCTCGATTCCCGTCTCCTATTTGCATGCCGCGGCTGTGAATGGCGTGCCCGGCCGGCCGGCCCCTGGCACGGGGGAGGAGTCTCCGCGCCCTACGCGGGCCGAGCTCGGCGGAGCCGGTCCCTTAAGCCGCACTGGGGGGCGGCCCGACCCGAGCGGCGGCTCGCCGCTGCTCCTTACCCGCCTTTACGGTAAGTGCGAACCGCGGGACCGGGGATAACGAAGAAGGAGGAGGAGGAAGGGGGGGGAGGGGGGAGCCCTACGCGGGGCCGGGCGGGGGCTGCCCCGGGGCACGGCGCACACGTGAGTTGCGGGCTCCGTCCCGTCCTGTCCCGCGGCCCGGCCGCCTCAGCCGCGGCTCGGCAGCCCCCTGCTGGCGGCCCGACCGTGAGGGGCAGCTCCGCGGTCCGCCGAGGGCCGTTCCCTGCCCGGCTGAGGCGGCGCGATTCGCGCCGCCTCAGCCGGGCAGGGAACGGCCCTCGGCGGACCGCGGTGTAGGGCCGGCGCCCTGAGGTGGCGGCCCCGTGAGGGCCTTCGGTGCCTCAGGTGGGAGCCCGGTCCTGTCAGTGACAGGCAGAAGTTGGAACCTGTGTGGTCTCACGTCCCCGGAGAACCGGGGTCTGGCTCGTCCGCTGTTCTTGGGATATTGGGAGCTTGGTGACCCTGGTGCTTTTGGTCGTGGGTAAAGGTGAGCGTTCATGGCTCGTTTCGGCTGATCCAAGTTCATGCTGGGGCTGAAAGGCCCCTCCGGTCCCATCGTTTGCCCACGCGTTCCCACCCACCCCTCCCCTGATGCTGGCACCGGTCTTTTGGCAGCCACCTTGTGAGCTGATCTGGTGGAAATCATATTGCTTTTTACATGTGAAGGTTAGTTTTCCTCTGGATCGAGTCCCTGAGGTCTTTTCACAGTGTTGCACGGCTGTCACAAAGCAGAGGATCACAGCAGTCCAACACGAAAGCTTTTGCAGGATTGCACCCCCAGTGCTGAGTCCTTTTGGGCTCCTCAGAAAGCAAGCTGTCCTTCCCCCCATTGTAGCATGTGTAGCTAGTCCTGCTGTGCCAAAGTGCCCCTTGTGCATATTTTGACTTGCGCTTTTCTCTCACGTAATTCAGGAGAGGTGAGTGGCAGCACAAATGAGTTTTGTCCGGTGCTAGTCCTTGTGCAAGACTTGGTTCTGGCTGCTGGTTCTCCTGCAGGTTGGCTTTGCGGCAGGGTGAGCAGTGTTGGTCAGGGATGTCTCCAGGCTGGGTCTCAGAGCGAGCAGGAAGTTGTTTTCTTTCTTCCTGTTTTTGTCCCCATGGCTGCTAATTTCCTCTGGGAAGAAAGCTGTGCTTTCTGCAGTAAAGGAAAAAATAGTCACACGTAACGGGAAGGGACATGGCAGCAAAGCTGAAGGCGCTTCTGAATGAAGCATGGGACGAGGACTGAGCACAGGGTGTTAATAGCAGTAAGGCTGATTGAGCAGCAAAGACAAGTAGCTGCCCTTGTGCCATGACCACGGGGGTAAAACAGGCCCACTTGGGACAAGCCGGGGAGCAGACCCTTGGAAGAATTGGGTCTCCACTCCAGTGCGTGGATATATGTTGCTCTCCAGCTGTTCTATCTCGGTGGTGTAGGGTTTGCAAGAGCAGGTGATAACTCGTGTTAGATTGGTTGATGTAGTTGGATGAAACAGATGAACTTTCAGATACTTCCATCCTTGGGGTTTTGATTGTTAAAAGGACTTTAAGAAAGGCCTTGTGTGCCTGAAAGCTTGTCTGCCTTTTTTTTTTTTTTTAACCTTCTGTTGCTCTAATAACAGCTATCATCCCTCCCTCCTGCTGCATCCCTCTTGTGTTCTTAGATCCTTGTGGCTACTGCCTGGCAGCCCAGGTCTCTGCTGTCTGTGTGCAGGCTTGTGGGGAGCCCCCTGCCATTCCTGAGCTGGGACCCTGCCAGCCTCCCGAGAGGTGCTGTGGATTTGGAACAGGGGAACAAACTTCATTGTGGTCTTTGTGCTCATCGGTCCTGACACCCCTGGATGGTGGTGGCTCTCACTGTGGCCATGTGTCAGCGGTGTGCCTGTGCCTGCTCCTCTGCGTTCCCATGAAAGGAGCTTAATGCTGCGCAGCGTAAAAGCAACTCCCACAAAACTAGTTCTGCTCTGGGACTTCCCATGACAGGCCTTTTTTTTTTTTTTTTTTTTTAAGCAATACACTTGAAAGAGATCTGCCTACAAACTGGCTTTTCAGGTTCTGGGGAAAGCCATGGGCTGGCCCTGGTCTCAGGAATGTCTTGCTCTGTACTGGGTAGGCTTCAGCCAGGGTGACGAGCTTTGGATGCGGAGAGCACTGCTTGCCAGCAGAGCAGGCACCTCTTCTCCAGCAAGCTTGTCCTTCCTGTGGCTTGGTGCTGAGAACGTGTGGCCCTGACGTGTCACCTCAGTCAGGAGTTATGTCCCTTGGAGAGGGCCAGCGCCTCGTCACTGGATTTGGCAGATGGCTTGTTTCACTTTAGTGGTGGGGACTGCAATGAGACTGCCGCTGAGCAAGGTTGCGACGCAGGAATAGGAATTCCTTTTGGGGTCATCAGTCCTGTTCCTCTGGAATCCAGCCCCAGAGAGTAGCCAGCAAGTCCCAGCACGTTCCCCTGAAAGAGGCAGGGTCTGCTGAGTGTGGCATGATAGGACAGTTTATTCTGGGCACAGAGCCCACATGCTCAGATATAATTCAGTGTGTCAGATCTCTCTGCAGGGCAAACGCAGCCTGGTTAGTGCTGAAGGCCTGAGATGGGCAACATGACCAGGAGTCTTGGGTTGTTTTCCTCTTCCATTCAATGCATCCAGGAAAAAGGTTGGCAGAGCACACTGTGTGCTGCTGGGGATACTGCCTGCTGGGTGGGACTGGCTGTGAGCTGAAGATCCTGACATTTCTCTGTCTGTATCTCTAGAGCTTTTATCCAGCAGAACAGTCTTTGATAAGATTCTTCCCTTGTGGTTGCTGCCTTTCTTCCTTAGTTATCTCTGGAGGCTTTGGCATTGCGTGGAGACCATGCGCCCTTCTCGGAGGTTCCAGTATTAACTGTGACCCAACAAAACACTTCTATTAATTGCTGTTCCTGCAGCCACCTGCCTGTTGCCGGTATATGACCCATTTCAGTAGAAATACTTAAGACTCGAGGATGGGTTCCTTCCTTCGCATTTTCCCTGAGCTTAGATGTGGATTAGTTTCCTTTCTTTTCAGGTGAAGAGGTGCTGAGCCCCAAGTCTGACTTTTTCATCATCTAGGTGGAACAAAACAGCCAAGAAATATGACGATCTGGTGCTGTTACTTAGGGTTGCCTCCCTGCTGCCGGTTACCTACCTGCTGTAGTTTTAAGTAACTCGCAGAAGGTATGTGTTGCCTGCCTGCTCAGAGAGCTGTGTTGCATCCTCTCTGCTGAGAGCGTGACAGCATCTCGACTTAAGCTGTGGGAGCCGCAACCTGAATTTAGTGGGACTTGTGTCTGGATCATGGGTAGAATGTCCCAGTGCTGCTGGAAAGTAGAGTGAAGATGGTCTGTTTCCTCAGAGGAGAAGCCCTGGTGTCCAGGGTCATGCAGGTAGTTGTCTCCCCAGTGGCAGGTTTTGTTTTTTAGCTCTGTGGTTGGTTGGTTTGTTGGGGTTTTGTTTTGTCTTGTTTGTTTGTTTATTTTTTGCCTTGTTCAGAACTAGCAGATGAACCAGTTGAACTGAATGGACATCAGGACCTGTTGCTTACTCCGTTAGTGTCCAGTAACTTCCCTCTGAGGTTGGCACCCACCATGCAAGTAACAGAACAACATTTATGAAGGGACAATCCCAGCCTGCAGCTATTAGTACCAAGAGATTAGGAAGGCAACAGGCAAGATTTACCCTTGGAAGGAAATGGATCTATTAGACAGCATTTCCCACAGTTGTGCTGGCAGCCCTGTTTCTGTGTCCTTGAAGAACCCCAGACTGATTCGGTGTGTGGCGTGTGCTCTTGCGATCCAGGCCTGCTTGCACAGTCTCGTAAAGACCCTCACTCCAGCACAGTGCGGGGAGGGCAAGGCGTGTCTGCCAACCCTTCTCTTTTCACAGGCAGGCTTGATTGTGCCATCGGGAAGGTCCGTGGCAGCCCTGAGAGAGTGAGGTTTCCACAGGGAGCAGTGGAAATTGTGTCTGTTGTGTCCTTGTTAGTTGAACTTCAGGGGTTTCCAATTGCTTGCTCTTTTTCTTTTTTTGGTCCTGCTCATCTAGCTGCTGTCCAGGACTGATTGAAGCCCACTTAAGATCACATCTCTCATACTTGTTTCAGTCCATGCTGCTGTAGGAATGAGGAAGTGTGGTTGGTTTTTTTTTAAAATGTGTGTTGGGATGATGCCACAACGAGAAAATTAGTAGCTGAGTTTTTGAATAAATCATCTGAACTATGGTTAAATCCTTTTGAATAACAAACAGTGGCTGTTTGCTACTTGGTGAAGGTGGAGAGCTTATTCTTCATGGTAACCTTAACTGTTAAATCTCCTAAAGCTATAGAGTGCAAGTTTCATTGGTCGTGTGCTCTGTTTGCTGCAGAGACAGAAAATATCAGATTGACATTAAGGCTTGTTCTTGCTGCAATTTCCTTTGGGTGCACTCTTCAGCTATGTAGATAAACCATTTGTTTCAAATAAAATTAAAGCTACTTTTTGCATACCATGGAAATGTTAGAACTATCGCGGTACAGACCTGAGCAGCAGATACGTTCTCAAATTCTGGGGCCTTTAGCAACAAACAGACCTTGCCTTAGTAATCAGAGCATCTGTAAAACACAGTGATTACTAAGGGAAATGTACTTTCTTCTCAGAAGAAGCATCATTGCAGAATACTTCCCTGGCACAGTACAGCCTTCCCAGGGGGAGAAGAGATATCAAGACATGCCTGATCATGCCTTTTCTGGAAAGCCTACCTTTGCCGCCTCCTCCCCTTCCTGTTTCCACTTTGCTGAGAGACAGCCCCTTGCTCTGCTGGTCAGCAGCAATCCCTGCTTTGAAGTTAGGTGGTGGTTTGTTTTTTTTTTTTTCTTTAAAAAGGAACAATCCGTATGAGGTCATCCTGAAGCTGTGCAGAACGCTGCTTTTACTGTTCTACAGGTCCAGCACTTGGCTTTGACTCAGTGAAAGTTATAACAGCTTGAATTTTAAAATCTTGAGGGCTCAGACAGAGGGTTGATGAATGCAGCTTCCGTATTTCAGGAGTTACTGCCCTGTAGCAATCAGCACATGGGAGGTATATTTCTGTGTCGCTTGAATTCAAAGCCCAATGCTTTAAAGTAGAAGACAGCAGACTGTGAGTTGTTTTGCCAAAAAGCGTGAGTGTACCTTCCTTTTCTCTGACTGCTCTGGGATTGTAGTATCACGGAGAACAGTATCACTCAGATTGAAGAAGTATGGTTCACTTTGATTTTTAATTTTTTTTGCTAAAACAAAGTTAGAATTATGATTATTTCTATTTGTGTTAAAAAATGAGTTGGTGCATTGGGCGCATGTGAATGTACACATATGTACACGCACCTGCAGAGCAAGACAAGCTCTTCTTGCAACTGCTTTCCAATTAGACAACGTAGGAGATGGTCTGTGGCTGGCTGTCGAGCACTAGCAGAGTAGAAATTGAAGCATCAGACTGGCAGGCTAGCTCTCCTGTGTCCCTGGCTAAATCAGCTAATGCTTAGAAAGAGCAACTCCAGCCAAACCAGCTCTGCTCCGAGTCCTTGGCTTTGTAATTGTTCTTTCGAAGGATCTCCATTGGGCCTCATTGCTGTGGGCATTGCTGGTGGATGCAGGCTTGTTCTCTTACTTCTATCCAGGTGAACAGAACTATGGTCATGTTAGAGAAAGCAGGTGTGTGTTGGTGAGTGAGAATGCTTTGAATTTCAAAGGAACATAGAAAGAAAGCTGGCCTGAATGGCTCAGATACTGCTGCTTCCATCCTTCCTGAATATAAAGTCTGTCTTCTGGTGGCTCCTGTGTTTGTTATTGTTATTTCCTCTAAGGTTTTTTTAGATTGCTATTCAGTGTGGTTTTATGTAACTTTCCATAGGAAATGTTGTCATTTGTGGCAGTTTTGATCTCATTTGCCAGTGTGCAACAAACAGTGATTCTTAGCTGCTTTTAGTACTGAGAGTCTTTGCCATAGAGGTTGGGTGGCTTTTGGTCTAACACAATTTTTTGTTTCGAGTATTGTAATCTTTCTAGGGGAGGTGGCTAGTTTTGGCAGTTGCTTTTCCATCAATTGTTTATTGATGTCATATTTTCTAAATGAACAATGTTGTAATCACTAAGAGGCATTACCAAGAAAGTTGCTGTTGAAGTGGGTGCATAGGCAGCAGCTATTCCAAAAGCAACCAGAGCCAGTGTTTACTGCTGTCTTGCGAGTTACACCAGTGCTGCGTTCCTAGCTTTCCTTCTGTCCTGAATCCTTATGGTACTTGTCATGAGTATGAGAGCTGGTAGAAAAAAACCTACAAATGTAGCATTTCAATGCAAAAATGATACCTTTGTTAAAATGTAGTGGTAGGATTTTGTTGGTTTTGTCTTTTGTTTTCTAATGTGCGGTCATGGCTGCGCTGACAAAAGCATTTTTGTGACTTACCTTGCTGTATAACTGAGGCAATGACTGTGTCCATGGTACTTGTGGATCAGCCAGTACTTTACAGTGCATCTATTTTACTAATAATGAAAATAAATCCAGAACAGAGTCTTCTGGAGCCCATTGAATTGTTGCAGTGAGTTAAGTGTGTACTAAAATAGTTTCTGTGATCACTCTTTCCGGCTTCTTTGTTAATGAGGAGCTCTAGTGACGCTGAAGAATGCGTAGACCCAGGCAGAGTACTGAGACAATTGTGCTTTGAGGCTGCTGGGGACCTCAGAGCGAAGGGCTCTGCCTGCTCAGTGCAGGCACTGCCAACCCAGAGGGAAGCTGTGGTTACCTTTGAATAGGGTGCAAGAGCAAGGCTTGCATAGCTGATCCTTCCTCTGAATGCACTTCCAGTGCTGGCAGTCAGTTGTTTATGATTGGAATTGTTAATATTTGAGTTGCTAATGTGATTATACTTGTTATCCATTCTGGCTACCTTCACTGTGGCACTGGACCAACGGTAGTATGCTGGCTTCCTGCATAGGCATGCTGAGATGCATCAGCCATCTGGTAGCTTGTAATAGATCTCTAGGTGGAAACCAGCTCCTTTTGAGGACCAGCTAGTGCTGACTCTACTGGTCTCCCTAAGGAATGGGAGTGCTGGTCAGTGCTGGCTTCTCTCCCCTGTGCTTGACATAGCGTCGCTGGAGCTATTAGCAGGTATCGTCATCAGTCCATGCCCAGATGTAGCCTATAAGTGGCGTGCTGTGACCAGGGTATTAGGATGTTTCTGCTGGAAATGTGGCTATTGCATGTGGTGCCGGGCTGGCGTTCTCTGCAACGCTGCAGGGTATGTTCATGGAGAAACACAAACAGGATGAGGATGCCAAAGTACTCCAGAAGCTTTCCCACTGCTCCCCCCTCTTTGTTACTTATGTTTTTTTGCTCAGGCTGTTCCCCTTCCTGGTACCTAGGTAGGTTTTAGATGGCTCTGGACTGGGTTTACTCTAGGAGGTGGAGTTGGATGCTGATTGCTCATTGCCTGGGCCCTGCGTGGGCCTGGGACACAGGCATGCTGGCTAGTGCTATGAACCTGCTTCTGTCATCTGGGTCACACATGCTTGGGAGGTGGAAAAGGCAGCCCCTCTGCCCAGTCTGCTGTACTTGGCTCCCTTCCACCTAGTTGCTTTGTGGGTGCCACAGGCCATAGGTGAGCGGAAGAAACTCATCCCTTGGAATCCCTCTGTGGAAGCTGCCTATGCGTGAGGCTTGGCTGTCAGCTCCAGAGAAGTCTGTGGATCGTTTGGATGTTTTCCTGTCCAATTACCCCGGCAAAAATTCACTCTGCCTCTGGTGATATAGTAGTATTTTATTCCTGCTGCACTCAACGCCTGCATTAAGGCCACTTCTCAGAAGACTGTTTAAGCCTTAAGAGATGCGGAACCCACCACCTCCCTTGTGATAATTGCTAGCTTCCCACAGTGGTACAAGTGTGAGTTTTTGGCCATGTTTTCATGATTGCTTTCAACTGTGCTGCTTTGAGAAGCAGTCCAGTCGTCTGGATCCAGCTGCTCTTGTTGTTCCTGCTTCTTCCCCTTTCCTTCTGCTGGCACATGTGTTTGTGGAGCCATGTGGTGACTTGGATCAGGGAAGAGCTTGGGCTGGAACAAACCATTTTCTTTGCTGAGCTAATGTGGGTTGGTTCCCAGTGTGGATCACCCGACAGCTGCAGGGATGCTTGTGCCAGCACGAGGAGGGGGCAACACAGAGGGCTGGGGGCACTCCTTCTTCTGTTGGCTTGCATGTATTTCAAGAGGCCATGATGTCTTCATAGCTTGAATTTTGAGTGTTGGCTTCTGTGTTCTTGTTACTATTCTGCCTTTTGTCTACTGCAATAAAAGGACCTTGAAGATCAGAGTCTGTTGCCTGTCTGAGTGTTTGCAGGTTGCAATTGCAGGTCATCTTTTAACCTGTATTTGGAGAAGTTCAACTACAGATCTGGGGACTAACAGGAATCAAAGAGTTTTTTGAGCTCCCTGTTTTTCCTTTCGCTTCTATATGAGCGCACCAGACCTGGATACTCTTCAGGTCTCATGTGAAGCTGCTTTGAAAGCTTGTAATGATGTCATTCCAGTAGGAGCTCATTTGTAGTTGATTTCCATCATGACCCACATCTTTTTCTGAAAATCAAGAAAATCAGTTGCTCAAAGAGATCTGCTTTCCTGATCATGGAATTGGCTCACATAGATTCAGACTTCACTTGCACATGTTTTTATTACCTATATTTAAAACCCTCTGGCTCTGTATATAGCTGAGCCTTCTCGATGTTCAGTGGGTCCCAGTTGAAGCTTTGCCTCTTGCGTAACAGTATCATTCTACGGGGCTTTGCATGAAATCCAAACCCTTGGGTTTTTTCTAGTGTAGCTTCCCGTTTCCTGTCTAGGAGCCTGCCTCGCCTCTTCCAAGCCAGGAAGTTTCCACTGGTATTTCTCAGCTAATTAAATTAAGTGGTTAACGGTGAGATCCCTCAGTGCTGCCTTGATTGCTCCGATATCCACAGAACTTAAAGACCTTCCCCATAGCATTCACCCTGCCTTGGTGGGTTCCTGCTGGTGCAGCTCTACGGTAGTGCTTGCGTGCTGCTTTTCCACATGATCCCAGTGGCAAATAGATAGTTTCAACTTTTGCCTAGCCACCTAACAGTCCTAACAGTGCCCTACGTCTCTCTCACCATCTAACAGGGGCACTGTTAGGACTGTTTAGGTGGCTAGGCAAGCCCGCAGCCCCAGTGTTGGTGGGGCTGTGAAAGGGCTGCTGAGGGAAGTTTCATGCCAGAAACATCTTTCAGTGCTGGCATCTTTCATGTGAGAGCATTCGCTAGATCTTTTCAATTTTGAAGCCTGACTCTGGTAGACAGTGGGAGAGACATAGGGGTCTGTTAGGACTGTTCAGGTGGCTAGGCAAGCACAGAGCCCTAGTGTTGGTGGAGCTGTGAAAGGGCTGCTTTCATGGCCACCATGCTGGTTTTATGGCCACCTGCTCAAGCATGTAGCTCCTGTTCTAGCTCTTTCTAGAGCACTGATTGAAAACTCTCAGAAGGAAGGTCATGTGCATTTAAATTCACTGTCTACAAGGCAAAGGCCTCTGTTCCATCGGAGCCTGTGCAAAGGCTTTCGCTACCCCAGATCCGTTTCTTCCATGTTTTACTTTGACAAAAAGTTTAAAAGACAGTTTGGGCAGGGACAGGCTTTCCCAATGTGCTGCACTGTCCTGCAGGAAGGCTATGTCTTTTAATAAGAGGCTGGCTGTTCCCCAGTCCTCTTGTCTGGTCCCTCTCCAGAGGAGAGTGCAGGGGCTCAGTGTGTGGCATGAGTGTTGGCAGGGGCAAACACAGTTCCCCAAGTGCTGATCTGCTAGGCTGGGGATGGAGGAGCGCTGTTTCATCCAGGCAGGGGACAAAGGCTGTAGTTTGATGTTTCAGCAAAGCTGCTGTCAAATTGAGCTGTCACCGAATAAGCTGGTCTTACCTTTCCTCTCTCAGGTTGCACAGAGCTTATCTGAAATTGTCTGAGCCTCTTCAGGATGTCAGATCAACAGGAAATAATGTGCTAGGGTTAGTTTTGTGCTGGTAAACCACCTTGAAGTGGCTCACTGGAGTAAGGCAAGACGGCTCTTTGGGCAGCAGCCAGCTGTCAGATTGGTTTGCTTGCAACCCGAACAGTTCCTAGGGGAAATGTTGCCTGTGTGATTTGGTGCAGGCTGTTGTAGGCAGCATCAGTCTCTGCCAGCGCTCATGCAGAGCTTGTGTATGGTGTTTGTGTATGGTGGAGGGCAGTGAGAGGGGCAGTGAGCGGTGTGTGAGAATAATAGTCCTGCCAGCTCCCTGCTGAGCAGGGCTAGAAGGGCCGTGTGTCTGCCTTGCTGACTGCCAGGCTTTTGCCCAGAGCCACCTGGGTTGCTCAGACCCCAGTTTCTGCTTGGCAGCCTGTGGGTCTGCAAAACCTTATGGCATCTTTTCCAAGCTCGGCAACGAGGGTCAGGAAAGCAGGAGAGAGCCCCGCATGGGGCCACTGCCAAGGCAGTGCTGATGGTCTTGTTCCATTTCCAAGGTAGTTTCTTGTGGTGGGACATGGTGGTGGTCTTGGCCGAAGCCTGGGTGTTGCTATGCCCTCAACAGCCTTCCCCAAGAGTGCACGGTCACAGGCTGGTGCCACCTTCCCCGTCCCTGCCTGCCCTCAGCCCCTCCATCTGGCTTGTTTTAAAGGTCTGGCTCACGCCTGGTATTTGAGATATTTGTAACTGTTTGGGTCTGATCCATGCTAGATGGTTTTATTGGCAGCCGTGAGGCTGAAACCCCACTGCTCCTCTTCTCCTTGCACTTCCTGCCTTATTCCTGCTGTGCCAGCAGAAATCCTGGTGAGAGAGGCACAGCCAGCAGCCTGCTGTCTCCCCTGGCTCTTTCTGTCTGGAGAACACATTTAGGATCCCGGCTTCTTTGCTGTCTCTCCACCTGGATGCCTGCCGGTGTGCCTCAACTGGAATAGCTGCAGGGGCAGACCACTTCAGGTACACGGGACTTGCCTGGGACTCTGCATACCAGGTACTGCAAATACAGCTGTTGCAGTGATGGGGGTTTGAAAAATGGAGAAAACCAGCTGGAGGCTGACCATAGGACGTGTTGATCTGATTGCAGTGGAATAGCCCCAGTGTCTGTTATCTCCTGGGGGTTTCTGTAAGAACATGCACACACTGTACTGGTGAGGAATGGTGGTGTTGGAAAAAGATAATGTGTGTTTGTATGGTAGGGTTGAATGAATTAGCTTTTTTTTCTTCCTTTTTTTCCCCACTTGGAATGTTTTTGGGAAAAAAATTATTTTCAATGGGAAAATGGTAAAAATGGAAATTTTGGAAGAAAAAAATCAAACATGGGAATAGCTTCGGTTGTCTGTTTAAATGGAAGGATGGTCTGTATTTGAAATGACTGTGCAGATCTGTGAATGTATTTGAGATGCCTGTCAGCTTTAGGAGCATGCTGAGGCTTCTGTACTAGGCTTTTCCTACTCCGTTCGGGTCAGTGGATTTCACTAAGCAGCTTTTCTTGATCATGAGCCAACTTTGGAATTTAATGCACTATCCCTCTTTCTTAGCCTGACCCACACAGAGTGGATTTGGCTTTCGTTCTGGTACTGTGACCTTGCTTTGGCATGGAGATTTTGAAGATGACATTCCCAGAGTATCTGCAATATACAAGTATTTTCTTTCTGTTTGTTTGTTTTAGTTGAAATGGACTTTGTTAATCATTTTTGTGCTGCTACTACAGTTGTACATGCAGCTGATCAGTTAGAAGAAGCTAGATTTGCAAATTCTGGGCGTTCAGCCTGTCTGCTGGAGAAGAGTTTGTATTTCCAGATTCCTCAGTTTTGTGATGCTGAGGGAACAGCTACTGAGCTGACTGAGCAGTGCGGGTGGTGGCACCAGGACTGGGACTGTGCCAGCACTGGGAGAAGTCCAGGCAGGTATCAGGCCCTTCCACCCTTTCCCAGTCTCCTTACCCACGTCTCCAATGGCTCTTAGGTGGTTTTGGTAATAGAAGACACTTCTCTCTTGATGTCACTCGTTGGAATTGCTATCCTGATGGTTTACAAAAGTTGCGTTTCAAGCCCCAGTAACAGTTCACAAAAGCTTGGAAGCATGAACATTTCCACCTACCCAGCATGAAGATATTTAGCAGATGTCTAGGTTGGTGGAACATTTTCTGGACTTTGGGAGATGCTGCAAACCACAAGCACAGGTGAGAGGTCTGGAACAGCTCCTGTTCAGGGCCTGAGCAGCTGGATGTGGATCCCGCTGTGTTCGTGGGAAGAGAAGATGGTACGAAGGGCATGAAGGTGATCTCTAGAGCCAGGATTGATGTGAAGAAGGGAGATAGGGAAAGGCTGTTCACTCTTCTAGCCCCAGAACTAAGGGACATCAAGTGAACCCAGGAAATGGCAGGTTTAAAGGCAAACTGAAGAAGATGGCTTGTCAGACAGCCCATGTTTCAGCTGTGGAGGTCTTTGGTATGTGCGGTTACAAATACTAAAAGTTTGCTTGGATTAAAAAATAGGTTGGATAAATTCTGGAAGAAAAATCATTAGGTGGATATGGAAATGGGTACAGAGAACATCAAATGCAGAGACATCTCTGGCACAGGAAGCTCCCTAGTTATTCATAGCACTTGCTGTGACTGCCCTGGGAGATATGACTGTCGAGTGATCCTGTACTCTGTACCCATTGCCAGGCATCCTCTATTGGAAATGAGATACGGGCTTTAGATGGACGCTTAGCCTGACCTTGCATGGCTGTGCTGTGCATGTTCCTATCCTGCTGCTGTCAGTGACCTCTTGAAAACACTTGTTAGGACAGTACTGAGAAATTGGGATTACTTGAGGATATGTGACCATTCAAATGAAATATATGTCAATGCAGTCAACTCTGAAACAAAGCCCATTGGCCTGAACAAATACATGGACACTGTATCCTGAAACACTAACCGCTAAAAATAATCAAGGGGTTAGTGTGAAACTCGGAATGTGCTTTTAGTGCAAAGCTGAGACAGAAACTAGTGACTGCAGCAGTCTGAGTGAGGACCAGGTGTAATAAGGCATGTTACGTGCCTTGCAAAGATGATGTACATCTATGTACACAGCCATACATCTATGTATACAGCTGGATCCACGTTCATTCTCACCATCAACCTTGTGGAGAGCTGCCTCTTGTGTCCATATGCCAATCTCCCGTGCTCTGGGTCAAGAAGGCTTTAAAGAACTCCTTAACTGCTGAAGTTTGGAAGACAGCAGTCCATTGCCTCTGTCAGCTACATGAATCTCATCTTCACATCTTTTTCTTGCCTAAAGTACAAAGTTGAGTTGACTTTGGGGATAATCATAAGGCCACGAGCTTGACCCCATGTGTGTGCATGCTCTGTCCTCCTCTTTGCATGTGGCATGTGTGCATGCTGCTGGAGGTTCCCATACTCCAGTAGGTGTGGGTGACAATGAAACTAGCTGGATACGTGGACATCCCTGTCCGTGGCAGTTTAGGAAGGGGGACTGACAACAGATTTAATCAGAAAGTCTTTCAGAGCGCAGCATTGTTGCAGCAGCTCTTGGGCAGTACAGGAGTGATTCATTCACTGCCTTCCTGGCTTGGCCTCACCATTTGATAAACCTGCAAATCTTACACATGTTTGTATGCTTTACACCAAAGCACCTGCTCAGAAAGGCAGCTCTGTAGATGGACAGGAAGGAAGTTGAATGATGTCTGCTCATTGAAGAGATGCTGGAAAATGAAGAGTTGCTAGTTCAGAGGAGGAGGCTCTTGAGTTGTGTTGTAAGGGGCATGTGTGAAATAGGTAGGCTCTATCCCTCTTGGCTGGTCTCTGATTAGAGCATCTCAGAAAGACCTGATGTTTGTGACCCTCATGGGGTAAGTGCTGGAGCTCTCTGCGTTGCACCAAGGGAGTTTTTCAGGTATGAGAAATTTGCTTTGCTTTCTGAACTCACCATGAAGACAAGTTTGCCCACATTGTATGCAAGGCTGAAAGCGGTCTTGTAGCGGATTTACCCTTACAAGAGCAGGTGGGAGTCTCCCTAATACTCTCACTATTCTCATCTCGTAGGAAGTTAGGACAGATGTGTTTAGTCACCCCTGTGGCTAGGGGTGGAGGGAAGTAAGGAATTGTGTCCCTCTAATGCATGGCACTGTGTCTGCACACAGGACTGTGGTGCATGTACGAAGGGCATGTCTGTACAGGCTAGATCGTGAATTCCCAGACTTTTGGGGGCCTGTGGTATTTGCTGAAACCCAACCTTCATCCACCTACAGCTGAGTCCTCCCTTTCTGTCATTCTGGCTCAGCTGAGCACGGCGCTCCTGGCAGCCAGCCCAGCTTACGCGACTGAGCTAGCAGCTGGTCTTCAGCTCCTTTTAGATGAGATTCTCTTCTCCTAACCCAATCCAGGTCATCCCCCACTCCCTTTTGTTGACCTATTTCCGCCCCCCCCACCATGTATCTTTTGCAATGGTAAGCTTCACCATTCATGCAGCTCCCATTCCAGAGCAGCTGCAGTGAGCTGTGGGAATATGGTGGAAATGCCATGAAAGGCAACGCGTGTTTCGGAGAACCAGTGCTTAATTTAGGTTGGAAGGGACTTTTGCAGGTTGTCTGGCTCAGCTGCTGTGCAAGGCAGGCCTAATTCAGGCTGCTCATGGCCTCGTTTAGTTGAGTGGTAAATGTCTCCAAGGATGGAGGTCCCGCTGTTTCTAGTCCTGTCCTAGGACTTGGCCACTATCAAGGAAGACTCCCTGCATGTTAGACTCGTACATTTAAAATAAATTTACTGTGTTAACATTGTAAGAGTACTGAGTTTTAATCCAAACAGAGAGCTTTCCTCCTACTGCCTTTCAAATCATGTGTGCCTGCTAAGTTAACTGGATGCTTGTTCCATCTGTCCACCATGGGGAGGGGAAGAGGCTGGGACTCTTGATTTGTCTTTGTTTTGTCCCCGATGGTATCCATGGCCTAAAACAATGCAAGGAGGGGGCTGGGAGGGAATTGGATCTGTTGTCCCTTTGAGCACACATGCTTCCCACTGCTAGCTTGCAATTGCTTGTGTGCTAGGAGAGGAAGAAATATGGGCTTGTAGAATAACTTAGGTTGAAAGGTACCTGTGAAGGTCTCTGAGCTGATTCCCCTCCAGTGAAATCTGTTTTCTTAATTGTTGCACAGTAAAGTGGGTGCTCTGCCAGCCTGAGTTGCGTAGTCCCTGTCCATGCATGCAACCTAAACAGAGGGAGAAAGATGCAGTGTAGGAGAGCGGGCAAGATGACAGTGAGTCACGCTGGTTACTTTGGTGTTTCTGTAACACAGCAGTTTTTATTTAAACACCATATCATTATTGCTTATGTCTGAAAACCACTCAGTTCAGGATTAATGCCAGTTCTCTAATATTCATGCTATACTTGTATTACTCTGTGCACTATGTTGTGTTTCTAGAAAATGACTACATTTAAGGGAGTCTAGAAAAAGCAATAAGAAATGGCCATTTGCTAATTGCTAAGCAGTAGTTAGGTAGGCAAGTGTGGTGCTTGGCTTTGGGTGGGCAAGGGTGCCTGTTGAGTCACAAGCTGTTTTTAGAGGGAGGTCAGTGGCTTTTGGTACTGCAGTTACTTAGCTGGTTGGACTGGATCCAGATCTCATTAAGATTTAATTCATGACTGGTTCTTAAGGAGGCTGGATTCCACAGTAGTCTCAGCAAAAATCTTAATGGGAGGTGACTGTCAAACTTGTGACTGCAGTCTCTGCACCTGGCTTGAGGTCCTGCGGGCCTTAGAAATGTGCCGTGTCCTCTGAGTTTCTGGTCCTGTCTGACCAGCACAGACACAAGCCATGACTCCTGAACCCTCATGAGGAGCTTGGGAAGTCATCCAACGCAGGGCTTGGGTCCCATCAGTCACAGCCTGGAGGAGAGTGCTCTTTTCGGCTATGTTGCCATGCGCCGTGTCAGGGATGAGCCTGGCCCCCTCCCAACTGTGATTCCTCCCCTCTCCTAGGCCTGAGGACAAACGTGGGACGATGTCGGAGGTGCGACATGACAGCACAAGCAGTTTACAGCGGAAGAAGCCACCATGGTTAAAACTGGACATCCCGGTGCCGATGCCCGTGTCGGTGCCAGAAGAGCCCCAGCCTGTGCAGGTACGGAGGGTCTGCGGCGCGGTGGAGGGGGTGCACGGAGCCCCGCTGTGCTGAGAGCATGCCTGTGCCCGTGGTCTGCCGCAGTCCTGGCTGCATGTGATGGCAGGTCACGAGGCTGCGTGAGAAGGGGCAGAGACATTGGGTAAATTTATGATCAGTAATTAACTCCCTCTTGAAGGGGATGTGGGAGGGATGAGGGTGGGTTGCTGATGTGCTCAGATCAGTGGACGTGACTGTTTGGATGTGGGGATTGTGAAAAGTGTCCTGGCTGGGGGATATGGGAGTGAGGTATTCAAACAAGCATTTCTTAAGGGGACTGGAGGAGTGAAGGACTCCTAGAGAATCACGAGGGCCTGGAAGTGCTGAAGCTTGTTCTGAAATGAGCAGGGAATTAATCTGACTTATGAATAGCCAAGATAATGACAGGCTCTCGTCAGTAACAGCAGAGAAAGAACAGTTACTGGCAACACAAAGCTGTTACCAGCATGAGGAACATAAGAAAATCGTGTAGGATGAGAAATAAGTAACATTGAAGCGTGGTGAAGTAGAGATGGGGTGATAGGTTAATAGGAACTGTGCAAAGTATGAGAGTAAAACATCCGTATTTCTGCTGGGAATAGGAAGAATAACAGGAATTTCTGCTACAAGGTGGCAAAAACTCTCATCTATGGGTGAGACCTTGGTAGGATGATTGCTGGCTGCTCGTGGGACCTTACTACAGGAACAGAGACTACCGGCACCAAAGGCAGAGCTGGACAGTTCTTACTGCCCGCTTCCGTCTGCCTGGGTGCAGTTACGTGAAGGAATGATTTAGCCGTCAGAAAAATGCAAGGTTATACAGCTTCCCTGGAGGGGAGCTGAGGGCAAACTTGTCTTAAGAGGGAATTTATGTTGTGCTTTGAATAGCAAGGACTGGCCTCTTTGCCATTACTTGTTCCAGGGACTAAAATGTACTTCAGTTATGTGACAGCTTCTGGCAGATAAATCTTGGTCCGAGTCTTGGTCCCTTGGAAGGAAAGTGATCAGGGTTCAGTCTGCAGGGATTAGAAGTGGAATGCAGGGTTTTAACAGTGCAGGTTGAAACCTTCTGAATCACTTATTTAAGGCTTTGATGGATGTTCTCTTACCTGAAATCTCTAAATCCAGCCAGGCACCTTCTGGAGATACACTCTACTTATGATGGAAGCTGGCAGAGGTCACGTTCTCTGGAGGTCCAGTGTGCACAGCACAGGCTGTCAGGATGAGAGTGCATAATGGGCTCCTTTGGCTTATTTCCTGAGTATCTATGTATTGTTTTCACATAAAACATATCAAAAATGTTGAGATTAGTGGAAATTATTAGCCCACTGGGCTAGAGGGGCTGGAGTCACAAGTAATCTTGAGGCAGAGACAGAGAAACAGTTGATCAGAGCTTCATTTGCCAGAGGGACAGTCAGATCAGCTTGCATTTTACAAATGGGGATGGTGTCTCTGCCAAGCTGATGAAAAATTAATCAAGAGCAGCCCTGGGAAGGCAATTGTATGGTGAGTTGTGTCATATTTGGTAGGTGATATTCAGCCAAGACATGCCAGGAGCAATCAGACCTGAGTGTGTCCAGACAATTAGGTTACGAACAAAGCTGATGTGGCTTTCCCAGCTTGCTTAGCCTGTGCCAGGCAGCAGCTACAGCACAGACCCACCCACAGCTCTCGCAGGCCTTTAGTGCAGATCCAGAGCCACTTATGAAGCAAATCTTGCTTACTGTGCTCCTCTTCACCTTGTGCAGTGGTCTGGAAGTGTGTGATCTGGGTTCCTTCTGGCTAGAAAAAAGCCAGGAGGATATGTTTCAGGAGCTCATGTAATACTCCCCATCTTCAAATGGACATCAGTTTGATGAGACCCGCTGCAACACACAGATGCTGTGTCCTTGGTGCTGACTGTTCTGTTCTGCAGAGCTATTCCTGGCTAACATGAATGCAGTCCTTGTTAGCCTGATTTTGCTGCCCAACTGCATGCACCCAGCTTGTGATTGAGGTGTTGGGGGGGCTTTTGAATTGCTGACTAAACGTTTCACAGCCTGGCTGGCCTTGTAGAGCATCAGTCTGAGAACACTGACTCCCCTCCTGCTTTTCTTTGCAGCCAACAAGACGTCAGGCCTTTCTGCGAAGCGTGAGCATGCCTGCCGACAACACCCGCGTGCCCTCCCTGCCTAACGAAGTGAGGAGACCGGTGCTACAACGACAGACCTCAATCACCCAGACCATCAAGAGGTGAGACACTGAGTTCATGGAGCCTGCTTTAGTGGATTCTGCCATGTGTTGCCATCCTTTATTTATGGTCCTCTGCTTGTCCCATTGCCTGGCACTTAAGTGGCATGCTGTCACAGCAGGATTAGGTTGTCTCTCTTGTCATCTGTCATGAGGGTGGGGAAGAGGGTGGGTGCAGATAGGTCCCCAATATATAAGCCCAGTGGTGCTATATAGCCTGTCTTTAGTAAGTGAGGAGACAAGTCCTGGGAGGAAGATTGTGGTGATCAGGCCAATAAATGTTTCTTGCCACTTAGAGACAAATTTTGATTGCCCCCATGCCTCAGGGAACTGGCTCTTTCTAAGTAACAGGATGCCTCAGGCCCTGATGTTTAGCTGAGACTTCATGATGTGGCGTGCTGGGCTTGCTTGCTTTGGTGTGGTATCTGAGAGCGTGGGATTGCTGGGGGAGGCAGAAGCCCATCCTGAGCAGTCCAGGGCTCTCAGCAGCTTGGCTCCTGGCACTAGCTCATTGGCAGGTCCTTGAGCTGGCTATGGGACATGATGGAGAATAGGGAGAGGCTGCTCCAGTCCTGTCCCCCATGCCTGTACAGAGGATTATCATTCATCCCCATGATCCAGGGGTCTCTGAGACACAGCCACACAGCTGGAAGCTCCTTCCCTCCCTGTGGTAAAGGGTTATTCCAGTTTGTCCAAAGGGAGCGGCTCTCCCAGCTGCTCTCCTGAGATGCCTGGCTTGTATCCCTGGCAGTGTGTCAGGCCTGCCTGGATCCTAGGAGCATCCCTGGAGCTCCACAGGTCAGGGACGCTTCCAGCCAGCCAGGCTTCACCCACTCACAAAGGAGCAACTTTCCAGCTATGGGAGGGACTGACCTCCCACTCACTGTTTTCCTTTGCCTCAGATGTTCCCCAGCTGCCTTGGTGGAGAAGCTCTCCTGCAGCAGCTCTCTCTGATCCTGCTTCTTGTGAGGTTGGGAGGGCTGAGCCATGAAGCACTGTCTTCTCTTTTGAGGGTTGTGGAGAGCTTCTGGGCCTGCCTGAAGCTGTTCTTGCACACCTAGACTGCCTCTTCCCTCACCTCCTCGCCCTTGTCCTGCTCCTTGCCAGGACAATTAGGCAAGAGCACGTCAAGGATGAGAGGATATACTGAGAGCGTGCTGCAGAGGCCCTGACAAGAAGCATTGTGCGGGAGGGCCAGGGTAGCCTTCTCCTGCAGCGGTCCTCACAACATGCAGCTTGTGTGTAGGGTGAAGAGGTTGGGGAACTGCAAACCACTTTGGTGCTGGGGGAACAAATTTGGCCGCAGTGCTACTACACTGTAAGACAGACAAGGCACATGGAGATAGTGAGCAAGGAAGGAGTGCTGAACAGTGGAAATGAAGCTCCTGCACACTAAGGGAGCATGCTAATGTGCTGCCTAGCATTGGGTGGTGGGCAGGCACGTGTGGCTGTTTCACTGACAGACCCCGTGACATGTCTTCTGCTTACCTGCCCACCCTGTAATGGCAGTGCTGGGGCCCAGGCTGGTGGCAGCATCCCTGCCTGTTCCTAGTGCTCTGTGTAGGCATTTGGTACCCTGGGAGTACATGTGGTCCCACAGGGAGTGGCCCAGAGATGCGCAGATGTTTTTGGAAGTCCCGGGAGTCTCCTGTTCAGAGTATGTGTCTGTGGGGTTCAATGCTATCTCTTGCGGTGCTGAGTTGTCTCACGCAGGCTGTTGTGCAGCATGGGGGGTGGCCGAGTCTCTTCCTCCTGGAGCACTCGCAACTTGCAGGTGGTTTCTGCAGAGCACTGTGGGATGTGGGTAGGAGAGCAGGTGCAGCAGTGGGAAGGACTTTCCAAGGGGCAGAACTGCAGGAGATGCACACACGACGTGACAGTAGCAATAAAAGTGTGAAATAAGTGGATCAGAAACAAGGACAGGGAACTGGAAAGTACCAAGGAAAGGCCTAAAAACCCGTGCTCCATTTATCAGCGCTAGAGATGCGATGGAGAATTGCAGACCACGCATCCATAAAGATGTCTTCGCAATTTATTTTGTGAGTCTAGGGAGGCTGACTGCCAGGTTTCCTGCTTAACACAGTCCCCGGGATGCACAGAATGTGAAACTGTTCTGGCAGCAGGACTCCACACCATCCTGTTCCCTGGGGCCTGGAGAATACAGATCCAGTGTGAGCCTAAGGTCAAGCCTGTGTGGTCCAGAACATGGCATGGGAGTTAGTCAGGTGCCTGAGTACGGGCATCTAACACCACTTCCAGTCTCCTGGGGTGTCCTAGATGTCCATGCAAGGCAGCAGATGTGGCAGATAGACTTGCACAACAGGCAAGCTCTTGCTGAGGTCAACCAGAATGGGCTCAGGGCACTTCCAGTGACATCAGTCACTTGTATCTAAGCAGATCATCTCTTGGCCTGCTGACCCCTCCATGGTTTCACACTCTGGTGTCCAAAGCCAGCCGCTGGGATCTGTAGCTGAGTGTCTGTGCAGAAGGCGGCAGATCACAGAGGTCCAGGGGTACAAGGGGATTACAGCATCTGTGGTGTCTTCAAGGGCAGTGGGAGACATACCTCAGAGGTGCAGATGCACCAAAAGGATTCAGCAGCCTCCTGGGTTCAAAGATGGTGTTGTGTGGCTTGAGTTTGGTTGTTTCTTTTAGGTCATGCTGTCAGCTGGAGGCCGCTGTCTGTGCAGTGTGGTGCGACTGCTGCCGATGGAGCTAAGGAGGGAGATGGGGAGGTGTTGGAGGCAGGTTGCTGCTCCCCTCCACAGTCCTGCAGGTTCCTTCCCTTCAGCTCTCTTTTCTTTGCAGCAGACAGGTACGGTTTCAAAGGAGTCAGACCCTGCCCGTTCATGGGCACCGGGTGGGCAGGAGTTCCCTGAGAAAGCGGCAGTCCCTGCCCCGATCGTTTTTCAGGTACTGGTAGCACTGAGTGTGAAACCCACCCCTGCATGTGTGTGCAAGGGCTGTTGTGAGCTGCACAGATTCTGGCTGTTGCTGGAACCACGTTGCCTTCCCAGGGATGGCCAGGAGGCCTACAGATGGGTGGCAGTGAGAAAGTTCATGTGTGCATCTAACAAAGACCAATGATCACTCCTACTAAATACGTAGGCAGCTGTCAATAAGTAGCATGGACTAACAAGCTGTCCACCTGCCAGCCTCACTCCATCCTGCCTTTCCTAACAAGCTGTCAACCTCCTGGTGTTCACCATAGCTGGAATATCTCCCCAGAGCAGCCATAGTGCAGCCCGCCTTTGCTAACATCAGTGCAACATGTGGCATATGCATATGTTGGCCCCAAAGCCTCCTTGGGGCAGAAGGGGAAGGAGAGAAAGCAGCACCAAACAGATGCTAGTCATGTTCGTCCAGATGGGGCTCAGAAGCTGGTGAATGGAATAGAGCATCACTCTTTCCCTGTTGACATCATGACTTTTTCTAATTGAAATGTGACTGTCTTCTTTTTGAGGTGGAGATCTTCGTTTACTTAGCACCAAGGAGATGAGCCACTTTGGGAGTCCAGGGCACAATGGCCCATTGACCACCACCCCGAGACTGGAGCTCAGTATTTAAGCCAGACAGACAGTGTGACTTTGTGTGTGTCAGGGACCGGACCTAATGCCCAGGAGTCCATTCCTGTCCTACCTTCCTCACTGCTGCCCTTGGCCAGGTGCCACTCTGGCACTGTGTCCACCTTTGGCAGCTGCTTGCATTTGGTCTTGGGCTTTCAGGGCTGGTTAGCTCAATGCGATAGAAGAGCGAGAGCTGACCTCTGGTGTTGGTTTGTTGCTTGTTACAGTGCTCTAGGGAATGCGTAGGATGTGATGGGGGCTCCCCAGCTGCACAGGGGTGTTCAGCATCTTCCCAGGGTACTCAGCTACCCTAAGCACTGTAGTCACCTCTCTTGGACTATCTCGACCATGATCAGAGAGTAGGACAGCTCTTTACCCTGGCCCTGGACCAGCAGTGGTCTCTGGCGGTTCAGAAGAGGTCCTTGCAGTGCAAAACAGCTGTAGTGGTGCTTGTCCTTCCAGGCTGGCGGGAGCACAGTTTCAGAGGGCTCTGAGGTGCTGCTGTTGGTGCACCGGGCTGTTCATCAGCAGGCTACCATGGGCACAAACAACCCTCAGTCCTCTCCCTTTGAGTAGTGGCCCCATCTACGGGCTTGTCACCCAAGGTCACCTGGATGTTGAAATACTGGTCATGGCAGTCTATGAGAAGCCCTCTGCATTGTAAGACTGTTTTGTGACGTGTGTTGTCCCTGTGCATCTGCACGGCCAGAGCTTTACCTCTGTGCTATGGGCTTGGTTTGGGTCTGTCAGGCCAGGTGCTGACCCTAGGCCCTTCTGCTCGGAGACAGAGCAGAAGGAGACAAAGATTGCTCTGACGAGATGTGGGTCCATGGGAGCAGAGCAGTACCCCGAGACGTGCACGTAGCCCCGTCTCTGAGACCTGACTCCTGTTGACTTGCTGGAGGCGTTTGGCGACATTTGGGTTAGTGAGGTCAGGTGAAATCTATCAATGGCCTGCTTGACCTCGTGCCTTCTGGAGGGTCTGTTCTGGATCGTTGGGAGAACGAGGAAGGCTGTGGGCAATGCGTGGTAGTTTACATCTGGAGGTTTTAGCTGGAGAGGCTGTGGGTTTTGAATTCATATCTTTTTACATGGTGGCAGGGCACCTTCACCTGTTGGTTGATGGTATTTTTGCTCAGTAGGGTGCAAAACACAGGACTAGTTTTCTGCCTCCAGTGCACTGACTCAGTTCCCCCATGTGACCTAATTCTAGATTTAACCTAGCCTTTACTCCAGTGTATGCTTAATACTCCCTTTGTGATCTGTAACGTCTTGCTCCTCATCAGCTGGAAATCCTGCCCCTGAGCAGGGGGCCTGAGGCCAGAGTTTTGGGTTTGGCTTGGAAGGACTTTCAGGTTTTGACACCTGGGTCAGACAACTGTAGGCTGACACAGCTTGTCGTCATCTGAGAAAGGACTAACCACAGTGGGAAAGGCTTGGCAGGGCTGCAATGATCTTTGTAGGTTTAGGGTACCAACTGTCCTGCAGTATTTGAAGTAGGTTGTTAGTCTGATTTATCCCAATCCCTCTCCACCTTCCTTGGGATTTTTCTTCTGATCCAGTGCTCTTCCATGACAGCAGCCACTTGGCAGCAAACCTACCTTGTGGCTGCAACCTTCTGCTTCTGCTTCTGCAACCAGAAGTTTAAAGCTGTGTGTGTCTGCCTTAGCAGAGATCAGGACCACAGCAAACATTTGCCGTTAATGTTACCTCTGAGGAGGATGGAAATCCTGCAGCATGAGATGGAGAAGTTAGGGATATCCTGGGAGTGTGGGGGGAGAACCGTGAATTTTGGTGGCTCTTGGGAGAAGCTACAGAGCCATGAAACAGTACAGTCCCACAATGGGGACCTAGAGCTGGCCTGCAGATGGTAAGTGTTTTCAATACATGTTTTTTAAAGAAAAAAATCCTTTCACCAAGTCCTCTTCTCAATTTCTGTTCCATCTCTCTCTCTTTCTTTTTTAAAAGAACTCAGAACCAACTGTCTTTTACATGCTATGAATCTCTCCTGTCATTTTTCTTCTCTCTCAAGAGACAGAATGCTGTTGATGGTTGAACATTTCTGGCCAGCATCTGTCAGGTTGCTAAAACCAGCTGAGGACAGGTTGCGAGATGCTCATGCGAAAGAGTTCTGCCTGCCTTTGAACTGGGGTGGGCTGGAAGTGACCACCAGGAGTTTTGTCTTTTCACATGCACAGTCCAAGCAAACATAATGCTTCTTTGCATTCGTATGCTGGCATCTTTCAGAGGCACAGCGGACTGGTTTGGGGTGAGCAAAGACAGCGACGCTACTCAGAAATGGCAGAGAAAGAGCCTCCGCCACTGCAGCCTGCGGTATGGGAAGCTGAAACCTCAGGTCATCCGGGAAATGGACCTGCCCAGTCAGGACAATATTTCTCTAACAAGCACAGAGACTCCTCCTCCGCTCTATGTTGGACCCTGCCAGCTGGGCATGCAAAAGGTGAGTAAGCTGGGACAGAGTCAAGGCCATCGTGAGCTTCCTGCACAGTGTCTTTACCACTTTGGCAGCTGTGACCTATCTGTAGGCTCAGTTCTGCCCGAACATGTCTGGGCTCCGTGCTCTGACACTTCCCAAGTCTCAGATACAGTTCGGCAGACTCCCTCCTTCAGCAGCCTCTCTCCGGTCTCGTTGGCTGAGATCTCTCAGCTGTTTCGGTAATAGGCTCAGAGCCGTGTTTGTCATGTTGTGACTATGGTGGTGATTAGATGTGTGCAGCATGTCCAAGAGCTCTCAGCTCGGGCCTTCTGCTGCCATTTTGCAAGGACAAAATTCCGTTGTACACATGGTGGCCAATTTCCTGGACCCAAATATACATTAACAGGCCCGGTATCACTCACGTCACTTGCCTAGTGGATCCTTGTCCCAAGCAGAATGCAGGCAGTAGCACGGCTACTGTCCTCATAGAAACCTGGGTATGTTTTAGGACTTTGAAAAGTGTCTCTTGCATCAGCGGTACTACAGCTCTGCTCATGGGTCCTCAGAAATGTTTTTTAGCACCTGCAAAAGGCATCTGGTACTCCTACTCACTACCCTCAAGTGTGTCCCTAGAGGACAAGACCCAGTCGAGCACATCCAGTTACCAGCACTTCAGAACTAACCCACAATATCCCAGGTCTTCCCTTTGCTCCATTCAGCAATAGTGATCGATGTGGTTGATTACTGTGCATGAGTGAGCACCACTGCAACCTGGGTGAGCAGGTTAGTCTGCTGAAGCCTGGCTGCATCGCTGAAGCAGAACACTGCGCATCTTTCATTTAAGTTCCACCTTGTTGTGCTCTTTCCTGTTTTCTTACTAGCTGAAGTGTCTTGCAGTTACTTTTTGGTCACAGGAGACTCAGAAATATTGTTGGGCTCTATGTGAGCTACATTAAATCAGAACACTGTATCAGTAGGTGTAAGCCCAGAAAGCTTCCTGTTGAACGTGCAACTGTGGATTAAAAAAAGCTCATAAAACATTAGGATAAAGCATAGAAGTCTTATGGAAACCACAGCTGTGATGATGTAAGGACAGAGGCAAGGTTTGTAGCTGAAGGCAATATTTTCATTAGGTTGGTTCGTATGTTTGGAAGAAGTGAGCGCTTTGGTCTGAAGAGTCCTGAAGAAGGGCTTGCAGCTCCCGGAAGCTTGCCTGCTTTGTCCAGCTGTTGTAACTTAATTAATGGAAGCAGATGTAAATATACAGTTAAGCTTCAACAGGATACTGTTTAAGTCCTGAGCTGTCCAGTATCAGAAAGGAAACTGCCTGGAGAAAGAGCACGGCTGTTTTCAGGGATTTCGCAAACTGCTGTTCAGACAGTGCATTTTCTGACGGTAGAGCTCACTGACACAGGAGATAAATGAAACCAAGAGCTTAGGAAGGGCCAAAGGAGGTTTGGAGTTTCCTGTGAAGATCAGGAACATTCTGGGTGAAAATAGTCAATACCAACAAAAGAAAAGGAAACAAAAGAAAAGGGGAAAAAAAAAGAAAAGGGCTGGAGGAGAGGTTTGAGGACTTAGATTTGAGGCTTACAACTAGGGCTTAGCTTGCAACAGGTTATTCTGTATCTCCCTATTGTAGAATTGCTTGTTGGTCCGTCCAGCCTGGTTCTGGTCGATCCCAGGAGCCAGGCCACTGTCATGGTCTCAAGATGCTTGCCTGGAGGGAGGAGGGCTTGGTAGGGAAGGGTTTGGGAACGAATGGACTGATGGGCTGCTTCTCTTGGCAGATCATAGACCCATTGGCCCGCGGCCGAGCTTTCCGTATGGCTGACGACAATGATGGCTGCAGCATCCCACACACGCCGATCACACCAGGCGCCACATCGCTCTGCTCCTTCACCAGCTCGCGCTCAGGGTTCAATCGCCTCCCACGACGTCGGAAACGGGAATCTGTTGCCAAAATGAGTTTCCGAGCAGCTGCGGCTTTGGTGAAGGTAGTGTCTGTGGGACAGCAAGGACCAGTCTGGCATCAGGATGGGGCCCTTCCCTGGGAGAAGGGTGAGAGGGAAGGAGCTGCTGAGCAGAGGGGATGGGGAGAGCGGTGGTGGAGGAGAAGAAACCAAACCATCTCCTGTTCTGATGCACCTCTGTGCCTAGGAGGCAGGATTTGCAAGAAGCAGGGATGATAGCTAGGTTTTGATACAGGTCTTGCTTTCCCTTTATTAGCCTGAGGACTTTGATTCCCACAGCCAGCAGCCTCAGAGCGTTCCAGCAGGTCCAGTTCAGCCTGCCTGGACCTCTGGGTGGTCCATCTGCACCTGGTCAGCAGTCGTGGAAGAGCAGAAGTACCTGAGGCTCTTACTGTTCAAGTCTCTTCATCCTGCCACCTGTCTGCTTTCCTGCGCCCAGTGACTTTTTTGCTGTGTCCAGTACCACCCATCACTGCGGTTTGGTCAGAGGCATTGTACAATACGTGGTAGAGGAGCATGTTGCAAGCCTTACCCTCATGGGAGATGGGCACTGTGGATCGAGAAGTGGGGTAGCACCTCTGAGTCTCATCAGGAAGGTGTCACACATCAGCAGGTCTGCTGTGCTCCACACACAAGCGTGAACCAGCTTAGCACTTCGGCTCCCTGCGTGCTGACTGGCGTGGCCCTGCATGTGCCTGGGGTTCAGGTTTCTGGCAATGACTCGATGCTACTTTCTCTGGCTACAGGGACGTTCCGTGAAGGACAGCACCCTGAGGAGAGCTCAGCGGCGCAGCTTCACCCCAGCAAGTTTCCTGGAAGAAGATACGGTGGATTTTCCAGATGAGCTTGACACTTCTTTCTTCGCTCGGGTGAGGAGCAGGGCTCTGGCATGGTACTGGCCCCAGAGGCAGTGCAAGACTCTAGGTCTGGCAGGACTGCGTGTTGCAGAGAGCAGCACTGCTTTCCGCCAGGGCTGGTGTCTCCAATGTGATGCTGGCTTCTTCTGATGGGACTTTTGTTTCTCTGCCCAGGAAGGAGTCCTTCATGAGGAGCTCTCTACTTATCCAGATGAAGTGTTCGAGTCACCATCAGAAGCTGCTATCAAAGATGCTGAGGTGAAACCTCCAGATCAGACAGATCTCACAGGAGGCGCCTTGGACAAAAATGAGCTTGAAAGAAGCCACTTGCTACTGTGAGTATCTTCCTGGAAGCTGCTAAAGCCTAACATGGGGTGGCCATCCCATTCAGAATGGGACCTCCTGCATGGAGGAAGCCAGGATCTGAGTGCTGTGGGTGCTTGGTGCAGAGCTTAAAGAGCAGTGCAGTGATGGGTTTTCTTTAAATCCAGCTTAAGACCTTCTGCCCCAGCTACCCTTGGATGTGAAAGGTTACTCTGAGGCCACCCCTGCAGTCTCTTCAGCAACTTCCAGCCTCATGTGATGTGTTTCAAAGACTGTATCATGCCTTGAGGAAACAAAAGACACTTTAAATCAGCTGTGAGGATGCTGGGGGCCCAGCCTTTGGCTATGGAGAACGTAGCAAAGACAAGGTGGCTGTTGCCATTGCCACAGTCACCAGGAGCTGTTGTCTTGCTCCAAGGAGTGATGTGAAGCATTGCTGAGCATCGAGCTGGGCTACATTCCTCACTCGAAAGGAGAGAAAGGTGTGGCACTGATGCTGAGAGCCCTACAAATATGTGGGTGGTACTGTACTGTACGCCTAGATTTTTTCCACCTGAGTAACTGGTACTGAGTAATTGCTCTGTGTCGTTTCCGAGTCAGCTCTAGCTTAGCAGGCAGCTCACCGCAGCAGAGAGCTCCGCTGGGTGTGAACATGGAGCAGACAGGGAGGTCCTTGTTGTGGTTCTCCTGCTCACAGCCCATCTTGCTGTGTTGGCGCTTTCCCTTCAAGTGTTTCCAAGAACTTGGCTCAGTCTTAACATAAGTGGAAGCAGCAAATGGTGGGAGTTTGTTGTCACTCCTCTGAGACGGTCTCAGTCTTCTTGGCTCCATTTGGATCTCCTTAAATAGTTCTATTTATTGAGGAAAATACATTTCTTTCACACTTCAGAGAACTGTTATCAGAATCAGAGTCGGGTGGCCTTGTAGGTGGCCAGGTGTTTATGTTGGCATAGGCTGATAGCCCAGCACCAGAAATACTGGGAAGCAACACGTCCGTATCACAGAAACCACTTGAACTCTTGGGGCAAGAGCAGGCTGCAGTGGAGTCTGCACTTTCTGTTTTTTTCTGGTTTTTTCCCAAGGGGAAGTTGGGACTTTAGGCTTTATAAAAATGCATCTTCTGCAAGGTGCAATGTTGAAAATAGCTGAAGTTTCACAGCAGTGTTTTTTGGCTAAAGAGGTTCAGATTTTCCTTCATCCTGTTGCTTGTCCATACTTCAGAGCTGTCATGATCTCTCTGAGATGCTCTAGTGATCTTTCATAAAAAAGTTTGTCAGCTGGTTTCTCTGACCCCTTCTGATAACCATTGTCTTTGTGCAGAGGGGTCATTTAGGAAGCCAGAGGAGGTAAACTAGATGGGAGCACATGTCAGGGACGTGCCTGCTACAGTGCTAGGCAGTGAGCAAGGGTGAAATGGTAGGTAGGTTTTTTTGGTTAGAATCTGAATGCTGCAGACCTGACCTCCAGACTGCTGTTTAAGAGCAAAGAAATACAAAACCATCTGAATATGATGGAGACTTACAAAGCAGGTACTATTCACCGGTAGCTTGTGCAATGTTCATCGCATACTCTATTTTGGTAAAAAAAGCCTTCCTCTAGAGAGTGATGCTTGGGATTTTTATTGTGTTCTTGAAGCTTGGTTTTGTTGTTCTCCCAAAAAATGCATGCATTGGTGCAAATAAAGGGAGGAATGGAAGACAGATTGCGAGAAGTAACTGGCACAGCTTGCAGCATGTGACTGTCACTTTCTTGGTCTGGGAAGGTGCTTGGATTCCTGCTCTCCTCCTCTGTCTGATTTGGTGGGCATGGGGGTTTGACTTGCCAGTCCCATCACAGTGAAGTGTTTCAAGGGTGGGGATTTCCACTGCTGGGTTAAACCATGCTTCCATTTCATAGCAGAGCGTGGATTAAGAGGAATGAAGTAGAGGAGGAAATAGATGTGCATGAGGCTGCAGATGTGCCCAGCTGCAGCCTCCCCATTTTAGCCTGTTGCTGAAACACTTCTTTAAAGCCTTGAGAGCTCCTCGTCAGTGGGGCTTAGTTTGGCACAGCTGTCTTGTGCCACCTTCTGCATGTAGTCCTGCGCTTTCATCAACAGGCGCTGTGTAACCCTTTGAAATACAGCCACGACTTCAGGGCACCTTGTCTGCCATCAGCTGCTGCTCAGCCCAGCTGTGGTGCGACAGACAGAGGGTCTGCTGCCACCAGAGACCAGGGAAGGGCTGGTCCCCATGACCACGATGATGAAATTCATGAAACATTGCTGTGCCATAGAGAAGGAAACCATTGCTGTCTCGCTTTTTATTTCAGCCCACTGGAGCGAGGCTGGAGGAAGCAAAAGGATGGGGCCCTGGCACAGCCCAAGGTCCGCTTGCGGCAGGAGGTGGTGAGTGTCAGCCCCCAGAAGCGTGGCCAGCGCATCGCCGTCCCGGTCAGGAAGCTCTTTGCCAGGGAGAAGAGGCCGTATGGCCTGGGCATGGTGGGGAAGCTGACAAACCGTACATACCGCAAGCGCATCGACAGCTATGTCAAGCGTCAGATTGAGGACATGGATGATCACAGGTGAGAGCTGCAGTCATAGAAGGGGTCACAACAAAACTGGCGAGGGAGTGATGGCTGTTGCCCCTTGGTGACTCAGGTCATTACCTCGGGGTGGTTGGGTGAAACCTGCTACTAAACCCCCCAGTCTGTATCCCTGAAGCACAGTGCAAACTGCAGCAGACAGCAGCATGTTAGCATCACTGTGCACTGGGAGCTCACCCTGCTCCTCACGTTGTTTTGGATGTCTGTATCTCTGCTACCTGGAGGGACTGCAGAGCTCTACCCCACCACCACTGTCCTGTGATGAACAGGAAGGCTCAGGTATCCCTGCCTCTGATCGTTCCCCTGAAGTCATTATTTCAGACACACAGCACACTTTGGCATCAGGCTTATGTGTTCTCATGGATGTTTTCTTGAGAAAGGGTGGCTTGCCCAGTGTAAAAAGGGAGTGAAAGTAAACAGGGTCTGTCTGCCAGCAAGACCCTAGGTCATTGCCTCCAGTCTTGTGCATCCCTAGGTGATCCTGGCCCTGTACTCCAGAGTCTGCCAAGGTCCCTGGGGAAAACCAACAGCTCTTCTCCTGTGTTCTGTGAGTAGATGTAATATGCCTGGGTTTCTGCCTCTGATCTTTTCCCTTTCCCTCCATCCAGGCCTTTCTTCACTTACTGGGTCACCTTTGTGCATTCACTCATCACTATCCTCGCTGTGTGCATCTACGGCATTGCCCCTGTGGGGTTCTCACAACACGAAACTGTTGATTCAGTAAGTAAATCCTCCTGACTTGCCTGGAGTGTGACTGTGTCTCAGCCTTCGGCTGCTGGCTCTTGTGTTGTAGTCTTCAATATATTGGCTACTTGCCTGAGGGCCTTGACAGCTGGGCGCTGGGTGTCCAGCCTTGGGGGGCTGCCTGCAGCATCTCTGTGAGCCCCCGCACCACCTTCTCTCCCTCCTGCATCCACATTGCCTTTTACATCAAATTATATCTTGCACAAAGCATGGTGGGCTCTTTGCAGGTTCTGGTGTCTGTGTTGGGAGCCCTTTCAAACAACTTGCTCCCCTCCTGGTGGAGACCAGAAAGATGTTCATGGCAGGGAAATATTTCAAACCTGAGTTAAATTTTTGCAACAGTTGCAGGATTTTGCTTCTGCCAGGAGCAAAACTGACCTGCCTGACTTTGAGAGCTGATCTTGAAGCTGTTGGTAGCCTTCCCAGGTGTTGTTAAAAGTCTCTGGGGTACATATCTCTACAGCTATATCCCTGCTTTATGCAGGGGATGCCCTGGGGAACTTCTCACCTATGTGTCTGACAGCTTTCAGAACACTGTCACCACCACCCAGGCCTATGCTGCTGGCAGATGCTGCTTATGCTTCTGACCTGTGGGAAGCTTTTTGAAGGGTCTCAAGCTGTTCCTGGGTCTCCAGACCCTGGGATTTCTTGAAAGTTGAAGTAGCCAGAGGTAGACATTTTAAAAGAAATCTTAAGGTGAAGGTGCCCACGCCTTGATGGGGGTTTACTGTGATCCTGCAAAAGACTAGTTTGGGAGAACCGTGTGCCCAGTCATTGGCTGTGGGGATTTCTGTCCATCCTGGGTGCTGTTTTCACCAGCCCCTGCTGCTTGCCCTGCTGACCCTGTGGGCTCATGGAACTCATGGGGCTGTCACGTTCTCTCCTTGCAGGTCTTGCGGAACAGAGGAGTTTATGAAAATGTCAAATATGTTCAGCAGGAAAACTTCTGGATCGGCCCCAGCTCAGTGAGTGGCTGGGACTGTTGGTGGGTTGATGGGGGACTGTGTGCTGCAGCCGTGCCACCCCAGGGACCAGGGCCCTCTGCTGCTCGGAGCTTGGTGCTAGCAGATGCTGTTGGTTGGACATCCCACAGGGCCCTGCTGTCACTGGCAGGGTGCAGCGTTGCTCCTGGCCCCAACCACCCTGCAATATGGGCTACCAGGAGGCTGGGATGGATTTTGGCACTCCTGCTTTGCACCCTGTTCCTACAAAGCCATGCATGGGCCCAGAGAAAATGCCCGAGTTGTATGGTGTGTGACAGCTTTACTGACACCATTCCCCCTGGGAAAGGCTGTAGTGTCCCAAAGTTTCCTTTCCTGGCCGCAGTGCTGGCCTTTCTGGGGCCAAGGGTGAGGAAATCCCTGAATTTTTGTTCTGGGCTTGCCTTCTTCAAAGCAGATGTTGAGAGTATGCCTGATGTGTGTTGGGCTTCATCATGCAGAACTGGTCCCTTGGTACCCCTCGCAGTTCCCCCAGCCTGCTCTGCCCCAGGCAATCATTGCCTGCCCCTTGGCTGAGCTGAGCATTTCCATCTCTGCCAGGAGGCCCTGATCCACTTAGGGGCCAAATTCTCACCGTGCATGAGGCAGGACCAGCAAGTGCACAGCTTCATCAGCGCCAAGCGGGAGAAGGAGAAGCACTCAGCTTGCTGTGTGCGGAATGACAAGTCGGGCTGCGTGCAGACCTCGGAGGAGGAGTGCTCGGTGAGTGTGGTAGCCCCTTTCCTGCTGTCCCTGCAGGCTCAGAGCCAGTTCTGTTGATGCTTCTCCCACCCTGGGCTTCATGGTGACACCTCTCCTCTCTCCTGCAGTCCACACTGGCCGTGTGGGTGAAGTGGCCCCACCACCCCAGCACACCAATGCTGGCAGGAAGCAAGAGGCAATTTGGGTCTGTTTGTCATCAGGACCCCAGGTAGGTCCTGCCTCGCCCGGCTGCTGTCCTGGTGGGGCCAGGGCTGGTGTTACGGTAGAGACAGAGAGGCATGGAGTTCCAGGCCAGCTGATTGCTGGATGGGACAGCAGCTGCTCTGGAGATGTGGTGGCAGTAATGTCCCTGCCTGCCCCAACGGCTGCAAGGGAGGCAGTGAGTGGTGGTATTTCTGCTCCCCCTGGTCTGTTGTTGGCTGCCCACCTGCACAGTGGCTTGTTGTGAGCTGTGGGTGCCTTCCTCATCCCTCTCCGTGACCTCACCGGCTCTGCACACAGGCTCCCTTCTTGGGGTGCAGCAGTCACGTTCCCAGCACACTTCTGCCCCAAAGCCCTGTCAGCCTCTGGGTGCCACAGCACACCTTTGCCCTCGGTCACCACGGCCTGGTGTAGGGCTAGGACCAGCTGAATACCTGCTTTTGGGGTTTTGTCCACCTGGAAAGGAGCCAGCAAGTTTCTGCACAGCTGTGTGCTCTCGGATGGCTCCTTTGTGCTGAAGCTCACTGGAAGGAGGCTGCGGCTTTGATCAGCACAGCCTTGGCTGCTCTGATGTGGCGTGTCACCAGCCCCTTGCCAGGGACAGAGAGGAGCTGTGGGACTACAGCCTGGGGACAGGGACAGTGCGGTGGCTCCCTGGGGGGGGTCCTGCGTGCTGCTGGTACTGGGGAAAGTAATTTCTCAGGGTGATTTCTGCTTTGTGTTGCTGCAGGGTGTGTGAGCAGCCAGCCTCAATGGAGCCGCATGAGTGGCCGGATGACATCACCAAATGGCCGGTGAGCATCGCAGGTAGCGCAGGGCCTGTACGGGCAGCTGGAATATGGCATTTGCATCCCACTGGGCAGAGCCACAGCTGTGTTGGTGGAAGGGGTCTCTGGTGCAGCCCCCTGCTCATTCTCACAACCACCAGATCAGGGCAGCCATGGTTTTGTCTTGCCAAAGCTCAAAGCCCTCCAACAACAAAAGTTCCCCTGTGCCCTGCCAGGGTAACAGGGTGACGAAGACTGATGCCACCTCGGGGCTGTTTTCTTGCTGTCAGAGGGAGTGTCTGTTGGACTGGCTTCTTCCCAAGGGGCTGTTTTGACTTTACCCAAGCAGCAAGCAAAGCCATGACTGGCTGACTGCAGCCTGTTGTCATTTTCTAGATCTGCACAAAAAACAGTGCTGGGAATTACACCAACCACCTTCACATGGACTGTGTGATTACAGGCCGGCCCTGCTGCATTGGGACCAAAGGAAGGTAATGAGTTTTACCTGTATGGAGAGGGGCTGGGCGTTGGGGTGAGACATGGGGCCCTTTTTCAGGTTGTAGACACAGCCGTTTGTCCTCCTTGTCCTCCCCATGTACAGTCTAGAGCATTGCTGGGAAGGGGAGTTGGACAGGGAGCCACAACGGGTGTCCCAGACAGAGCAGGACTCTGGGATGAGCAGGAGATAACAGCCAGCCTGAGTTTTTGGTGAGGCAGGGTGTCTCGCTCAGCTGGTCCTGCAGTTTGGAGGGACTTGGATCCCAAGGGATTAAATACTTCTGCTGGGGAGTTTTGCACTTTTCCTTGGGAATGGCCAGCTTAGTCCTGACAGGCTGCATTGACCCCAGCCTAGTGTCCCTGAGCACTCAAGGAGATGTCAGGAAACAGCCTGCTCTGGGTTTGCCAAGGAGGAGAACGCTGTTCTTCCTCATGTTGCTCTTCAGCTTAAGAAATTACTGAGTGTTTAGCCTGGCTTTCCCTGCTAGGGAGAAAAATCAGTGCTGCCCCAAGGAGTTTCTCTGTCCCTGAAAGTCACGACCAGGATGCTCTTGGCTTCGCCCCTCCTTTCCACTCTGTCAGCTACGGAGACACAAGTCTCCGCCAGCCCCAGGGACACAGCTTCCCCAGGCTCTGGTGGTTCTTTCTCAGCTGTAAATAGCTCAGCTTTAGCACTTATTTTGGAGCCCCTGTATGCAGGGCGTTAGTCTGTGGAGATGACTTGGGCTTGCCTGTGGGAGAGAAACAGGAGAGGTGTATGGAGAGTGGCACTGGGCTCAGATGGGAATGTGCATCTGTTGGAGAGTCTGCAGCGCATCAGGGACAGCTGAAGGCACCAGTTCTCCTAGGCAGACTTGGGATGAGACAAGGGGGTGGCCTGGGAGGGCACAGGATAGTCCATTGTGCCTTTCACGTGTGACTTGTTCCTCATTTTGATTACTTGTGCCTCCTCCAGGTGTGAAATAACCTCCCGGGAGTATTGTGAATTTATGCGGGGCTATTTCCATGAGGAGGCAACACTCTGCTCTCAAGTAAGTGTGGAGCTGGGGGCTTGTATGGCCACCCTTCTTCTCTTGTTTCCCTCAGCAGCTTGGCAAGATCTGGGGGCAACTGTGCTGCAGTGTAGGTGGGAGTCCTGTGTCCTGTCCCCTCCGAGCCTGGGGGACAGCCCAGGGGATGTTGCTGATTCAGACAGTAGCAGCAGAGCTGGCTGCATCAGTCCATCTTTGGAGATCAGTTTAGGACTTGGGCTGGCAGCTGTGAAAGCCCAACACAGGATCACTGTGGAAGCAGCGGCAGAACACAACCTTCCTGCTCCACGGGCAAGCAAATGCAGATGTCTCAGTTGTGTGTGTGTTGGGGTGAAGAATGAGGGCATAAAGCTGCCAGGGGGAATGAAGGGTTATGTGGGACTTCATTGGGACTTTATACAGCAGAGAAGAGCAAGGGAAGCCCTTCTTCCAGAGCTAACTGCAGGCTCTGCTCTGGCCTTGGTAACTAGCCATGCTGGCTGGCACACCTCACAACCCCACTTCTGCTGCCCTAGGTGCACTGCATGGATGATGTCTGTGGACTCCTCCCTTTCCTAAATCCAGAAGTCCCTGACCAGTTCTATCGCCTCTGGCTCTCACTTTTCCTCCATGCTGGGTAAGCACAGGTGTAAAACTTCCACCCTGAACCCTGGGATTGCTATGAGGGTTGCTCCTGCTCTGGGGGACACGGGGGCGCTGAGCTGTTGTCCCTGCCGAGGTTTACCGTGCTGCGTTTGCTGGGAGGGCTGTTAGAGGCATGGGTGAGGCCAGAGCAGGAGCTCTCAGCACTGGGGTGACTGTCAGTGGCTGCTGCTTCAGCTCCTGTACTCTGAACTTGGCAGGATCCTGCACTGTCTGGTTTCAATCTGTTTCCAAATGACGATCCTGCGGGACCTAGAGAAGCTGGCAGGATGGCATCGCATCTCTATCATCTACCTGCTCAGTGGCATCACTGGGAACCTTGCCAGTGCAATATTTCTACCCTACAGAGCAGAGGTGGGTCTCCTGCAGACTAGGGTCCCGGTAACTTGCCCTGAACACAAGCCTTCTCTGCATGCCTGTGCCTCTCTGGCAGAGACACCAGATTTGTAGCCAGAAGTCGGCACCACACCATCATCTAACTGCTGAGCAGTACTCTGGGCTTTCCAAGTGCCTGGCCCAGTTTGGCTGCAGGAAGAAGGCTGCAGCTTGTAATGACCGGGGGGTTGTCCAGCCACAGGATAAGAGAGGCCCCTGGCAGGCTGGGAATTGAGATCTGTACCTGGTGCCAGAGCCCCTCCACGTGTGAGTGGCAGGCAGGAGAGGGGCAAAGAGCAGAGCTCACCTTTCCCACAGACTGTGCAGGACTCTCCCTGTCCACATGCCACAGCTGGAGAAGTCTGATGTGACCCTCCGGCGTCACTTCAGCAGACTGCATGGCAGGACCTGGAGAACTATCTTCCAGGTCCTTCAGTAAGGAAAAGCGCATGGTGGGTGGGGGGAGCTGGGAGATTGCCTTCAAGGGCTTCTCCACTCTGGCGACTTAAACCAGATCTGCCCTCTTTAAATGACAAGTCTGTTCTGGTGATTGCTGGCCTCACGCCTACCTTGATCCTAAATCAAACCAGGCCCGTTTTGCTCCTTGCGCCCCATAATAAGGATGAAGTTGCAGGCTGTGGCATCTCTTTCCCAAGAAATGCTGAACGAGGAGTTGAATGATAAATAACATGCCTGGAGCTGGCTGCAGAAGCCAGGCAGATGGGATGTGCTGATGTTACCTGTAATGCTCTTCTTCTGCAGGTCGGCCCTGCAGGATCCCAGTTTGGGATTCTGGCCTGTCTCTTTGTGGAGCTCTTCCAGAGTTGGCAAATCCTGGCACGCCCATGGAGGGCTTTCTTCAAGCTGCTGGCTGTGGTGCTCTTTCTTTTTGCCTTTGGCCTCCTGCCTTGGATTGATAATTTTGCTCACATTTCAGGATTTATCAGTGGTTTCTTCCTCTCCTTTGCCTTCCTGCCCTACATTAGCTTTGGGAAGTTTGATTTATATAGGAAGCGATGCCAAATTATAGTTTTCCAGCTCATCTTCATTGCACTCTTCTCAGGACTTGTGATTCTGTTTTATTTCTACCCCATCAAGTGCGAGTGGTGCGAGTTCCTTACTTGTATACCATTCACGGACAAATTCTGCGAGAAATACGACCTGGATGCACAGCTCCACTGAAAGGCAAAGACTGGCTTCTCGAGCAGGCACTGGAGATGGACTGTCTTTGCGTTTGCTGGGCCCGTTCCATGTGGACAAAGCCTCTAATCCAATGACACTTCTAACCCTGCCCATGGTTAATTTAAACTGTCTCCTCAGCACTTGGCAGGCATGATTTGCCTTATCTCAGAAGACTCTGAAAACAGAACGTTTGTGCCTTGTTCAATTGTATTGAACCTCTTCTGCTGCCATTGTTTTTATTACACTAGTTTCAATACTACATTTTTAACCAGAGTTGTTTACTACTGCTAAGGTGGTGATTAAATGGTAAGGTAGCATTTTAGCTACTGTTAATTGTTCTGCATGGTCTGTGGCTACGTTTGTTACTTTCTCTCACCTGTGCTGTTTCAGGTACCAGTAAAACCAATCCTTTTCTAGCACCCAAAATAAGCCAGACACAGATTTGCAGCTGGAAATAAGGGCCTCAAAAGCCTCAGAAAACAAAAGGGTCTCTTTAATTGCTGAGAGCGCATTCCACGGACAGCTCTGAGGCAGACATTTCAAATAACAACTGCAAAAGACACTTGAGATTGAAACTCCATTCAACTGGAGTTTGTTTCTCTCTGAAACATTACAGCCTTTTTTCCCCCAGGCAGGTTCTGAATCCACAGTCTGGTCTTGGTAGGGCTGGATTCTCCGCTTCCTCTGTTAAAGAAAGAACGTATTTGGCAGTGACAGTAGTTACCACATGCTGTACACCACCACACCTGGACAGTCCGGGGGGGATCAGCCAGTGCCGCAGGTGACTGCTGGTCACAGGCACCATAGGGCAGATGGCTTGTGCACACATTTTAATACACTGCATGTTGCAAATGTGGCAGCAGAGAAGAAAACAAGTTACAGTGGTCACAAAGCAACAGGTTCTAACCCAGCTAGCTGGAGCTGCAAAACAAAAAAACCCAGGTGTTTGGAAAACCTGCTATTACCACTGCTCTTCAGACACTGTGTTTTTAGATGTGGAGGGGAAGCAGGTGTGATTTTAAAGAGTCTCGGCCACATCTTGTGTTTGTGCGCACAGCTTTCTAAAAATAGTGGTGTAATACTGTCTACGTAGGTTACAAACAGATAAATATACATGCTACTAGTGTCTCCTGTGCTGGAACTGTTTTTAAATGCATGGGCTGCACAGAAATACCATGACCAGAAGTGGTCTAGTAGTGTGTCCTGTCTTCTGAGAACAATGAATCGGTTGAACTCAAGTTTCTATAAACCAGAAAATGGAGAGACAGAGAGACAGAAACTCCTTATAGCTTGCAGTAACTGAGAAAGATGGCTCAAAATATACCCACTGTGGAACAGCAAAGAACTTGCTCTGTTTGCTTGTTGTGCTTGCTTATGCACACCCATGGGACATCTCTCTTAGCTGTGGGTGCTCTGACTGGTACAGGAGCCCCAAGAGCAAGGGGGACACAGTCACTCAGGTGTGAGAATCTGAGGCACACAGAAGGACCAGGTGATGGCAACGGCCTATAGTACAGAGACCTCTGTCCTCCTGGGAGTTAGCTAGCACCCAGCCACGTTCCTGACAGTCACTTCCAGAGATTCAAGAAGCCTAAAAGAAAGCAAGGTCCTAGAAGCAATCACAAGGGCAAACAAAGGAACACTGCATTTACCGAGTCTCAAGACATTGTGGGAGCAGACTCAGAGTCAAAACATAAAGCAGGGTTAGAGAGACACCATTGCCAGCACTAAGATGCTGCTGCTCTGATGTATGTTAACTGAGGTAGCTGAATTATTGTTTCCCACCCTGAGAGAAGCACAAGTAACACAGCCAGGATGTGGAAACAGCCCAGAGCCAGGGTGCAAGCCTACTGCAGACACGAGCATTCACAACTGCTGTGCTATGCAGCGGAGAGCAGTAATGCCAGCTGCTGTGAGCCTGAATGCTGAGGCTCAGGGAAGAGGAAGATGAAGAATTAATGGATATTTAGGACTTACCTGACAGGTTACTTTCGAAGTTTCTTTATGAAGCTGACCTCATCCCGGTTTCTGATGCCATACCTAAACAGAGAATTATGCTGTTATACACCACTTTCCCAGGAACCACAACCTTTGAAATCCTATAGCCTCCTCTTTCCCAGGGGGAGATGGACTCCTGCGATCACGTGCTGTGCTCTAATGCAGGACACGTTAAAATTCTCACTTGTGTATGCAGAACTTGCTGCCATCTGAAGGATCTGATCATGTGCCTTTTTGACAGCAACACCCCCTTAAATCTATCACCCATAGCTCAGTCTTTTGAGGACAGCTTTGATTAGGGCTGTCACTAAATTTTTAATACTTTGGACAAGCTTTTCTTGCCAGTCTGCATGCAGGCTGGCATCCCCAGCACCGCTGTATGCAACAGTGCTCAGAAGCACCTGAGAACAGGCGTGAAAACACAGGACTCATTCATCAGCATTGTTACTAGATTGTCTCTTGATACATGGCTGAGCAGGTCCAGAGCCCAGTGCTCGCGGTCTGAGCCAGACGAATGCACCCAGCACAGGTCAGTTGTGGCTGAGGGACTACCTGAGGCTCTCCTGCCCTGCAGCTGGCCGCTCGGGCTGTCAGTGCAGGGCCCGTCCCACCTCTCTGGGCAGTGCTGCTCCCACCTTCCAGTCAAGTTCAAGTGCAGGACCTACCTGAGCCAGGGCACAAAGCCCCAAGTTAGCCCTGCCTCTGCAGATACCACCTGGACTCTGGCGAGGCCTCGCCAGCCCCCCAGGCACCAAAACAGACTCATTACTCACTCTCTCAGCTTCTTTCTGTCATCTGCCAGTTTCTCCCCGGCGTAGGTTAAGTGGTATGTCCTCCATATGTACTTCCTAGGGGAACAACACTCAGGGGGAGCCGCAGTGCACCCGCTGGCCACGGGAAAGCGATGAAGGTGGGGGTGAGCAGCCAGACCCGCCCCCAGCCCCAGGGTCCCGCTCACCAGCTGAGGTGCTGGACGCCGCCCTGCCGTGCCTGCCGCAGCTGGACGTGCCGCCGGAGCGCCTTCTTCAGCTCCAGCACCGAGGCGTTCTGCACCACCACCACGGCTGGGGGGGAGGACAGCCCCGTCAGCGCCCCGGCCTGCCACCCCCCCACCGCCCGGCCGGGCCGGGCCTGGCCGGGTTACCCCCCCCTCCCCCCGGCCCGTTCCTTCCCTAGGCCGGCTCCTCCCCGCCCGGCCCCGGCACGCACGCATGGTCTCGCCGTCCGCCTTGCAGACGCGCACCGTCATGGCCTGCCCGTACTCCAGCGCCACCTGCGAGCCGATCTCCTCTGCCGTCACCTGCGGGCGGCACGGCCGCGTCATGCGGGTCAGGCGGGCCTGAGCCCCGCCACCGCCACCGCCACCGCCTGCCCCCCGCCCCGCGCCGCCCCCCCGGCCCCACCTGCGGCGGGAGGTCGCAGAGCAGCGGGTCCTGCACCAGCCGCGCCAGCGCCGCCTGGAACAGCTCCAGCACCTCGGCGTGCGCCAGCTCCTCCTCAGCCTCCGCCATCGCCGCCGCGCCGGAAGGGGCGGTCGGCGCCGCGGAACCCGGCGATGCTGCTCTTCTGCCCGGCCTGCGGCAACGTGCTGGTGGCCGAGGAGGGGCCGCGCTGCCACCGCTTCGCCTGCACCACCTGCCCCTACGTGCGCAACGTCACGCGGAAGGTGCCGGGGCGGGCGCGGGGCCGGGGCGGGAGGCGAGGGGCGGGGGGCGGGCGGGACCCTCTGACCGGCGGCGTCCGCAGGTGACGAGCAGGAAGTACCCGCGGCTGAAGGAGGTGGACGACGTGCTGGGCGGCGCCGCGGCCTGGGAGAACGTGGACTCCACCGCAGGTAGGGCCGGGCCAGGCCGGGCTGGGGGGCGAGGCGGGGGGGGGGGACGGGACGACGACACACGGGCCTGGCCTCAGCTGACCGCGCCTCGCCCCGCAGAGCCGTGCCCCAAGTGCGAGCACCCCCGCGCCTACTTCATGCAGATCCAGACGCGCTCGGCCGACGAGCCCATGACCACCTTCTACAAGTGCTGCAACGCGCAGTGCGGGCACCGGTGGCGGGACTGAGGGCACCGATGGCCGGGCCGAGGGCCCCGGCCCACACCTGGCCGCCCGGGGCCTGAGGGGCCGCGGCACGGGCCCAGCCCGCTCTCCCGCCGCGGGGCTGAGGAAGGGGGCTCGGCCTGGCCCGGGTCCCGTGGGGAGGGGTGCGGTATCTCCCGCAATAAACACGTCACTGGGTGGAAGTAACCGTGTGCTGCGTGGTTGCTTTAAAACCTGACTTCAGGCTACCATACACGACCGCAAACGACAGCCGCGGCCTCTGACGAGGTGTTCGTTCCTCCCCACGTTAGGGAAGAGTGTGGGGCGCTTACCTCACACAGCGCAGCGGTTCTGCTACAAGCACACGTAATAAACTACTGCCACGCGCACCCAGAAACCAGTGTTTAAAATACAGATGGACCTTGACAAAACTGAGCTAAAGAACAGTTACCAAACCTTGGCACAGAGCAGAAGGCAAAGCAAAGTGTTAGAGCTGCGGCCTTAAGGGGAGAACAGGAAAGAAAACAGTTGTGAAAACCATGTGAGGTAAAGCAGAAATTATGAACTATGTGGTCTAAGAGCAGTTACTGGGAAAAAGTGGGATCAAATATTATCTGTATCTTAACATTAAGCTTTATTCTCAGTTTAAATACATTCAGAAGTAAAAAGGACAAATAACTTAATAAAAACATGATGGAGCACAAATTGTAACATTTAATCTGCATTAACAGTCACTCCTACAGGCTAAATCAGTTTACTATGAGACAGTTTTGCCTCTTTTATACCGGGATAATCTGCACCCATTTATTCCAATTCACTTCACAGGGGAACACTCTTCCCAGCCTTAGAGTACAGTCTATCGTAGGCTCATAATATATCGTTGGGGTTTCACTCAGTTTGGGATTGTCTAGTTTTTCTTCCACGACTGGCTGAGAAAAGAGCGACACCAAGGATGGCTTTTTCATGTAGAATCGTCTGATGCAACCAAGAGTTTCCAGACCCTGCAGAAAAATTCACATATTTTAGCTTGAGCAGTTACAGTGAAAAAATGCACATAATGCTATTCTACCTACAGTGTTCTCAGAAACGTTAGAGAATTTATACCAAAAGCAGCTTCACTCCACCCCCCTCAGGAGACCACGGGGATGGCAAAGATTACAGCACAACAAAGCACATTCACACAGCTGGATATATGCTCGTTTGTCCCTTTCAGCACAGTGGCTGACATCTGGATACTGACACACAATGCGTGTTCGACAACAGGTCTCAACATTTAGGACCAGTTCGGAATCTTTTAAAGTTGGTACAGATGTGCATCCCAGACTTGTGGGTCAGGCCTTGCTAACAGATTAGCATTCATTCCTGCAGCAGCACCCAGCAAGGCGATCTGTTGTGCTGCATGTGCTGAAAACATCTGGTGCGTATTCAGTAAATACACATAGGTATGCATACAGATTTACTAATATTTGTTATATTAGAGATATAAGCTCTGTGTAGGGTTTCAAAACTAGTTCTTATGAAATTTATTGCTAGAGAAGTTAGATTCAAGTCCTCCAATCTGTACAATGTACAGGTTAATTCCTTGACTTTGTGGATTTGAATAAAAGTTGCCTAGGGATCTGTATTGCTCTCCCACGTGTGTGCCTCACCACTATACACTCCGTACTGCAGTCTTAAACCTGTCCGTTGCTGCTCTGCCCATGCCCTGAGCCCAGCTACTCTCTTGGAAGCGTTCTGTGGCACAGGACATGCGGGCAGGCTGTGATACAACACCCAGGAGGTGGGATGGTTGCTCAGTGCACCATCGGTAGTAAACACAGCTTGCACCGTTACCAAAATGCACGAGCCTTTGGACAGAAGTCCAAATTAATTTCCAGCGTTAGTAAGGGAAGTTGCACTTGGGGGAAGGACCGCAATATTACCCCTCTACTTTGGATTTTGAATCATTGTCAGAAAAAAAAAAAAAAAATCAAGGTTTCATTTGCAAAGTAGCAATGGTGGCAATCAAACTTCAAGATGCAGGGGGGGAAAATAATGAGAAACTCAAGTTTTCTCACCACGTATTGTTTTACAGTTAAGGGTGTATGCCTTTAAGCAGGTCTGTCAGGACAGAAGGTCTTATGGACAGTACTAACACAGACACATTTCAGTCTGACTGTTATGTCATAGACTACCCATCTGAAAGGTATATAAGGAAAAACTTACGATAAACTCTATGGATGATTAACACTGCATTAAACAGCCCAACTTAATATTTCACGGTGACAAGCCACTACTATTCAGTAACCAACCCGAATTTCAACTGCATGTACATCCACTTCAGAAGCAAGCTCAAATTTTAAAGTCAGTAACTCCAAGGACAGGACAAGCAGGCTTCCTTCCTTCCTCATTGTGAGAAGCACCTTGCTCTGGCTTTGCTTAATTTGCACTAAAGGGAGAAGGTAGTCTTTCATTTTCCTGGGACTTCCAGCAAAGTAGCTGCTGACTCGTAAGTGCAGAAGCTGAACCAGATGAAAGTTCACACAGCTGATGATTCACATACCTGCAGTATCTCTAAGACGGCAACAGGCTGCAGCACCCCCACGTAATGCTGCAAGAGCATGCCTTCCGTTATGCCTGGCTTTGTCATGATGTGGTAGAGCACTGCTTCCATCATCCCCTTACACACAGGTTTATTGAGATTCCCATCCACAATCCTCCAGGGTCTCCCAATGAAGCAGACATTCTCGCAGGCCCTGCAAAAGACAATTTAAGTTCACCTCTGTCAGCTATATTTCCCATCGTCGTAATTTCTGCACAATAGAGATTCTTACTACCTCTGTCGCCAGTGTTTGCTCACATCCTAGGTGTAAATTCTGCGGCTGCTCTGAGAATGGGCAGAGACTGGTGCTGATCTACTAGACAGTTCCACAGACCTGAAGTATTTCACACTAGGTGTTCACCACTTAGAAGCACCTTTTAGCACCCTTATACCACCCAACAATTACCTGAGTCTTGATGACCAGGAAAGTTTTGTTTCACTTGTTTGTTACTAGCTCTAACATCCTCCAAAAGTTACCCAAGACCTGCTTCAATCTGCAACATGCAGCTCAGACAGGAACCCAAATTCCTCATTTTTAGCATTCTGGAGTCAAAAGACAGACCCTGCGTGGAAATTCACATTTCCCATACTGCAGCTTCTCCAGGCCTTTCCTGGGCACATGGAAGCTAATCTGGCATCGGACTTACTGAGAAAGAAAATTAGTTTTATTCCTCTGATATTTGGAGCTAGTTGGTTTTTGGAAAAAAACCCCAATGTATCAGAGAAATTTTTTCAGCATGCATATGAGTAACATTAACAAGAACAATGGAGGAAGACATGGGTTTTTTCCATCATAAATGCTCACTGCCTGTAAGAGCATAAAACTAAGGTTTCCAAATCAGTTGCTTCCAGGTATTATTTTGCTAATGCTAAGCATTTAGTTATTCTGCAGACATCTCTGTTACTCACCGGTCCCTGGCTGCTTGGGATACATCTGTCATGGAACTTCCTGGAAAGAAACACACTTTTCAATTCACCCAGACTCTTTATCTAGTGGAAGGAAAGTAAAAGGCAGCTAAGCTGTAAAATGCAACTGCTTATGCTAGAAAATAACACAGGGTCTCAGCATGCCGGTGCTCATGTAGGTTTAACTTAACGCTCCTGGTAACAATATGGAAATTGAGGAGTCCAAGCAGCTGTAGACTTGAGAATGCAAACTCAAGATTTCAGCAGAGTTTGGTTTCAAAGTGAAGGTTGTCTCTGCAACTTCCATTATGCATTATGTCACAGGTTTAATTACACAATTACTTAATGTAGGTACTTCTACCACACCCAGAGGCTTTGGCTTAAGCAGATGTAAACCCTTCAGCTGGCCTTCATCAGTAAAAACTCTGTGCTTGATAAGAACTACTATTTTTTCCCTCCTGTGTTACAAACAAGTAGAGGAAGTTAAATCCGAAACAGTACTTTAGTAGTTTCATGCTAAGAACTGCTGAAGTCTTTGCTGTTTAGACAGCCCTGAATCCATTTCCTGCAGGAAAGCTCCAATTAAACAATACTGGGCCCTAAGATATTATGGATCAGTACGCACTGATTCACATGGCAGCCTGCAGCTGTAAACGTGCGTAACAGCAGATCTTGGCAAAATACCATGCAAGCAGTTAGCTTGCAATTCAGTCTGAAATCAGAGCTGATAAAAACAAAACCAAAATAAAATCCCCAACAACCTACTTAATGTAAAGCTTGGCAAGGAGTACTAGCTATTAAAAAAGAAAACTGGCAGTAAAAAGGAAATGAAAATGAAGTCAAATTGGGTTACAAATGAGGCTATTAATCTTCTCACTGGCATGTGCTGCTTTCTGGTGAATGGCTTAATGACTTTACAGTGTAAAGTCGTGGGCATTCTAGTTAAATGTACACCAGTGGCACTGTGTTTCCTAGGTGTAGAGATGTCTAGCCTTTGGACTGAAGCCAGAGATGAGAAACTTGAGATCCAAAGATGTTTTTGGAGAAGAATAAGACATGGAAATGAGTTTCTAAGGGAAACACATTCCTGGACAAGTCATGAACGTTCCAGCAATAGGCACAGGAAGGAATCTTTGATGTATTTGAAACTTCCAAGACCTTCCAGATCAAGCAGTGTAATGCCGCTTTGTCTGTGAGACATGAAAACCTCTATCACTGGTCTGGCTTCCTAAAGAATCTAGTATTTGCTTATAAAATGGAGCTACCCGTTTGGGATCAACTGATGATGAACTAGTCTCTATTCCTTGGATGTAGAGTGTTCCTACATACCTTTACAGACTCCTGGGTTCTCCTGTAAGTAGGAAAGATCATCATCACTGGCTGATTGTTCAAGGATAGGGATCTGCTGCTTGTGCTCAGTGCTGAGCTCATCATTCTCTTCTTCAAGCTCTTTGTCCTCAGAACACAATTTATCTTGTTCCTTGTAAGTGTCCACAGCATCTGGAGCACACGCTGGGTGTTCAGCTTGGTGGTCTGTCTGCCCTCCCAGTGAGCCTGTTTCTTCATCCATGATCAAAGCTTCCTTCATTGTGACAGGATCAGGAACACCTCCATCAACGTTATTTTCATTTGCATGTTTCAAACCACTCTGTGAAGCCTGGCAGTGTTGATTGCCGTCTTGAAGGACATCATTTTGAGTCTTACATCTCTTCCTTGGGGGTTCATCATCACTGACAGATTGTGTGTCTTTTTCCAGCTGCTCCTCCTCTCTCGAACATCCCTCTCCCTTCTTTGGTTCTGATGGCAGGCAATCCGGCGGTATATCTGGGAGAGTGGTTTCTGCACCTTGCTGATCAGAATCGTCCGGTTTATTCTTCAGACATACTGAATGTAATAGCCATGGCTTGGCAAATACTATTGCAACCAGTCTTACAGTATGGCCTCCTACTTCTAAAACCTGCTGCATTTCAATAAGGTCCTATAAAAAAAAACCAAAAACCAAACCACAAAAATTGTCTCAGGAACTTTCACTGGAAAATGTCAGTTTAACCAAATATCATGGAATCGCTATCTTTAACTGGCGGTAAAGAAAGAGAAAGAGCTTAATAGAATATTCAATTTTCAGTCCTGCTGCACTGAAGTTGAAAAGATGTTTTACCTCTTAAACTTTTCTGAAATTACAGTATGTGATCTCTTGCCTAATAGAAATAGCTTTGTTCAATTTATATTTGCTTCCTATAGCCTGGAAGATTGTCCTATTCAAGGGGAACGCTAAGCATGCAAACATTAATGTATGGAAAGCAGCTGGCTGTAAAACCACCTGAATGTACTGCTCCAAGCTCCTGGTGCGTTCAGGTTCCACCTCTTCATAGCTGCAGAAATGTTTACTCAGCTCAGTTTTGCAAATTCCGAAGTGGGACGTTGCCTCTATTGCACTGCGGATCTCCAAAGCAGCAGCTACATCTGAGGGATTGTAGCCGTAACCTTCTGTACACTCACGGAGAAACTGATCAACCTCATAATTGTCTTCTTGGACCTTTATCAACCTGGTAAAAGTTTCAGGGAGGCAGGAGACTCCCACAGCCATGTTATCAAGCAGAGAAGAAACTGCAAAGCCAATAAAAACCAAGTGTATAAGCTGTGAAGCAGTTGTTACTATGCAATACACTACAGAAAGATAGATATTCTGAGACAGATTAGAGTTGTTCTAGACTATTCCAATTAAAAACAGAGCTTTGTTTTCCTTCTTCATTGCTGCAGTTTTCCTTTTTTCTTTCTGCCTTACATATTTGTCTCTGAAAAGACCTGTAGAAGAGCAAGCAGGTTTACAACAGCTTACCCTCATATCAAAGTGAAGTATCGCTGAAAGACAGTGTAGACTTACTGGTATTCTCTCTAACACTGGGTCAACTTAACTCTAAGTTAACGAGGGAATCATCTCCTTTTTCTTGAAGAAGGTCAAGTGAAAACTCTAGGGCAAGGAAATGCTATGGAGGATCCTATTTGTTCAAGTCAGTTCCTCAGCTCATGAGTTTGCTAGCTTTCCTGCTCCAACCCACTTCTGTGCAAGTTAGGCCAAACAGAAACTAACCTGGAGAGCTGAGTCTTCCGGGAACTGGCGTACATCGCAGCTTAACCTTCACCTGGCAGGAATTGACCACAATATTGTCACTGGGACTCAGATTGCGCATGCTGACAATTCCAGGGGCATAGTAGCCTCTCATCAGTAAGTAATTGGTGTGAGATGCTTGATGAGCTTTTACTTCTATTCTCCGTTTGCCTCCAGAGCTGTCATCTAAGTCATCATCATCGTCATCATCATCCTCGAGTCCTTCTTTTCCCAAACTACAGCAAACAGAGGTGTTTTGTTTGTTTGTTTTCCAAAACAAGAAAGTGACTCATTACACTGAGCAGAGCAAGAACACGTGCTGTTCTGCATTCTCGTATTTAGTCATGAACAGCTGTAGGTATGTCCATAGCAGGCTGATTTAAAGGGCTGAGAACAAGCAACTACAGAAAAGAAAGTACACTAAAGGTCCCTGGAAAAGGAACCTCTCTCTTTTTTGCAAACATGTTGAAATGAACCCAAAATATCTCAGCTTATGGTGCTGAACCTCTTTGGTTCAGCAGACACTTCATCATCTGTCAGAGCACAAAAGCTGAGACCATAATGGATACTGTAGTATAGGCCAGACAGTGCTTATTTTTAGGGGAGAAAAGGAGAAGAATGAATTACAGACCAAACACTTCAGTTACTTTAAAAAAAAAAGGAAACAAAACCCGAAAATCAACATGAAATAAACTGCAGCCAGCCTCAAAGTAAAGAAAGAATAGTAGTAGCAGCCAGAATTGATTTCCCAGAAACAAACTTAGTCAAACCAACACTATTTCTTTCCAGGACACGACAACAGCCATTATGGATAAAGGTGAGCAACCTGATCTAACACTGAAGTCGCCTCTGTTCTAAGCAGGTTATGCCAGAGACAACCAAAGGGTCCCTTCCAACCTTTTCTAAGATGAGTTCGACCTTAAGTACCTTCTCTTAAAACATATTTAACACCAAAAGAGAACACATCATTTAGAAAAAATAGTGCAAGTACATAACCAGCTGGAAAACTGGACTGAGATGCCTGTGCTCAGAAATGGGACTAGTCCAGGGTTCAGTGGGTTTTTACTCATGACCTGGGTGATAAAATAGCTTATTAAGTTTGCATGGGATCACCAAACTGGAGAGGCTGCAAGTTTATGAGAAGACAGGACTTGCGTTCAGAATATTTCCAGCAAACTGGAGAAATAGTCTGGAAAAGAGCAGGAAGCAATTTCATAGGGACAAATGCAAGTTATTTATATTATGCACCTGTCCCTCTACATCAAGAGGAAACAATTAACTAGGTAAAGGAAAAGAAACTTGTTATAGTGAATCACAAGAATCGTAAGCTGTACTGGAGGTGCTTTTTTTTTTGGCTAGACCATGGCCATTCATCATCTTGGGATGTATTAGCAGGCGGATCACCTATATAACATGATGTAATTGGCACAGACCTGCCAGCAAGAGCATGGCATTTGTTTTTTGACATCACAGTTCAGTGCAAAGGAAAATAATGAGAAAGACAGAGATGTGGATAACATGAATAACATACCAAAAACAGAAGTAAAGGAACTGAGGCTGCTCATTTTAAAGAATAGCATATTATGGGAGGAGGACTATGATAACAATCTTCAAATAGGTAATAAGCTGCTCTAAAGAGAAAGAGAACAAAGTATTTTCCATGTATATATACAACAGGAAGCAACAGGTTAAACTACAGCAAGAGATTTTAGTTGCACTCTAGGAAAACATAATGATTGTAAGGATAACTATTCATAGGATTAGACTGCAATGATTGTAAGGATAACTATTCATAGGATTAGACTGCCTAGGGAGAGAGTTTCAATTTCAGTGGTATGCAATTACTGGAAGCTTTAAAAATATATTAAAAAAAAAAAAATCAAAGAGGAGACAATACATAGAACCAATATTGTGGAGACAGGTTTCACTGATAAAGCTGAAACCTCGTCACTAATCCTTCTTAGTTCTTGAAATGGGAAGGTACGATGTTGATGAAAATGCTCATCTAGCACTCACCGCTCTCCTTTCCACATTAGCTCTGATGGCAATGAAGTGCCTAGCAATTTAAATGTCACATATGGGAAGAGAAATGGCTATAGTGACAGGCACTAACTAAAGTGCCATTAAGTCTTCAGAATGATCCCTCAGAAATAAAAATCTAAACAATATGACAGTAAAACACGCTACACTTCAGTGCAGAAAATGCTAATACCAGTCGAATTTCATTCAAGTTACCCCCAAACCATATTTACTAATATAAATAACAGTGTTTACCTTTTTATCACTTCATTTTCCACCATGGTGCTGTCCACCACAACTATCTGCTCTGGGATTCTCACATTCACAGATACGAGTCCCAGGGAGAACAGGGAAAGCATCGCCACACACTGGCCACCAGGCCCATCCATAGGAAATGCAGTCATTCCTTCTGATGATTTGTTTTCTTGATCTTTAAATGAGAAGTTATCTGGCTGGTCTGATTTTTCAGCATCCTTGAGCTTCTCGAGGAACTGAAAGGACTCTGTACAAATTGTACTGGGAAACCGCCATGTAAAAACTCTGGACAAAAAGACAAATTCAAAGAAGCACAAAACTTTCATAATCTGGTCTTACTGTATATGAATTTTAGACCCATGGTAGCACAGAGCAGTCAAATAGTTGAGTTCCACACTAGACCTGGTGACCAAGTACCTTCTACACCTGCTTTTGCAGTCCTTTAACTAGTTCCAGAATATGAGGTATTTATGCACCATGTAAAGGTCAGATACTACATAGCAAATACAAAGTAAAGATCTCATCTGCTTGAGCACTGAATACATTTACAGTTAAACTCTCCCCCAGCCCCGACATCCAGGTGCAGTGCAGCACAACGTAACTGGACAGGAAAAGAAAGCAACCATCAGAATGACAAGAGGACTAAAGAAGTCTTTCCACCACATCTAGAACTTTGGTGCTACCTCTCCTCCGGTCTTTGTAAAGGCTGGCCCAGCAAACTTGGCTGTATTCCCTGTACAGCCCTAATTGCTAATGAATAAAGGGCTAACATACATACACAGACGTTATCTTCATCTCTCCAGCTTCAGCTGTGATGGTCAGGTTCTTTGCTCCAAATACTTCTCTCCTCCGTGCCAAGCATGCCTAGGTAGGTTCTTTCATTTGTTCAAACAATAACCTTTCTGACACTCACCTGTAGTAACTCTGAGACAGCTGATAAGACATAGGTACAAAAGGCAAAGCTCGGCTTTTCTTTGGTCCCAGTGTGTGGTTTACTCGACGGCGATTGACCAAGCTCCTCTTCTGACACTCTAGGAAAGCCTTCACAAGAATGTCATCCCGGTACTCCCGGTACAAACGGAATGTCTGCAAAAAAACCCCCGTTCAATGTAAAAGGCAGTGTTAGCTCTGAATCCACTGTTAAGACTCACCTACTTGAGGTTTACATTAACTAAATGAATATAGAGCTACAAGCCAGAACGTAAATGATGCATATAAATTCACTTAACTACACTATTCTATTCCTTTTATGGGATTCCAGGTTTTCCACAGTAAATGCCGATTAAATTAACTAAATGCTACAGAACACTTGATATTCAAAATGGGATCAGGCTCCTACTAGAGTTATATATGGAAAAAAAAAGCTTATCTGCAACACATTTTGGTAGATTCTTCCCATCACTTTACCAGGAATATTTGCTTCCATGAGCTTGGCTTTCTAGGCTCCACTTCTTCCTGATGAGATATTAAACTCCCTTTGAACTTCTAAATTTGTTTTTTTGAGTGCCTGATAGATGATATATTTTTGTGGTCCCCAATGATGATGGAGAGGCTTCCCAACACCAGTGTCAGCTGGATACTGGGACTGGCTTCATGCTATCTCCTCCAGAGCATAATTCCAGCTGTGCAAGTGGGCACTAAATCATGATGCTGTTTGACGCAATGGAGGGGATGTGGAGTTTATTTCATACGGTTTTGGGGGATTGCTTCAACCTCACATCTTGCAATCTCATCCTCAGAGAGAAAAGCAACATACTGAAAATCTGCCTAGAATATAATTTCCTAAAAGCAGAAGAGAATAATACCCACAGAACGGATACAAGTCTAAGTTTCTGGGATTCTTTTCTCCCATTTGAAAAACGCATATGTCAAAGTAGGAAGGAGAGACTCTTGAGTTGTATAACCAGTAAAGTTTGGTCCAGATACTATACCTGAAATGACTGGCAAGATTTCATCTGGTTATCTGAGAGTGCCAAAGTGCTCTGAATCAAATTCTGTAGCACTAGAAAATGAATATCATAGACACTGAAAGAAAAAAAAAAAGACAAAAAGATTTTATTCATGATGATTTTTGAGCATGAGGTACCTAACTATTAAACTACCACAAAAATATACAAACTTAACCACATCCTTCTGAAATAGCTGTATAAAGGCATGAGATCACTACAGCTGAGGATCATTCACGTAAAGGAGCCTGTTACATTTTCCCTGACCTTCCACCGTGAATTTTTGGATCAGTCCAGATAATCTGACACAAAACAAAGTTCTCTTTGTTAACATCTCCTCCTCTTAAGGTATAGTACCCACCAGAAAACATACACTGTTGTCCTAACGATAACAGCCCACCTTTTTGAGAAGGGCATCGCTGTTGTCATTTTATGCATCAAATCTATAATCTATGTCAGAGGTCCCTACAGCCTTGTCAAAGTATTTTTCTATTAATAAATTTATACACTGTGACAAACAGATGAAGAACGTACTGAATTAGAAGACTATATGAAATTCACAGATGTGAGGGCCGACATGACCTTGGAGTCCTAATGGGAAAAACTGGTGCTACTAACTACTCACCTGCTTAGACTATCCTCTTTTGTGTTTTGATTTGTGTCTTCTCCGATTGCCAAAACTCGAAATCTAGTTAAGGGAAGGGAAAGGAAAACACTGAAACAGAAGTAACATTCTGTGATTTTCTATCAATCGTGAAACCTGGAGGCTGAGAAGCGCAACTGCTAAAAAGGCAAGTGTCGAAACAGCGCAGGGGAACTATCTGCTCCAGCAGCCCTCAGCAGAGTGTCAAAAATTAAAAGAACTGTCCAGATCAATCTCCCTCACTCCACTAAGCTATCTGCTGACATGGAGATAAAAGACTTTGACAGAAGACAGTACAGAACTGTATGGATTTGCTATTCTATTGAGGTTTTGGACTTCCAGTTACCATCCACAGCACTTTTGCTGTAACGTACAGCTATTTCCAAATTAAGAAAATTTACAAAGGTGCTAAATTTTTTATCATTAAATGGTTTGAGACCCAAATTTCCACACTTCTCTCCAAGTGTTATTCATCATGAAAAAGCTTAATCTGGGGCTGGAGAATGCTATACAAGGCTGAGTGCTCTTCTGTATCAACAGTGTTAGCAGCACTGAGATGATTTAGCTGAGCAACCAGCTACAAATTGTGATATAAAATGGGGCCAGTTAACGTGGAAAATGGTAAATAGAAGTCTTCTGTTGCGTTAAAACATTACACCCGAGTACCAACATCTCTAATAGCAAAGCTGAAGATTTGACAATTTAAGAAAATCTGACATTGTGAATTTCTGGTTTATAAAAAGTCTTACTTAGCAAAATGGGAATGGTTTAAAATAAGGAAGCTTGTGTGAATAACTGAAAATCAGTTACATGTATTTAGGAAGTATAGATTTGAAAGAAATGTTGCTTTAGTTACCGAAACCTCTTTTGATACTAAGAGTACAAGTAATGGAGGGTGCAAAGCATGCACAGCAGAGAAGGGGTCTACTCTGAATTGCCCTCCTCTCTCACTGTCAGCCCACGTGCAGAGTCAAAAGCACCATAACTAAAATACCTGGAAAAGAGTTCCTGCAAAGTATCAGGAATCTCAAGTTTGGGATTCCCCAGGGTTGAACTGAATTTCTCTTTCAGTCTTTCCACAAACTCTTTAAACTCCTTTGCACAAACCTTTGAAAACAAGAGACAGAAATGTTATCAATCTTCTACTTTTAATGTGTTCATGGAAAATTCTAGTAGAAGTAGCTGGTTTTGAATTATCAAGTTAGAAACAGTACGACAGATAAGAGAATGCATCAAAACACCTCTGTGGAGGCTGTGTTTGCTGATTTACTTAACAGTTGCAGGTTCTGCCTGCTCACAGCTACAAGCCACCCCCTGTGAACATATTAAAACCAATTACACTGAATTAACAGCATATGATCTCTTGCTAGAGCTTTGTTTAAGTTTCTGTTTAAGTCTTTTTTTTTTGTCTTCATACCCTTCAAGCTTTATCATGTTCTCCATTAAGTCTGTCTGTACAATCATGGCTTGGAGGACACCAGTTACACAAGAGGAACAGTCCCGTGTCTCTCCAGAAACAAGATTTGATTTGCTTCCCAAGACAGACCTTATTTCAGCAGTGTCTCACCAGTGAACAACTATTCTTCATTAAAACAAAAATGAATCGCACAACAGAACTGGCTGGGATTTTCTGACAATAACATTAATCATCATTGCTGGATAAAACCAAAAGAAAATCTTGCCATTACATTGTCCCAGTTGTAAAAATGTTTTGAGATTCAAAGTGGAATTGTTTGCACTGAAAGTGTAAACAACTTTTCAATTTGAAATTGTGGTTGATTTAAGCCATAAAAAGCTCAAAAATTAAATAAAATCTTTTGACTGATCAAATCAAGGCTTCTCTCATGAAATCTGCTTACATTCCTGCTCCACAGAAGCTAACGCAATATTTTGACCTGTAGCCAGAATAAAAAATAAGAAATTACAGAGCAAAAATGTTTTCTTGCTCAGATAACAAGGAGGCTGAGGGTTTTATAAAAAAAATAAAGTAAAAAAAAAAGAGTGCATATAGATGCTCAGTCATGGATGTTTATAAACAAGCACAATGAAAAACCAAATTTTTTGTTGCACAGCAACATGCTGTTTATGTGCCTTTGGAAAGCTGCCTGTGTCCAATTTACTCCCAAAACAGCAATGGTGCTGCAGCTTTACAATGATGCTATTTTAAAAATAGCTAAGGGTACAAGGGAGAGATAAGATATAAAATCACAGTAATTGAAATGGTGCAAGTACTCAGTAATCCAAACAGCGTAAATGTACTCTATGACCTTTTAGAATACTTCCCTCCTACCTGTGGATCTTCATAATTATTTTCTCTATTCATGAAATCTTCAATGAGGGCTTTATCTTGGTAAACCTCAGCCAGGCAAACTCTGCAACAGATACAATTGATGGTGTTGTACATAGCTGAAATTTTCCCATTTCAATACAGATCTGATAGCACTAGGGTGCAAAAAAGTTGAAATTTATAAGTTAGATGAATCAAGACACAGGACTACATCCCTTCACTTAATTTCAAGAGAATTTAGCCTATACCTAGAACACAGACAGAAACCTTCTTACTTATAATTCAGATAGGTCTGTGGATTTCTGACAATGTAACGAGCTCTTCGTCCAACAGAATGAGAAGTTTTATCGAGGGACTCCTCAAAGCTGGCATGCATAATATCCCGAACTACTTGCCAGGGAACAAAGGGCCCTTTTACCTGTGTGAAGAACAAATGTGTTTAGAGTTCAACTTTTATCTACACAAATGATGGTTAGAACCAGGATGAATTCCTAGGACTGGTGAAACATGTGATCAGCATACCGGACTTCTATTTAATGGGTCCATTAAATACCTTTGCATTTAGCACATGACTAGCAATTCGGCACAGCATGAGCAGACTGTCTTCTTGCACTGTCCAGGTGACGCGCAGACGTGTCATTCTCTGCAGAGCACTCTGGTCAGCTTCATCGTGGTAGCGGAGTCTTTTGCTTTTTTCTACAGAATCCTCTTCTAACAAATCCAGAAGGAAAAAAAAAGAAAAAAAAGAAATAAAAAAAAGACAGTTAGCACTACATATTCTGATTAATTCAAACTCCCTATCACAGGCAGTATCAGCACCGGTTGGAGTTTGTAAGAATAAAACATAAAAGCAGAGAAGGAGCTAGCAGTTTAGAAAGTAAAATACATTAGTACCTCTCCCAGGAATGAGAAAACAAGCACTTTAATTAGCAAACTGGCTACTCAGAGCATCGTAGCATGAAGAATCTTTAAGCCAGCTATCAAAAGTTGACTGAATCACAAGGAGTTGATCTGACGCAGACACAATTAGAGTTTCTTTAGTTTGTACAGTAGAGCAGTGCGATCATGATTCACACACAGGTAACAGTTACAGCATGCTGCTGTTTTTCTCCAGAGCTGGTATACAGCCCCAGGATATTTGAACCTCTTCACTGAGAGGCACTCCAAAGAGACGGCCAGTTCATTTCCATTTCCCACACTATGTGACAGTCACATGAGCTTCTCTAAAGCAACTTACAGCAGGCCTATGCATTAAAAAGAATGTTTCTTTTTCCTGATGTGTTAGTTACCTTTCTTTTTCTTCTTCAGCTTCTTTCCAGTGTCTTTCCTAAGCCTCTTCCTCTTTTGGCTTTTTCCACCTCTCACTCGTTTCATTCGGTCCTGGGTTGGTTCTTTACTTATTTCAACACATTCCTCTTTCTGGACAAGTGACTCAGATCCTACCTTTCCTTCTCCCAGAATATTAATTTTGTTACCTAAAATGACACATATTTACAGTAGTGGAGCTTTATAGCAATTACATTCTACAATATTAAGGTATAAAGAGCAAATGCCAAAGTTTCAGTATATTAGTCATGTCATTTCATGCCACTTCTCAGCAGCTCACACCGAATAAAATCCCACATAAATGAAGAATCATCAAGTAATTACTAAGTCTAGTGTACAGTGCACAAACACAAGGAAACTGAATTAAGTTTTATCTTCAACCTGAAGTATTTCCTCCTTCTTAGCTTAAATGTTAGGCTATACAATTTTAACAGTGTCTATCATACAAAACATTGGTCCCTCTAGATTTTCTGCAAACCGCACATCTGAAATTACAAAGGATAAAAATCATTGTACTATAGGAAAGGAAAAAATTTATGTGTCTATTTTACTGCCCCAGAAGCATCCTGGATTGTTGTAAAGAGACAGGAACAACTCCTGTCATCAATAATGGATATAAAATTATTGTTCCATATATCCAGAAATAGGGAAGGAAATTATTTATCTATTTTACTGCCCCAGAAGCATCCTAGATTACTGTAAGGAGACAGGAATAACCCACATGATCCATACTGGGTTTGGCAAAGATGGTAACACCCTAATACAGTCAGAGACCCCACCAGCAGCATCCACACCTTACCTGCAGTGCTGAGTGGAAGGGGGTGTTTTGTTAAGAAGGTTTGGAGTCTCACTGTCAGTCCGTTTTCAGAAACTGTACTTTCCTAAGACAACACAGCTTTCAGAAAGGTGATTGCAAAAGGAGTGCGCTGGTTTTAACAACACTATACAAGATATCCTTTGAGTAGTGTCAGAAATACATTTTCAGTATGAAGGAAAAGATCCCTGAATACAATGAAGAATTAATTTGTCTTGTTACTGCCACATATTTGAATGGCTCCAGAGCTTTTCTTAAATCGCACCGTAATGACCACTAGATTAGGAAGGTTAGAACCTCAGGAAATCTCCTCAAGTTTAAAAGAAGTCAGCCCTGGAAAAGAAATCCTTGATTCTCTCACTGCTGCAGAGGCCAAGCAGAATTTTCTGTAAAACAGTATTTTTTCAAAGCATTTTACATTCCAAAGAAACTTCTAAAAAGCAGAAAACCAAAATGCAAACACGAACATTGAGTAAATGCCTCCTACCCCGTATTCTACCCATCTTAAATCTGAGCCCAAACTGATTGCAATGTATTAGGAGTTTTATCATTCTCAAGAAAACCCGTTTCTCTTGTGTGGGATTCACTGGCGATAGAAGTTGGTCACAGACGTGGTGAGGAAAGCAAAGACTGAAGAATTGCAGGACGTCCTGTTAATACTGAACAACTAGGTGACAGAGTGGCAGATGAAATTCGGAATGAAATGATCCTGCCTGAGGTCAAAACCAAGCAACTCTATTTTTACATACACACTAATAGGTTCTAATTTGAGTGCTACTTAGGGTAGGTAATTACAGACAGTTCTGTGAGAGTACCTGTTCAATGCGTGGTAATGGTCAAAAAGCAAAGCAAATGTCAGGAATTCTTAGGAAAGGAGAGCAACACTATGCAGCTATGTTGGCCACAGCTTGAATGCACTGTGTGATTCTATTTTAACCTTAAAAATGTTATAGTAGAACTAGAAGAGGTTAAAAGAAAGGCAAAAAGAATGACTAAAGACAGAACAGGTTCCATGCTGGGACCAGCTAAGTAATCTAGTAGATGCCAGTCTTTAAAAAGAGATGATAATGGGGAACACGAGAGATATTTACAAAATCAAGTGAAACAGAAAGGGTAATGGAGAATGGTAATTTTCACAGCTTCCCTTAGTACTACAATTATTAGGGAGCTAAAACCATCAAAAGGAAGTGGTGACACATAACAGGACTTTGAAACACTTTGCTACATGAAGTTGTGGATACTAAAGGATTTACACGTGTAAAAACAATTAGACAAATTATTGCTAAAAGAAAAAGCTATTAACAGCTTTGAAACATCACCCCCAGGTTTAGAATGGCCTTCAGCCAAACTTGCAGACAGCTGGGAGAATATTCTGAGGAAATATCACTATACATCTACCTTGCTTTTACAACCTTCCCTACAAATCTACTGGCAACCACCAGAGACAGGACGTTGGGCAGGGCTGGGATGGCCATTCTTATTTGCCTACGTTGGGCTTTCTAGTAATTTAATTTTTTTCCTTGTTCTGGATGTTTCCATTTTCATCTGACAACTTGTCCATTTCAGAAAGGCAAGAAGCACTACTAAGTAATCTAAATTGCTTGCTTAATAAAGTATTTTTCCTTTGGTTGAATGTATTATCAAATTCAGTTCAGGTAAAATTTACATCCAATTCTTTCATTCACTTCAGCACCAAGATTTACCACATTTGACATTCATTTCTTCCCAGCGATGCAAAGCCTTACTGAGACACATGACTGAGAAAGCATGCAAGCAGTAAGATTTTGTTATCAATATCTCAACCTTAAGAATATTAATATTTGGAAAAGTCATTACAGTATATAAATTTTAAAATACCCACCTTCCTAGTCTTATTGATGATGTAGCTTGTCCAGATCCAATTGCGTTTTAGATGCCCATAAAAGCTGGAATCCAGACCTGCAGCTCCTAATCCATCTCCGGGGATAGTTCCATCATCAACCACCTCTCGGCTGCCTCTAACAGGAAGAGCAACAAAATATATAGTAATTATTTTGTAAGAGCAGCTGAGAAGGTGTGCGTGGTACGTGTGCAATGTGTACAACTCTCCCCTTGCTCTCCCAGTTTAGATAGGGCTGGGAAAGAAGAGGAGAAAAAGAGATTAATCCCTTATATTTAATGACTGAGCTTTCTGTAAAGATTACACCCAGAGCAACTTCATTACTGTTAACTAACTTCCAACAGCCATGTTAAATGCTGTTCTCAGCACTATTCCTGCCACAGAACTAGAGAAAACACCTGCTCAGATGAAAAACTTTCTCAGGACAAGTGTGGGGAAAGTCTTCCACAGGAACTAAAGGCCATCATAACCCTGCATTTTTCACACTCTCTCTCCAGTTTTCTAACAAATACATTAAAGCTTGTTTAAATACAAATGCAAGCCAAAAACCCAATGTGCTGCAATTTCTCCCTGATGAACCTAATGATGAATAGCATATAATGGATGAACTGTTTGGGGTTTTTTTTTTAATTCTTTACAAATACAACACTTTGCAAGAAATCATGGAGACAAACTTACTTCTTCAAAATAAAAAAATCAAATTATGAGTGAGCTTTGCACACGCAGTAGATACGACAGCTCTGACAATCCAGCAGTAACACTAAGAGTATTTTTGAAATCCTGTTTCACCGTATGAAAGATTTTTTTGAAAGCTACCATGAAAAAATTACTTCAGACAAGCTTTCAATAAACAACTCTTCCATGATAACATTACACCATCAATTAAATCCAAAACCTGTTTCTTGACCTTAAAGATGTTGCAGTCACCTCCAGCCTACCTGCAAGTCAACACCAGATGTGCAATGTAAAAGATTTCTTACCATACAAGGGAGACCAAATGCGAAAGCTGACAAGAGGACTGAACAGAAGTTTTTTCTATCAGCAAGGATCAATGGAATTAGGTTACCTCAACTCCATTAATTTTTCTAAGACAACTTGATGTATCTACCTGTAACAGTGAACTAACTGAAAATACTTTTAAACAGACTGTATTAAACAATGGAATATGGACAAAACTAAACCACAGTGCACAACACAATAGAAGAAGTCTAACTGGTATTCTGCATGGCTGCCACAGGTTGTAAGTATACAATCCTCTCAAGTATTCTGGATGTGATTAGGCAGAAGATGAAGTGCTCCAGAGATCACTTCCTGATTTCACCAGTGTACACCAATATTGGTAAACAATATGCAGCAAATTGCAACACAGAAGGACAGAATTCAGAATGTGACACTGGGGAGCTACTGAAGCTACAGGGTACTTGACATACCATGATATAAACCACAGGAACAGAGAATCTTTACATTTTTCCCCTTGCATTAACTGTACTTCGGAAGCATTCCTTCCCTCAACTTTGCTTTCCCCAAGATTCTTGCAACACACATCTGTACTACTTTGGAAGGAAATCCCATTCCTCTAGCATGAAAACCTGCTTGGCAGACAAGTTACCTGTAAACAGGATACATAACTACACATCTTTTTAATCAGATAGCCTCTGAATTATGAAAACAGACACCCAAAACGTCAATGCCCAACGGAAATGCTAGAGTCATAACTGCATTTGCTATCGAGTAACGTTGTCAAACCAGAACAGTTCTTTTTGCCCACTCTATTCAAGCAACAAAACAAGGATGAAGATGACATACGTGGTATATTCCAACATCGCACACTTTCGCTCCAGATTGTGTTTATCCACTGCCGACTCTTGTTCCATTTCTACATCTAGTGCAGTCTCCTCTCCTTGCAGATTACTTCTCTTGGAACGGGGACAGCGGATGACTCCTAGACATACAAATGGTTTGGACTATCAGCGTGAGAAGCAAGATTTCAACCCATTTTCAGTCCACCCCATTATGGCAAACTCCTGCTCCCAAACAGTACTAATGTTTTTATCACTTCTCGATAAAACACGCTGCCTTCTTACAGAGGCTAATGATGTTCCAGTTAGTTTCCAGTACAAGGCACAAACTTATCCAAAATTGTATTCAGGGCAGAAGTAATGTGAGGCTGGTACCCCTTATAAGGAAAAAATTGCAGCGGTTCACTGATATTCTAGGCATGAATCACCTTTCAGATACTCAAATGTGGCAACAATCCTCAAGAAATGATGCTGAAGGCTGTGTCTGCTGAAACACAGGGTGAACATTGTTCATGTCTGACACCTTCATGTTGGAGACATGTTTAGGGTATAGCAGAGGAGTCAGGTGATCATTTCATATACTAACAGAACTCAAAGGTAGGAAAAAAACCCCACACAATTTCTAGCTTACTAATGCTTTTTGGCTGCCCATGCTGCAAAGATAACAGGGCAGGACAGGATTTTAGGTATATGATCTAGAGGCTCAATATAAATTTAAGTCCATAAACATGCAAATGGTGGAACAATGTCATTCCTGTATCTTGGGGGCCAGGAGTAATCATGGTCTGGCTAGCCTGCAAAAGCTGCAACAATCACAAACACACTACTGTTTGAAAAATGCATTAAGGAGCCTTTCACACATAGCTCCTTCAATGCAAAAGTAGCTAAAATTAGAAATAGATCCTTCTCCCTGGCTGATTAAATTACAGAAATACAGAATAGTGATGTCTATAATTCAGGAGCAATCTCTTCCCTCCAATTTTTTTTTTTTTTTAAATGTATGCTTCTTGTAGTTGTAGGGTCCTATTTAAAAATGTAGAAGGACAAAACACAAAAACAAACTCCAAAAAAGGGAGTTCATGCACTACAGTTAACTTCCATTTCTCATCTAACTCAGGCTACCTATTAGAAGGCTTAGCAACATGTTTCTAAGGAAAAGGGATCTCTGCTTAAACTGGCAGAGAGCTATGGCAAAAATATACTTGTAACTATTTTCAAAAAAGCTTTTTCATAGCTAGATTTAAATCTTACAGGGCTATTATCAAATTTAATACTTCTAATAGGACAGCAATGTTTTTTTCCTTTAACACTGCTCTGAAAATTTCAAGTGGATCTGTCTCAACTTCATAGAATTATACGGTCAGAACTTCTAGTTTCTTTTGATGCACAAGGTGACCAGTCAAGAGAACAAAACATTGCAAGTGACAAAACAGAGCCTGCCACAAGTTTTAGGAAAGGAGGAGGAATTGTGGTATGAATGGGATGATCAGTAAAGGTGATAAGAATGTACAATTATACCATACCCAACGGTGTATTAAGGCAGACACACTGCAAATCAAACCAGAAGTTCTCCACATCCTGCATGGTATTCAACACATACAAGCGCCTCTCAAATGGGCGGCTACTTTGAGCCAGGTTATAGTGGGGGTCGCAGATAGTGGTATCAACAATCACAGCGTTTCTCTTCATATACACAAAGACCTGTCAAATACAGTTAGGTAAAAATCATTGAAATTGCCTAATTTACAGGACACACAACTTAATCTAGCTTAGGACTGCTTAGCATCTTCTCAGTCTTTGCTGTTTTGAGCCAGTACTCTGTAAGACACTCCCACCCTCTTGCACTGTATTCTCAAACTTCCTTTGCCAGCCATCCAGAGATTTCATTTCTAGATTTAGAACAGTTTCTTTTCCCCCTTGTGCACAGAACATTCCAAATTTCCACAGAGAGCGACTGTTTCTTACAAGCTCTCACTCAGGATTTGAATAGATCTGTTTTGGGGCCTAATTATCTTTCTTATCCTCATAAAGTATACACTGGGACTGCCTTCTCCTTTACATGTGCTCTCTATTTTTAAAAAGATGCATACAAATGTCATTATTTTACTCTGATCAGTGACCTTATTCTGTGTCAGACATCCAGTGCACGACACCTTGATGGAACAGAATGTGGCACGCTCATTTTTCATATAGTGCTGCCCATCTGGAACCTCCCAGATCGTTATTGTGTGCAACATTCAGCATTACACATTTCAGTAGTGTCTTTCCAGAGAAAGAGGCAAAAATTATCTGCACAACTGGTAATATGTCACTTGGATCGGGAGGTTTGCACATACATCAGTATTTTATTTTATTTAAGGTAATTACAACCCCCAAATCTTGCATTTATTTCACTGGACAAAACCCATGAAGAACAATGGCTAAGTTTTTTAAAAAATTACCTGGTCTTTGTCTTGAAACTTCTCTGTTGGGCCAAACTGTATCAGTCCCATATAACACAATCTTTGAAGGTTTTCTACCACTGAAAAGATGTACCTCCTGCAGTAACATTAGGAGTATTACAATTAGCACTCCTGAAAACAGTAAAAATGACACCAGAAAACATGCCATTTTCATGCAGCAACCTTAAGTTTCAGGAAATACTGAGTTTTAGTATTTCTGAAGTGGTATTTTTGTTTGAATTGTCAGCCTATGGAAAAGATATAATATCCCAAAGCTCCAAATTTCCTTTCCACAAATCACAAACAGAATATTTTAGCCAAATACTAACTACAATTTAGCTAGCAAAGAACAAAGTTAGCTAGAAATACCATATGTAAAAATGAATTAAACAAGGTCAGAACACCAGCAGATCTGCAGACAATTTCATGTTATGAAAAGAAGACGTGAGTAAGAAGACACAACTGCTAAATATGGGCTGATAAGCCTTCACACGTGTACATATAAAGAACTGGGCAACGATCCTTGTAGTTCAGGTTGTTTGAAATTACTGCTCCAAGAAACTGCTTTCAGTTGCTTATAGCTCTGGCAGAGCAAAAAGCGCAACATTTCCCATGCTGTATGTAAAACATATGGCAAAACTCTGGAAGTTTCAGGTAACTTTTGCAAGATCTAGTTTCTGAGAGAGAGCTAGTCAAAAATTCAGCTTTGCCCACATTTAACTGACTAAGATCCACGCAGTTAAATGGGAAATGTATTTTGGCAGAAGTTTTCTCTGGGGCTTAGCAAGATCATTTGACAAGCCTAGAAATATTGAAGCAAATTTGGCTGAGTTAGAACTTTTAGTGAAGGGGCGGCAAGGAGACAACTTGGTTATATGTCATACTGTTTTGCATAAAGTTATCAGATGGAGCCTGCAGATTTCAGAAAATACCGTAAAACCAGTTTCCTTCTTACTAAGATTTAGCAAGTAACAGGTTAGGAATTGCAAACCTGAGCTGACCACAAGTCTTGACAGCTGATGTTGCCCAGCAATATCCCCCCACCAATGACCCATTTGAGGTTTGCAAAATGTTGTGTAAGCCTCCGACCATCCAAATCCATGCCATTTCTGGGGAAACTAACACGGTGCTGTTGATTCCACAGATACAAATCACTTTCCTTTAATGTTGCTTTCCCTTCCTATCTTCAGTCCAATCTCAATTTTTAAATCTCCTAGATGAGAAATGGCAAATAACGGCAGACATGCCACCGAGAGCATGAGTAGAAATTGCATGGTATGTATGAGAGGCAGGAACTTGGAAATGTGGCATCTTCTGAAAGATTTATGAAGGGCAGCAACATTTAGACTCTATTAAATTCTGAATTTAGCAGCAGCCAGGAGTGTGTTTTGTACAGAAGTAACATCCTGCTGATAAGTTATGAAGGACAGAACCTCCTAGCTCTCAAACACTGCCTGACAGCATGCATGAATATTGTTTATTAGTTTCTTATTACCTTCTATTTGGGAGAGAAAAATACAATTTGGTACACTTTCCTTTGAAGATTGATGATCCTTGTCTTAAGTAACAAAGTTCTCTTTGACACAAACAGGAAATAACTGAGAAAACAGTCAACCACTGTTGTTTCCTCCCCAGAGCCATTTACTTTGACTCATCCTCTTACCTTTTGTAGAGAAGCTGCTGTCGGACTGACCTTGGAAGAAATCTGATCAGAGTGTGCTTCTTCAGGGGATCATTTAAAAAATCTTCTAGACCATCCACCTAGAATTATTTTAGAATTAAAATGTGAAATATAACTATCCTTTAAAGTATCAAGCTTTGGTACCAGAACTGTCTACTGAAATATTTTCTAAGCAAATGTTACTGCTTTTCTAAAACGTTTAAACATTATTCTTCTTAATCAACAAGGCAGAAGATTCAGTGAGATTATAAAAAGCTCTTTGCAAAATACTAGTGTAAGAATTTGCAGTATGACAGGACTATACTTTTTTTTTCAGTGTGGCTGTAAAAGCAGCTAACTATTCTGTAAAAGAAACTATCAAGAACTAAAGTGTCTACTCTCTGATGGCTAGTTTTGTTAAAATAGATTAAGAGGATATTTGTTACTACTTATAGGTACAGTTGGTATCGTCAGAAACGCAAGCCAAAAAAGCACTATACCTTGTAGCTGACTTGTACTATCTGAACAAAGAGTGAGAGAGGCAAGCAGAGAAGAATGTCACTAACAAGAGCCCATCCAAATCCAAACTCTCTGTGAACTGGGAGGGGAGGGACATAGCGCATCCATGACACATCATCCACGTACACTAGGAACAAGAAGACTGGCTTAGATTCAGACAGGACAAACCTAATAGTTATCCTAAGAGTTTTACTGTGAGCATTCAGGCAGAAGACATTTGGCAGTTCATAGTCTGGAAATCTAAAAATCTAGAGTGATCTGAAAATTAGCTAAACCATTGATTTGCAATCTTTTTTGAAGTAGACTTTTACCTTTTTGCCCAGTGTTGAATCATGGCAAAGTATGCAGTAAACTCAGGATGTGCTATTTCTCACCTGTTTGATTAGACAACTCTACTTCAGTCTCCTGCCCAGAGATTTCAGGATTCACGACGCTTGTCATAATTTCTAAGGTCCCATCTGGTTGTGCTTCAAGTACAGCCGCATCCACATCCAGCCCTTGTTTGCTGCCTTTTTTCTCACCGTCACTACCTCCTTTTTGCTGTGTTCCATTTAAAGGGTGCCCATAAATTAAGTACCAGAGGAACATGTGGACCATTCTTAAACGGGGCATTTTGGGAAGAAAGCCAAGAGAACGCCCAAGTCCTGGAACTGGGAGGGAAGATTAAGTACCAAACAGAAATAAAAAGAGGATTAGAACAGGAGAAATAGCTACCTCTGCAAAACTGAAGAAAACTGGAAGGAAAGACAGGCAGTTGAAAGTAAATATAAGTTACAAGTAGTAAAGAAGTAGTAGTGAATACAAACACTCCAGTTTGCAATTGTAAAAAAAATAAGCAGCTAAGAAAACACTGGATCATGAGATTGTGTTAATGTAAAACCAATTTTTTTTTCTATAAAAGAAGAAAAAAACCCCACTTGTATCTTAGAAGAGCCCAACATCTGAAAGTAATTATTAATAATAAATGGCAAAGATGACAGAAAAACCAAAGTTAACTGTACCTGTAACAGGGTGATAGTTTTTTAGCTGCGTTATGCCCATTTTTTCATCAGTTTTTCTTGCTCGACTGTTATCCGCTTTACATGAGTTTTCTTGTGTTTCTCCTGAATCAGGAACTGCATCTTGCCCCAGGTTTTCTTCCTCAGCATGGTCCTGGGATGTTGGTGTCTGGGGAACTTTAATCCTGTATTAGAACCACACAGCACTTTGGTAAAAATTAAGCAGAGTTCAATTCTTCTTCTTTCCTGACTTCAGGAGATATTCAGCATCTTGCTTCATCTTTGTGCTTCCATTGCTCTACTGCTAAAGAAGGGATTTTTCTTTTCTTTTGCTTACTTTGTGTTTATTTCCTGTGCATATTTTTGCACGTACTAGACAAGCCAAGTTCCCCACCAGCCATCCAAACCATCATTGCAACTTGCCTGTTTGCTGTGCTTGAATTGGAGATTCGGAAACGCACCTGCTCAATGGCACTTTTTACAAGGGGATCATTAGGACTCACTGAAGGATGCACAACAAACTCGACCTGTTCAGAGCAGCAGAAAACAAACAAAAGGTATTTATGGAGATACTGGCTCAATCAGCTGCATAAATTATCAGAGGTTAACAGACAGTTAATTAACAGTAGCCACAATGGATGAATCCTTTAAAGATTTAATAATTCACGGAATATGAACACTTTTGGATCAAAACTCCCGTTGCTAGTTTGCATTAAGCAAGAGGCCAGATCGTGTGGTTTCTGCACCAATAAACAGTTAATGTCATTTCTATAATCGTCCCTTTTTTGGGTTTTTAAAATCTGAAACACTTGTAGAACAAACCCATCAACTTGCAAATATTAGGCTGAAAGGGATAAATGAAAAGCCATACCTCATAAGACCAAACTAATACATACTGTTGCTGAAAGTACACACACAATTCAGATTAGGAAGATTTCATATATGCTCTACAGTAACTGTGCAGCAGGTAATTGTCAATAGATTCTCTCTCTGCTTATGAACATTTCACACTAGAGTTACAATGACAAGTCTCAGCTTTACAACTACAGACATTTTACTTCCATAAACCTCAACAACAGTAGACTTTTGTTTTTTTTAAAAAAAAAGATCACATTCTATAAATTTCAACTCAAGCTAACTTAGGATTTCTCATATACTCTTGGTTTTCAAAATGGGATTAAATAGAATTGTGTTGCAGCCTGACAGTGTAGGGAGACACTCATGAATTGCATAACTGATAAGCGGCAGAACCTCTCAGAAGGAAGATTCAGAGGCTTTGATCTCTGGACTATTCCTTGGTCCCACAATTATCTGCAGCACGATAATTGAAAGCACCAATGCAGTTCTCACAGTAGTTTGGGACATGTAGCTTCTGGGCAGCTCGACTCTGGGTTCTGCTACAAAAAGCCATCCATATATTTCAGTAAAAAGGCCCAAAACATTTTGACAAATCAGAAGGTTGTGAGAAAAGCTGTTTCTGCTGCCAGGGTTTGTGCAGTCACCTTTTTACTAATGCCATCTTGAATGACTGTAGTACGATAGAGTCTGAGGAGCCCTTCTCGTGCAAGCTTCTGTACCAATCGTACGATAGACTTTTTGCAGCATTTAGTGGAGACGCCTTCTTGCTTCTCTTGATCCATGACCATTTTCTGAAGCCTAAAAGATTAAAAAAATACATTGCATTTTAGGCAGTTTGGAGCATTGCTGGACTTAAGTAGTTTGTTAGAGGATGGGAGGTGAATGGTATTTCCCTACTTTTGGCAATTACTGCTCACTTTTCCCTTTTGCTGTAGATAACTGGTAACTTAGCTTTACATTTCAGCTTTATTTTCTTTGTAATCAAGCTTATCCTTTTTATGTGAAGACTACTGTTCTGATGACAGCAAATTCTCAATGCCAGATTTCTCTGGACATGGCTATAGTGCAATTATGAATCCAGCCTCCCTAAGGTCAGGAAAACCTACAGCTTTTTTAAAGTGGTGATTAAACATACGCAGTTTGTATTTCCACTTGTGAGCTCAGTTCATCTTGAGGCAGAAAGAGTTTACTTAGCAGCGTTCAGAACCCAGAAACTACACGTGCATTCACAATATAGATACACATATCCCATCACTTGAAGCCAGCTCACTTCTTCCCTTGGAGGGGTCTGCAGGAGCACACTCACACCCTAATGCCTGTTTTCATGCATTTCTTCACAAATGCCCCAGGCCCTGTTTCCGACTCTTTCAATCCTGGAGACGGATTGACTCAAAAAGATGTGGAAGGGTATTAAGGGAATGAGGCAATAAGTGAATGTACACATGGACTTCAACATTTTCAAAAGAATACCACATCCTGTAATTAACATAATTGGAGTGACAACACCAGCAAATTTCTTTGGCAGAGACTGGGGAGGGGCAGAACTTTCACCGGTGCTGGAGGAACCTGCAAGCTACTGAAGGGGACAGCTGAGACTTGAAATATCTTCTAAGCCTGCACTTGGATGTGACTAGATCAATCAGTGATGAAGCTGGTGCCAGAAGACAGGGCTCTAGCTTCACAACACTCTGCAGCTGAGCTAGAGAATAAGGCCATGATTTCTTACTAAATCCCTGTATCAAGCAGCCCAGTGTGTGTTCACATGCCAGGATCTTATGCGCTAACACAGAAGATGGATGGTGCAGTCATATTTGCCACAACAGAGCCATGCTAATTGGGAAGGCAGGAACTCCAGGAGAGCATCAGAATTTCCACTTCTCTATGAAAGTGAATCTTAAAAGGCTGAAAGACATTGTAATGTTCAGGGAGGTATCTTTAGTGCAGACAAGGCAAGTCATAGCATGACATAAAACCATCCCACATAAAGTTGCAAAGAAAGGTAAACTTTTAGCACCCCACTGGAATCCTAGTGACCAACGATGACTGACATGAAGGTAAGAGTCTCTACAATGAGTGACAGAATAACACAGGAACTATTTTTGAAACCATACATAAATGAAACTTATGCAGATGAAAGAATCCTCTAGGAGGGAAGTGCTGTACCTTGCTGTGAAAGGAAGAAAAAAAGTTCTCTGATCTCTATTTATGGGACATATACCATATAAAAATTCACTTGTGTAATTATCTGTATGGAACTATTACTGCTTCCAAACAGCTGATTAATTTTTAAGATCCAGTACAACTACAACCCCTTCCCCATGCCACCATTACAGCATAGAGTGCCGTCAGCGACAAGAAAAGCCACCAATGGTGTGAGCACACAGCGCTGCTAAAGCAGTTCTTATGCTACCGAAATGCATCAGGCCCCCAGCATGCTGGTTTCAGACTCACGTGAACAAGCTTTCAATTAGCCGGAGGTTTCGAACGGCTTCCACAATGAGATTTCGGCGTTTCAGCAGTCTGTATGTTTCGTGAGATCTCTCCACTGCTGTAGCTTTGGAACGTTTTTCCTTCTTTTGGCCACAGGTCTTCTAGTGCACAGTATGGACAAAATAAAAATTTTACCTAACATTGGTTCCTCACACAGCAGATGAGGAATTCGGAGTTTTGAGGTATTTATTTGTAACAAACTAGTCAGATGGGAGATTATTTTTCATCTCCCCTTCACAGGCAGGGAACCAAGGCACAAACTAAGATTTCCGTGCAGTTAGATGCAGATTTATGCACTTTCTGTGTCCATCCCACATTCTGAGCCATTTGGACTTGAGAGTTTTAGCCTAGAAAGCTGGTAACTGCATTAACTTTGTGCTGAGTCCAAGCCAACATATCCTGTCTCTCAGAAAGACATCTTGTCCCAGGCTCAGTCCTGCAGCAGTGAGAATACACAACTTTCATGCCAAAACCCACTTGTTTCTCCTGGTTTAGAGTAGACAGACCAGACGATATGCAGCACTTGTGTGCACAGACAGACATGAAGTGATGAAACGCATTAAGTCAACACAGGGAATTTGCAGAGCACCAGGGAACTAACCAGAACCATATTTTGGATATCTACCTACCTATCTCCTGGAATATTTTCACTTATAACCTCAATGAAGCCAAAAGATGAATGTGCTTTGAAATTAAGTTTAAAAAAATAAAACAATCCCATAAATTAATACAAAACCTATAGCTTGAAGTCTTGCTTCTTGTAAAAGCACGTAACTTAGCTCAGACAGCCATACCAACGATAAGATATTAAGCCGTGATCTTACCTTAGGGTCTTCAAGTCTGACCTCCTCCACCACAGCCACATCCCCATCTTCATCAGCAGAATAAGCACAGGTGGAAAGACTGGACTCCTGCTTTAGAGTTTCCAAAGTAGAACTCTCCCCCAAAACGTTGTCTGGGACCTCATCGGGCTCTTCAAGAATTTCAGGGGAAGGTAGTTTCTTGCCCTGAGACTTCACAGCTGTCGGCTTTGAGCCTGGATTAAGAGCAAACAGCCTTGTCATTGTTCTGCTCTCATAGTTTCCTGTAAACGTTCAGCTTCTCTCTCTGTAAAAGGCCTTCCCCCATTCACCCAGGTAATTGTACTTAAAAGCATTCTGCTACATTTTTCACATATTCTTCTCCTCTGCTGGAAGCAGTGGTTTGATCATGAATGACTGCATTCAGCCTCCAAAAGTAAGGTTTAAAAAAAAAAAAAAAAGTGAACTCCCTGTCATCAAATTATTCTCTCCATGCAGAAGCCTCTTCACAGGCAGACTTAACAGACTGTGAAGGGCCAGATTAGCTTATCCAGAAACTGCTGTCTGAAGAAAGGAGAGTTTCTGTCACAAAGATTCTCAAATTCTGCCAGAAACCTCACTTTTCTGACTCAAAGCAGAACGAGAACAAGGATTTAGTATTACTCCAAAGATAAGCTACATAAGAAATGGAGATCTGTTCTCCTCTCTTCCCTTGGAGTTTATCAGAGAAGTTGTAGGAATATTCAATTAGTTAAATAAAATAAAAAAACCCCCACCATATCCTCTTTAATATATGTCCCCAAAAGGCTGGTAGCTTTCACATTAAGACATTCCAAATAACTCCAGAAAATGATGAAGCAATTAGCTTCAGGAGGTAAGACATTTTTGTTACAGGGAAGTAAGGCTGTGGATCAAGTCATCCCAAGCCTATTGCCACCTGAAAGTAGATAGTTAACATCTTATCTGGTCTCGGACAAAAGTCAGTGTTACTCTATGTATACTCATCCCACCTGAAGGTTTGCATCAGTACATGAACAAACACATTTTGCCCAGACTCTAAGGCTCAATATCAGACATTTCCAAATGAAAAAACCACAGTGCTAAAATGGGAAGAACTTTTATATGTTACAATTAAAAAAAATGTTAACTGGCTGGTCTGTCAGCTCCTGTGCTATTTCCCACCCCTAAGATGACATTTACATATCCAGTAGAATGAAATGATGCATTTTGATGAGAGGCACAGCCTGCCTTTTTCCTTAGTGTGGAAAAAGTAAAATATTTCAAGATTACAAAGTGCATTCAAATCCCTTCTGAAGACTGCTAGGACTTTAAAAGCTGAAGTTCTACCAGGCTGGTGCTCTCTGATGGGCACAGCCCGAGCTGTAAGATATTCTGAAAAACAGAGTCCCTGACAGATACCTTGTTGGTTCACCATAGAACATCCAAGGCAGATATAAAATTTATCCAAGAATGCTGCTTCTCTCGGCAGCTTAAGCCAACCTGACTGCTAGCTACCACGGTCTCCCCACTACGCTCGTTTTTATCCACACGGTCCTGCCTCCTTCCTTGCAACAGTCTGGGAATCTGTCTGACCCTCTGCAGAATCATTTCAGCTCGTCAAGCCACCAGAACAAATAACTGAATATCCAAGGAGTAAGGTGTGTGAGCCCATTTCATCTGCATGGGGAAAAGGGGAGAAATGACATTGGGGTAAGGAGAAGCAGACCTTCCCAGTGATTGGTGACAGTCGGAAACATTCTTTGGTGCATACAAACACCAGAGCACACTTCAGCCCTAAGAATCTCCAGAGATTAATTACCACACCTACAGTATTCCAAAACATAACACTTTTGGTGGAAAGAGAACATTGAAAAAGGATTGAAATGATGAAATAAGTGTAAAAAGAAATATATGATCAAAAACTTTAATGGAAGCTAATAGCATGGGTTTTTTTTCTTTAGTAAAAGGACCCATAAGAAAAATGCAAGGTTCTTTCCAAATTCCAAAATCATGATCTACCTTTAGCTGGTGTTGACTGATGGGTATCATCTTGAGAACTTAATTTCAACAGGGAACCAGAGGTGGCCTTCTGACCTTTTCCTCTCTTCTTGCCATCCTTCCCTTCCTCTTCATTGTCAGACTCCGAGACCAAAGCCTCATCTTCTCCAGGAGACACATCTTCCACAGGCGGGGAATCTTCTGGCACTAGAGCCAAAGTAACTGTAGCTAACTGTTCACTCCTAGCCTTCTCTCTCTCAAACTGACGGTTTAAGTCACTCTCCTCTGCAAAAATGTATGAAACATACTTTGTTGTCCTTTGCCGACCTTCGTCTTCCATAAAACCCTAAGGAAATAGTTGGAATATTATTTTAACACCTTACTTCTCCATTCTTGCGGTCTGTTCTCCAGTATCAACAGTGGGAAAATTTTCTAACTTTTCTCCCTTCACATCAAAAGATACCCTGTTATTCTTCTTTTTTTCTAAATAGCAAAAATGTTGACTAACCGTAACACATAGAAATCAAAAGAAATACCATGCTTGAAAAATAAATAAATCTGCATTACCTGCATACTAGAATGAAATGCCTACAGTGTGTGGAATGTAGGAAAGTCTAAGGAAGAATAAACTATTCATATTCAGACTGGAAATCAATTTTTTCTGAAAAAAATTTCTGTGAAGTAACTGCAGTGTTACCAGAAGTGAATCAGACTTAAGCAGAACTGCTGTTGCCCTGTCTACCGCAACACATGCTTTAAGTATCTAGAAACACAAACACTTTGCCTATCAATAAGGGAAGATTTCATCAGTTGACTTCGGAAAAAGTATGTTTAGATATTCCAGTAGTTTATATAGTTTGCTTGTTTTTAATTCAACAGAACTTTTTTTACCAAAGATCTCAGTAAAAAAAAAAATTCTCTACTGAGGGAATATTGCAATTATCCTGCCTTTGTGGAAAGGGGCGGATGGGTGCATGTGAGAAATAACAGCTGAATTTGTTCATCTTGTTGAAATGAAAAAAATTGAATGAAATATCTGGAAATAACTTCTACAAAAGTAACTTTTTTTCCCCAGAATTTACTAGTATTTTCAAAGTAGATTCATGATTTTAAACAAACAGAGGGTCTCTGACAAGATCCTTCAGTAGAGGATCTCGCAAAACAGAAATTTGCTTAATTTTTTACTATAAGACAAGTGGCTATTTTGAGTTCAGACACATTTACACTCACCTCCATAAAGCACCAGCCCCCAGGTCGCTCGGGTTACCACTGATTATGGTGAATAACTTAGGTAAGGCATTTTTTTCCCCCAAGATTTATTACTTAAGCATCCAGTCACAAACCAACATAAAACACTTGTCTGAGATTGAGGTTAACAATGTTATAACATACCACCACAGTACCACAATTGTATCTCCAGTTTGAATAAGTACCCAGATTATTTTATTTTCACCTTACCTTGACAACTTTGTACCTCTCCAGAAGGCGACAGAGCATCCTTGCTTCTAGCTTCCCCACATTCATAGCCAAGCGAATTTCTGCCTGAGAAATACCTTTGGTTCCCCTACTTTCAACTGTTTCAGAAAGAAAAACCAGAAATATCTCAGGGAAGTAATCTCACCGAATTATATACATATACATTTGTGTGTACATTCATATTTGCTCTGAAAAACTGTATATGCCAGAAAATAAAATTTAACATTCCCCACTAACAACTAAAGACATTTTCACAGACATATACAATATACAGTCAAATACTGCTATAAAACACAATTTGATGTGAAGCAGTGCCCCAGCAGAATGAGCTTTGACAGTGACAGCTTTCAACAGTCAAGTATTCATTTCTCCATTCTGAAAGGAAAAGAGGCAGGAGAAGAAGGAGGAGCACTGTTTTCCTCATCACCTTTTCTCATCCCACCACAACGTCCTGTTTCTACCATGCTGTCTTATTTTGGTGGCACTGAGTAGTTGATAAGCTTCCAGGGAGGGGCTAACAGGTGGCAGCACCTATAATTCCAGTTTAATCTGGACATAACGCTCATCTTTTCCATGAAAAATTGACACTTTCTGATAGATAAAAAGCAATCAGAACTTAACCCCTCCCCCTCCAATATATACCTTTCTTTTATACAAACAAGGAGTAAGAATGCAATACAAAAAATCTTTAGCATGTCTTACTCCATCACCTACTTAGCTCATAAGCCTGGGTGAGCATATCCCTTTCGCAAACAATATCCACAGGCTGAACAGCTTTTGTGATGATCTCTTCTTCATCATCATCATGATAATCTTCCATTTTCTTCCGGAATTCCTTTAGTAATTTAAGGCAACGGACCATGACATCCGTCCCTGTGAACACAAATGTTACTAACAATTCTTAACAAAATGTAGGGGGTGCGTGCATGTTTAAACCATTTTATTTCTTTCAGCAGCATGACACAGTAGTAGCACAACGAGGAACACAAAAGACCAAAGACAACTGCTTATTTCTAGGAAAGGTTTGCAACAGTTTTTCCCTATATAAGAATCTGTCAAAATACTGACTAGCTGAATTGCCGCTCCAAACCGGCATGTCTGTGTCAACACTAGGGCTGCCCAATACAGTGATTTATGAGCAGAATTGAAAAAACTGAGGAAAAAAACCAGAGCAATTTCAATAGTACAAATAAATCAGTGAAAAGAGTAAGTGCTGATCCACAGTACTATTCATCAGAACACATATCTGTGAGATCACTCACTGGGTACAAAATCCCTCCTTTTTTTCAACAAACTCAAAGCATTTTTTTTACTTTCTATAAATGCAAATCACATAATGAGAGAGAACCATATATTTGAAGATACAGAACTCCTACAATAAGCTACCTGGTTGCAAAACTGTTCCTTAATACAGGATTGATCACTTGCTGAGGAAAGGCAAAGTGGACACCAGCTGGTGGGCCCTGTTAGGTGCTGCCGACAGTTCCCAGTATTTAAAAATCCCAGGACCTAAAAGAACTGTCAGTTTATCATATGTCCTAGCACCTTCTTCTATATCTGTATGCATGCCTGTTGGAGAAAGCATACACCACGCAACTAGGATCCTGAAGAAAAGGATCAAATAGAAGAGTCCTATCCAATGCAGTAGGCTCTGACAGCATAACTAAAACGTACAGTTATGTTGCACGGTTCCAACATCACTATGAGAAGAGATTCTTCTCAGCCTTTGTCTGCTGATTCCACAACACACAATATCAGTTACGTTATGGCAGCTTTACGTGCAACCAAGCATGAGCAGCTGAGCTTCTACAGTTCTTGTCCAAAGGCCAAACCTACTCTGGTAGGTAGGTGCAGCACCCAGGGAAAGGCTAGGTTTGTTAACATGTTTGGTGTACTATCTACGGAACGAAAATGGAGACACAAAATCTAAGGTGGTTGTATACCAGGGCAGAACACACTGCTGCCCACCAGCTGCAAGAATGTCACACGTGATTCAATTCCACACCTTGTAACTGTGCACTGGCTGTGCTGTAGTAACTCTCCACCTACTTTACTCTGCTGTGATCTCACAGAAGAGTGGGGACAGATAACTCCAGGAAAGCTGTAGCGATCCTACTCCCTGATATAAGGATGACCCGCTATCACCAGCGGCATTCGGCTCCTGCTGAACAATTTAAGAGACCAGTGGTGAGCCAGAACTAGGTTACTGTACACTGCCAGCTTATCGAGCTGCGGTGATTCAGCAGCTACTGCAGAAGTAGCCAACTCATCCCACAGCAGTGGGTAGGAACATCTACAGCCATCTCTACTCCTCCGGTACAGCCCTGCTGTGAAAAATGCCAGGTGAAAGCTTTAGTTGAGATCATTAAGGTTTCAGTTAATGAATTTTATCTTATGTATACAGGACCAGTTACTGAAGCCTAGCTGACCTGAAGTTAATCCACAGTAACTTAATCATGTGACTGAGCTCCAGGCCAGATGATTCCATTATTTCTCCTCAGTCTGAATCCTTTCCCTGCCAGTATGCTAAGATACTGCTTAGGATAGTAATTAAGTGCTGACATTTTGGTAGAGCTGCAGGCACTGTTATCACATCCTCTGTATTTCTACAGCCCATTAATTTTCACTTGAAGTAGTATTTTGGAGAAAAAAACCCCAAGCAAAACCCAATTCATTTTATTTTAGCTCCTGCTGCCCAGAAATGTTCTTCCCATAGCAGATGATCTGGCTTCATCCTCAGTGTGTCCCACATATTTCTGTCTGCTTTCCTGTATAACTCCAGAGATTAAACTATCTTGAACTCTGATGAAAATCAGCTATTATTAATTCACCCTAGTTTAATACCTAATGTTTTTTAAGGCATTTTTTGTGGATTTTCAGCTTTTACATCTGTAAGACAGATTATCATTCAAGTGAAAGACTCATCAGGTGGCATTTTTCACGGCAAACTGTTAAGTAGTAAATGCAGCTGCCATTGTACCAATCTGTGACAGAACATGAAACATCTGCTGCCTTGTGGGTTGCCACCAAGTTTATAAATGGACTTGCATTTTCTTGTCTTCTAAGTAAATACTTTAATTGGAAGGTTTTTACTACTGATTATAAACTCTGTCTTTTAGGGATACTGTCTGTGGTCTTTCGGGTTTTATTTGCAAATGTCTTCAGCACATTAGAACATCTCTGAAAATTAATTCAGTGTGAGGAAGTATAAAAAAATATAACCTGGTGTAATACTACTCAAAGACAGTGTAAGAGAGAATCTAGGTTTTTGTCAATGACAATGCTAAACGGCGTGACTAAAGGTATCCCTGTCATACAAACTGCTGTAAGTTGAGACCTGCTTGAATCAGAAATACATTAACTATGTAAAATTTATGTTTCATTAAAAAAAGATAATAGTTTTTCTCATATATTTTATTGTATACTGATCCATTCTAGAGTATTTTTGAGGATCTCCACTGCGTTTTTGAAACTCTGAACTTAAATGAGTTCTCCTGCGTAACACTCCCTCTGATATTCTTATCGAGAGGAGGTGGACCTGTATATTTCATGACAAACTCGTTCAATCACTCCCTTATTTATTGAGTACAACGTGGGAGATTTCTCTCTGAACCGTGCTAGATGCTGTACCTACTTTGAGCCATTGTTTCTTTTTGTCCATAATACAATTTCCCTACACAGAGATTTCCTTTCCCCAGACTTAAAAGATTTGAAGGAATCTGTTGTCTCATCAAGAGCCTTAATTCATCTCCACGTATCTGGCATTTGCTTTTGTCTTCTCAAAGTTCTCATGTTTTTATTGGCTCTTTCACCTCTTCCTTTACGGTCACTTCTATTCACAAAGACTGTATCATTTGCAATGTTTAGTTCATATCAGATTTTTCCCCCCCCTCAAACAGTTCACTGCATCTTTGGAAGCCACACTGTTCATCTTTTGGAACTATTTTCTTTTTAACTCTGGCAAATCTGCCTCTTAGGATTTTCTGTGATTGAAGGCTTGGTTTGGATTTCCTTAAGCAGTTGCATTAATTCCATTGGTGATACTATCCTTCCTCATACGTTCCATTATTACTTCTTGTAGTTTTTCTTCCCTGCACATGTTTTATCTGCATCTTTTTCTGAGAGCAGCTGCTTTCTTTTGTTCCCTTTCTTCATGCAGTTTTGCTCTTATTTATCTTTCCACTGTGTTTGGAAGTTGTCAGCAGTTCTTGCAAGCCTATTAACTTTGAATTCAAAGGTGGTTATGCATTAAACTATCCCTCAGTAGACTATGGCTTTTTTTTTTAATATTAGTTGCTGGCTACCTTGCTTGCTTAAAGAATGTAGCTTACTTTCCTAATTTGATATGAAACTTTCCAGAGAAACTTTGCATTCTCATGACTTTCAGCAAAAGTCATAATTTCAGCAAAAGCCACAACTAAGATGGTCTGTTTCTTTAGCTTCTTGTTTCGTAATGGTCTTTTTGTTTTATATAACTTTTTTAGATATTTTTGTCAAGTTTACTGACTTGTCATTCAACATCAACCTGAAAGGTCAGCAGACTGCTCTTTGTCCCTGCTCTCAGTATTGGATTGAGCAGTCCTACTAGGAGTCACAATCCACTGAAACAGCTTACACTGACATACAACAAATTTGCTGGCATCCGTTTCTTAAAAACCTGGAACAAATGCTTAATTCAAGCGGGCCGCGGTGTTCTAGCTTTATTAACACATTTCTCCACATAATTGCATAGACAGATTTTCACTTACGCATCTTTGAATGTCAGATCTGAAGCTTACAGATAGAACGGCATCAATGTAATTACACAAAAAGAATGCAAAAATATGGTTCTAGTTACCTTTCTTTGTCTTATAGGGTCCTCCATTGGGGTGTATGTCTTGTAATGGGATGGATATTACCTTGGCTAGGCCAGCATTCATCATATATTGATAGAGACGTTTGAAAGTTCTCTCACAAAGACCCTAATGCAAAGGGAAATAGCAAAAGTCATTGTGGTCCAAAATTCTCGCCTCTAGGTGATTAGTATCAAAGACATTCATATTGCTTGTTATTAAAACACAGTATTTTGGGGTAGGATTTCAGAGAATATCCATTGACAAAACTTTCTGAAGCTGTGGATCAAACAGAACTCCTTCCTTAGGACAAACAGCAACAGAAACTTGTTCTAGTAGGTTTTTAAGATCCTTCTTTTGATGTCCTACCCCAAAATATCATGCAACTTTAAAAAACAGACAGTATGAACGACTGCCTTTGATACTAATCATCTAGATTCTATGCGAGTGAGAATTTGAAAGAAAGTAATGAAACTCACCAATTCATCCCTCAAGTTTCCTAACGTTTCCATCTGATTTGAACGAGCACTTAGCATACTTGAGAGTTTCTCCATCAGAATATCATATTTGCTCCTCCTAACCAAGAAAAGAAAATTATTTGACATACAAGCATGCATATAACATTATAAACATGAGTTGTATCTTTATAAAATGTCAGTCACTAGAGAAATTATGCTGAAGCATTCTCAGATTGTTTTAGGAATTATAGTTTTCATTTCTTTCTGTGAGTAGCACGAGAGAATTTGTCACTAACAAGAGACCCCATCTGAGGCAATGGTGACTAAGCCCAGGCTGTTACTTCACTGGCAATCCACAGAAGCACAAGTTCTAATCATAAACAGGATGGGAAAACAAAAAATGTATTAGAAATGTGTTTGAAGTGAGAACATTCAAAATTAACAGAATGATTAATGCTACAATAAGAAGCGAGTTAGGCTTATGTAGGCAGGTGACAGGCACTAGAATACCCTAATTTTTACAGCTCCAAGAAAGTAAGCTTTAAACTGTCCAGCATCTGGAAGAGGAGTTAATAAATCAAGAAGAGTCAATACCAGGAAACTTTGATGGTTCTGTGACAATAGAGCAAAGTTTCGTCATAGTAAAAGGTCGCAGTCTACCCAGGAGATCTTTAAAACATCTGCGTGGCACATACCTATCAACATGAAAGCGAGTGAGAAGTAGAAGAATTGAGTGTTGCTGTGCTCCACTTGGTAGTCTGATGACATGGGACTGCATTGTTATGAGACCATTCCTGTCCAATACTCTTCGATGATAATGAATTTTTCCAGCATCCACTCTAAAGAAAAGATGACGAGATATCTATAGGCATAGGAACTTCTGCAAATAAATTCTAATTATCCAGTATCCCAAAACATTTTACCTAAATTAACATATGTTGCTAAGACCATAAATAATTTTCAGAGTGATAATCTCAAAATTAGGAAGTGTCAAGATTGAGATAACCAGTGAAACTGATTTTCATCCCAATTAAACAGAGAGAAATACTTCTGATCTTAAGCTACAGTCTCTATGCCCAATCACAGTGTCATGACATGGTTTGACGACACAGCTGAACCAATAACGTACGCCCATGCCCTCTGTCTCCTTCCTCTCTTTCTAACTCTTGGCTACAGGACAATCACTGCCCTCCTTAGGATGGCTCTGGTATTCATCTCACTCCTTGGTGAGCTGACTCAGGCCACTGAACTGGCAGAAAAGTATCGACAACAGATTTCCCTCCCACCCCCCGTCATCTTAGTTACCTAAAAGAGCTTCCAGGATGGCAAAACCCAATGCCAGTGTGATTTGCAAGCCACATAGGCTTCATCTCCCAGAAGCAGTGAATCCTTAACAGCAATGCTAATAGCCTCCAAGACTGCAATACAAAACTAGAGTTCTGTAGGAGGCTGCGTGAGGCTCCTCCATCAACAAATACAGTCTCGTTTGGGTACTGGTAACTCAGGCTCCCATCTAGGTCTACAGAGTAAGATGTCACACAGGGCAAATACCAGGCGTCTGAGAATCTCTTCAGAACTTGGGCAGGATAACATGCTTACTCAGCAGTTTAGAAAAGGAAATTAAAATCATCTTGCCATCCCAAATTTTGAAGAAAAATTTATTTAGAGAAAGCAAGAACTTCCACAGATTAGAAATCTGTGCATTGACCCCACAGACAACCTCTGGTTCCATGAAAAAAAATCTCAGGAAGTAAAATGAATTCAGGGAAGTGACCAGTATACTTCTAGCAATACAGGCTCCAAGAACCAGGTGCCCCTGGTAGCAAGGCTGAGATTCTACTAATACAGACATAAGATTAAATCAAGATGCAGGAATACTTAAGTGGACAGAACCTTGCAAGTAAACAGTGGAAATTTAGCTTTGATTTAATTAATATAGCAAGATATAAACTTACTTGAAAGCGCCACTGTGAAGGTCCCTCTGAAGCTCTCCTTGCCACCTAGCGCGGCCTAAACGCTCCAATATACAGTAGGAGAAGTCAGGGAGTTTTAAGTCAGGGTCCCCCTCCCAGCCTATTAAAGCTCTGTAACGCTGGGCTTGGGAAGCAACAATGACGAGCTGCTCTCCCCATCTATGACACAGAAAGGAAAGCAATAAAGTATTATTAGATCCATAAAAATAGTGAGATCAATCACTTTCCCCCTCACAAACACCATTCTTGATATAATCTGCATAAACTGAGTGAAAGAACTAAATTTTAAAAGTTAAAAATCTTTCAGAGCCAGGTATAAGGATTTCACTCACTTTTCAACAGCTTCTGTATAAGTATAACACGGCTGCAAATCCTTCCTCCTTATTTGATCAGTGACATCTACTCTCTCTTTAAAATACTGGCAGGAACCTTGTATGCCATCTTTATTATCCAAAATCATGTGGACAGGATAAATATCATCCGAAGGAACAGGATCTCTTTTGGTTTCCAGTATTCCTGTTTCAAGGTCTATTTCTTCATAACTGAAATAAAAGCAGAGCGCCAACATTTAACCAAGCAAGGGGAACAGGGAACTGAAATACAAGATTGCCACAAACAATGCTGTTACCTCTAGCAAATATCTTGGAAAAAATAAACTCTTTTGAAACCTCAAAACTGGAAAAACACAAAGAGCAGAGTTGTGGTCCTTGCGTACACCTTATCAGCATGAGGAGTACATGAGGCAGGAGGAGGGGAATACATTATTTGATCTTCAAAAATTCGAGGGTATTTAAGTGGTGGGAATAAAAGAAACATATATAAATACTAGTTTACAGAAAACAACCGGCACGTCAACCCTGACGAACTGGGACATAGAAATTCTGCTTGTACCTAAGTGGTATCAGTCATTAGAACGGAAATCTAGCCAAGACTCCTATACAGGAGCTCCAAAACCTCACTCCGCCTGGCCTGCCGCCAACCAGCTACTTGAGCGTTCTTTCAGCAAAACCGGAACGCTTCCCGAGAAGGGGCAGAGGCGGCGGCGGCAGCACCGGGGCGGCTGGAGAACCAGGCCCGAGTCACCCCCGGCAGAGCAGCGAGCCTTCCCCGAGCCGCCGGGGGGGGGGGGCGGGGTACCAGCGCGGCGGCCTGCGGGAGAGGACGGCTGGGGACGGCTGGGTTCGGCGGGGCGGGGAGCGCCGTTCCCGCCGGAGCCGCGCTCACCGGTCGTGCAGGCGGAGCGGCGGGCGCGCCCGCGGCAACAGGTAGAAGCTGATGTCGGGCCGGGCGCTGAGCGCGGCCCAGAGGAGCTGCTGCGTGGCGGGCTCCAGCGGCAGCGGGAAGGGCGGCGTGCGGGCGCCCAGGCGGTGCCACAGCGCGGCCGGCGTGATGCCGTCCAGCCCCTCCAGGGCCACTTCGTCCAGCAGCGCCCATAACGCCTCCATCCCCCGCCGCCGCTTCCGGGCACGGGCCGGCGCGCCGGAAGTGAGGTCGCCACCCGCGACGGTAACCAAGGAAACGCCCTACAGGGCGGCGGCGGCGCGGCCTGGCTCGGCCTTTTCTCGCCGTGGTGCCCGCCGAGCTGTTGTGAGGGCCCCGTTCGGTGGGGGCTCTGCTCCCGGCCTCAGCCCGCTGCCTGCCCGCGTAGCGGAGGCAAAGAGCAGGGGGTCGGGCCCGAGGCCCTGCTCTCTCGTTCGGGAGAGCTGTTAGTTCAGCCCCGACGCCGTGTTACCTCAGCGAGGGCGCGGGAAGGGGCAGTATTTTAGCAGAGATACTCTGCAGTCGGTAAGAGACAAACTACGGGGTTTCTTTTTTTGGTACAGAACTAAATTAAATGTTTTGGTGGCAAATTTAAACCTCTGACTGTATAACAGGGCACCCTACCACGACTTGCAGCAGCAACTCTGGGATAGATGGTGGGAATTGTTGGAAAAGTTCATATTTTGTGAAAGGCAAGTGAGGTAAAATCCTTAATTAAACACTTTAAATGTATATGGTCTCTACAGTGAGTAAGTTCTAGAGTTAACTGACCTCATGAGCAGTAGCAATTCAGGAAAATCATCTTAGAGTTGGGCTTTGGGTGTGGCCCTTTCAGCTTGTGCCCCAGAATTGACTTGCTTTTCAGCCCTTGGATTATAAACTCATTTAGGCATATGCCTTCCACTTTTAGTATCTGTAGGCTCTTCAAAAGATTGTGAAGGGTTCTGAAAAATAAGTAAAACAAGTAATGTTTCCCCTGTTCTTCAGGAATGTTATTTACTACTCTGACAGTGTTATGCTTTGCTGAAGGAAAAACTTTTTTCAGTTTATAGCATTCTTGTCTACTGAGGGTGCAAACCCAGTAATACTCTGTATTAAGGCATTTCTCTACTTCAGTGGGACAATTGTATTCTCATTTCAGCTTTATATTAAAGACATGGTGACTGACTTTGATGAAAAACATGATGAATATTTAATATCCCTTCAGCAGAGAAACCGGTAAGATACAGAATTGTTACCACCATTGAGTACATAATATCTGTTGTGTACTAATATACTATCTAATATCAGAAGTTGTGAATATTAGTTTAAAAACTTGGGGTTTAACCTTGTGATGCAAAGTCTGACTTGCTGTGTCTTAAAGCATTCAGGTGATTCTCTTTTCTTCCCTTTGTTTGTGAAGTACATCAAAGTTCTTATTTCTAGAGGAGATCACAATATTTCTTCAGCAGACTTTAAAATATAGATAAATTTATTAATAAAATAGTTATTGTTTCCATGGTTTACAGCGAAGATTTTTGTTTATAGAGCAAGAGATTCTAGAGTCAGAAGTAATTGGCAGGTCACACTGTAAGGATGTTGTTATGAGGCAAGGATTTTATGTTGTGAGAAGTACAGAAAATTGTATGCAACACTTGCTGAAGTTAAATGTGCAAAGTCAAGTTCCACTAAGGTGGGAGATAAGGACATCTAGGTTGCTTCTGCAAACTTCAGTATCTTTCAGACAAATTTAAAACACTTCTTTTTATCTTTGTTCATATGAACCTTCCTGCTTGAGTCATCGTACCCTGGATAGATGAATTTCATAGGTTAATTCAGAGGGGTGTACAGAACTTTCTTGCTGGATTCCCTCCTTTACCACAAGATTTTTACTCAAATCCTATAACAAACTGAATTGTTTGGTGAAAAGTCCAAAAAAACCTACAAAAGCCTCAGTTGTGTTAGAAAAATAGCTGATCTTGGTAATCATGGGTTTGTTTCGTATGTAGTCTCTCAAAGCAGTTTTAAGAAAGGATAAAAACAAATGATTTAATCATTGAAGCAACTTGCATCCTTATTATCACCGCTCTAAATCTGAATTTTGGTGCGGACAAATGCCACTTAATTACTGGGTGGCAACCATACCTTGCAGAAGAGGCGTGCTGGAGACATTTGCATATTGGGCATATCTGACAGTTTTGGATAGGAGGAGCGGTGGAGTAGCCCGTGTGGGAGCAAGCCAGGGACTGCCCTGGGCTAGTCACAGCTGGTTCCTGCTGGATCCAAAACTAACAGAAACAGCCCATCGTGTACCAAAACATCAGCCAGTCAGAGCAGCTTGGGGTGGATTTAAGAGAGGAGAGGCTGCATGGGGTGAGGTACTGCCATGGAGGACTGCTGGGCACACGGCTGGACACGTACCCTTGGGAAAAGGTGATTCATGTTACAACGGATACACACACCACTGGGGGATTTTTGCCTGTGGGTTGACCCACCCTGGAGTCAGAGGGAAGGGAGGAAGCAGCATGCAGGGACAGGTGGAAATTGTCACCCATGCGGCCCCAACCTCATAGCCTGCATGTCACCTCACCAGAGGAATTAGGATGGGCTGAGTATAACCCATGGTGCGAGAAAGGAAGATGAGACTTGGAAGAGGGAGGGTGGGTGTTTCACTGAAATTGAGCCTAGGGAAGGGTGGGTTTTTTTAATATTATTTTAACCAGACTTAGAAAACATAGAAAAAATCTCAGAAGGAAGAGGCTTGGTCAAACTTCACGTGTCACAGCGTGTGGGTACTCATACAAGCATTACAGAACAGGAACAGGTCCTGGAAACTATATTCTGAAATTGTTACTTGAACTATGAACATATTTTTCAGCTTTGTGATGTGTTTTTGTATTTAATGCTAATCTCACCATCTGTATGTGCACTGTGGAAGGATAAATTATTATCCTTTCTACTTCAGGCTACTGAGACGTTTAAAAAGAAAGGATCCTATACAAATCAAGCTGGAGCAGTTAGAACAAGGATTTTCTCTGTACCTGAATGGAGCTAATTCAGAGCTGAGACATTACCGCAGAAAAATCAACTCCCATGGCTACCTTAAAAATGAGACAAAGACCACCAGGACAAATGGTGAGATACACGACAGTTTTACAGAGGTTGCAGTCTAGAACTATTTTAAGCATTTACATGTTGGAGCTGTATTTCTGTCCATGAGGTTACTGGTCAGGCTGTGATAAAGAGGCCATAAAGCAGCATTTGAGCTTGGTGAAATGAAATTCCATGGGACTCTCTCATCAGACTGCTTAAGCTGGTTGTATGTAAGAAATGAACTCTGCAACACCCTATCAGTTTCTTAGTTGATCCCTAACTAATTCCAAAGTTTAATTTCCTTGCTTCTGCATTTGTTAAACAGTTATAACTAAAACTAGAAGATTATAAATGTATATAAATTGCCAGTGTAAAAATAATTGTACACCTTTGATACATAACAATGTTTGTAGACTTTAAGATCTGATGGACTGCAATGGTACCTGGTCTGGTTATCTAAGTCTGGTGTCCTGTAGGCAAACAACATTTGATGATATAGACTATAATCAAATTATATCCAGTAATAGCTGCATTAAGCTCATAAATTATGTTTAAGCTATAATAGTTGTCTTAAAAAGATGGCTAATCTTTATTTAAATATTTGAAGTAAAGTAAATCTACCATTTTCTGCCAGCGATTACCTGGCTTTATTTAAATATGTGTATTTTATTTCCAATTTAAGTCTGTCAGTCATAGAGAGCAATGTAGTGATCGGAATAATTTTGCAAGTATGAAGGTATAAAGCGTGAGCTTGCTGCCCTTCTAATCTATTTAGCAGAATGAAAATAAAGTTGATTTCACTAAATCCCTGTGTAAAGCAGTTTACCAACCTTAGTCTGTTATCCTCATGCTTGCTACAACCTGTCTCTTAGGTTCATCTTTTTAATCTGTTGCTGTGTAGGTAGTGTCTGCTCAAGCTTTATTTTCACTTTAAAATGAAGACAGAGTTTTAAAAGTTATTTAATATGATAATTTATTATGATTGAAAGTTTATTAATCTCAACAATACTTCCAATACTGGAAACTAACTTTTCTTTCAGTAACTGTTCTAACCATGACCCTAACCTTGATCTCTTTTCCTTTGTTTTCCTGCTGCACTGGGTGCATACTATTTGTTTTCAAGTTCAAGTGTGTTCAGGCTTAGTTGTCTGCTATATAGTTCCTTGCAGGTTATACAGGATGGTGATGGGGAATCTGTATGAAAGTAAAAACTTGTGCGCAATGGTGCAAAAAAGTTTATGTTCTTGAATATTGGAAAAAGAAGGAAGTTGTGTGTTCTGAAATACCTTTAGGTAGCTAAAGAGGGTGTAAAACAACATCTTTGACTTTTTAGTGCAAAAATTGTGCAGGGATATTGTGGCAGCAGCTGTAATAGAACTCTGTCAAGAGAAATTTCCTCTTAAAGTTCTACTGTGCAGCTCTCATCTCTAAGCTTAACCCAAGTCGTTGTTTTTATGGTTCCTTAATGCCATTTGATTCAGTTCAGGTGGGATACTTAGCTTGACTTTGGGACCTTTAAAGACTTCAGTGGCAGTCTCTGTTCCTTTCCTCAGCTCCATCAGCTTAGAGACAGTATCATCATCTCTGCAGAAGAGGACTCAATGTTTTGCTGTTTCTTAGCTATCCAATGTTGTTATTTTAAACATGTGTAGCTGCAGTGAAAGATACCAACTAAATCATCATCCTGTCATTTTTCTTCTTCCATTTGATTTTACCGCAAGAGTCCAGAGTAGGAGTCATTGGCGATCTGTATGAACTTCTTGCCTGGGGTAGTACCTGAGCAATTTTGTAGTCTGTTTCATTTCTAGGCATTTCTTCTCAATGACTGAATATGATTTTACTTACCGAAATGATTTCTAGCTGAGATACAGCACTGAATTGTCTTCCCCATCAATCTCCCACGAGAGTTATCGCATCATTTGTTACTTCTAAAGCATCCCTCTACAGGATTAGCCTTCACTGAAAAATTAGGAATATCTGATACTTAATAATACAGAATGGGCACAAATCCCTCTTTGTGGTTCCTGAAAGTGTCATCATAAATTGATTTGTCTGGACTATTTTCTTTGTCTGTGTTCCCTAGGAGTAATTAATGATAATAGTGATTGATAGACTTTTTACACTTAGGCTTGGTAAATGAATTAAAGTAAATGATGGTCTTATAAGGTAGTGAAGGTGGTCTCTAGGTATACTGTCATTTCTTTGGGTGTATAACCCAGGCATATTTTCACAACCATGTATGTACTTCCAGTGAATGTCAATGTGGTCACAAAGACGTTGCTTAAGGGTGGCATGGGGTCTCCTTTGATTATGACTAATATTTTGATGATGTACTACTCAGTCCTTGGCTGCTAGAATAGGCACTGTCAGCTCAAGTCTCCAAGGGAATGACACCAGCGGACCTATTTTGTGTGTGGAAACAGGTAGTGGTTGGTATTTACATCCCATTCATCCCATGAGAAGGATATTTTTGTTCTAAAGTAATGTTCGTGGCACAGATGAGCAGCTCAGCTGCATCAGCTTCTGCCTGGGATTTGAACTACTGTTTTTCCTGGTTTAGAGAGACCTGGTCACATGAATCCATCACAAAATAAACAATTCTGAGAACCCATTATTCAGCAGTGGTAGCACGAGTCCAACTCTGTCCCTTTTTCCTACTTATGTTTGTAGCACACATGAGTGGCCTTCTGGGCCTTTGCTTAGAAGAGGTTGATTGCTTAGGAAGTGAAAGATGCTTCCAGTTCTGTCCCAAAGCACTGACTGAATCAGACCACGCTTCTAGCATTGTAATCTCAGGACAGTTCACCCTCAGTGCCAAAAGATCCCCATAGTAATCAGTACCAATGGTAATGACCGCAAAGTATTTCTGGAGTTACTTAGGAATAGCCTAATGGAGTAGCAGGAGCTCTAGTTGGAGGGCTGTTTTGCCAAACAAGGTATATAATATCTTGTTTCTTCCTTGGAGCAGTCCATTCCTTTTCCTCTCTGTTCTAAGTCCTGTTTCAGGCCTAAGAGACAGATACTTTGTGCTGAAGCAATAGAACAATATCTTGTTGTTCTTGCTCTGTAATTATATTGACATAAGCATACACTGTTCCCCCAAGAATGGTCCTACCCTGTGCCTTTTCTCTCCTATTTGCTTGTACCAGCGTTTGTGCAATCTCATGGTGAACCAGATTGCACAAGTGACTACAATTAAAAGTAATCTTTCTTTTATATTTTTCCTTAGTTAAAACTTGCCCATATCAACTCTCTGAACAGTTCACTGCACAGGTGCATGTAGGGTTGTCCAACCCAAAAAAGAAAATGTGGTTTTGAGAGTTGTAATGAGCAACCTGATCTAATTTTGAAGTAAGCCCTGCTTTGAATGGAAAGTTGGAGGAGGCGACCTCCAGAGGTTCCTTCCAAACTAAATCTTTCTGTGGTTCTATGACCTTTGTAGGACAACTGCTTCTTTTATTGGTAGTGCCAGTTTCTGCTGGCTTAGGATGACCATTAAATTATGGCTTAAAGAAAAAAGGTTTTGCATCAGCTATTTTTCACCACCGAGAAGAAATGGAAGCTGTAAATCTGTCTTGGACATAGGAAATGAGACGCCTTTATTTAGGATGCTATTGAGAGTGTTAGTGATGTCCTTGCTCCATTGAGGATACTGATGTGACCTGTGAGATGTTTGTCTCTCTGTCTCAATCAAAGCATCTTCTCAAATATCCGTTGTTCCACTGTAAGTTGGGACCATTTCCAGCACAGGAACCCTTAGTTCTGCTTGACCATGCACAGAATTTTTGCAAAAGTCCTGGAACCAACTCTTCCTTGCCTTAGAAATGAAGCAGAATGATTGTCCTTCATTTATGACCTGTACATGAAGAATCCTTCTCTGCACAGCATGTTAAATACCTAATACACTCTGTTTAATCTGTCAATACCTTATGTTTCCTTAGTTTGAAAGCAAATACACACAATTCCTTTGTAAATCTGGCATATCCCCTGTGGTTCACCAGGACCTTGTCTATCATGGTCTGCCTTCACCAGTATGGGTTCTGGCTCAGTTGGCTTCCCAAGGCAGCTTACTGGCTACCCAGCTAGGAGTAAGAATGATGTGCACTCCTATTCTAGAACATATTTCTATACTTTCATATCAATGAATGTGGGGCTTCACTTGCTGTTAAGCTAATGTATCTTTAAACAATTTATTGTCTTGAATACACATGACGATGACTGTCCTCGAAGAGGTTCAAAACTCCTGCTGCTAGTACACAACTAGCCAGTATCTGAAGTGGAATGCCTTTTCAGTTGTTGATATCATTCACATGTCAAAGACTTACTCTTCTGTCCTCATCTGGGGGAAAAAAAGGAGGAGAAAAAAAAAGAATGTTAACTGAGGTGAATATTGTCAAATACTGTATTTCTATACTTCTATTTTCTGTCTTCTAATTCTTGTCTCTACGTTCTGAAAAAGCAGCCCAGTTAGAAGAGAGTGAGTTGCGACAACGCAGCACACAGACTGCACCAAGCAAAATACAACGTAGAGGTTGGCTTCAGGTAAGAAACAGTTGGAAAGAATGCATCTTTGAACTAATTCTTAGATTGTAAATAATTTTAGGGGAAATTGGTTGCAGCTAGTAGATAGTGGGCAGTTGGGACTCTCATAGAATCTGAGTCTTGGTTTGGTCTGGCTACTGAGTGACAATGTGAAATGATACCCTGACCGGTTTTGTGTCTACTTGGAAGCCTTAAAGACGCAAATCTCATTGAAAGGGTCTGGTTTCAGTGACATCCATCACAGAAACTTTTGTAGCCTTGACATGACTGGCTCCATCTGTCCTCCAGCAGAATAGCTGTTGCTTGACATCTCTGATGGCAAGCCTAGAGAGCTTATCTAGTGCAAAGAATGGAGAATCTCATTTTGGAGATACATCCCTGCCTGTCACTGCTGTTTCTCACCCTGCAGTAGTATTAAGGTACATGGAGGTGTAATTTGCATAACTTGAGTTGAATTTCTGACAAATTCTTGTACATCAGAAGAGAGGAAAATGCATATAGATAAAAACACCCTGCCTATAAGAAATTTGGAGCTGTTAGCTACATAGTTGTTGGTTCACTGGAGAAACCTCAATGGTCTTTTTTTGTTTTGGCCTAAAGAGGGATCTGACTTAATCTGCCAAGGAGTATGACTTAATTAAAAGAACAAATGTGGATTCTGAGATGTCACCCAAATAATTATCCTATTTGATTAGCAATTGCCCTGGCTGTGTGTCCAGTCCATGCTTGAGTGACTGGGGATCAGGGGTCTGTGTCACTGCAGGTCAAGTGTTCATGTCATCCAGGTTTTCTTTCAGCAAATATTGCACATTCAAGTTTTAAGGCTGCATTACTTTATTTGCCACCCTTGCTGCTTAGTTGAATTCAGTTTATCAGCTGCTATATCTCTCAGTAGATCACTGCTTACATACTGGCCTGTCAGAACTTGTTTCCTCAATTTGCCAAATGTATGGCTAGTCATAACCTACGTCATTCTAATCACAAGAGCCAAATGAAGAAGGAGGTATCTTTTCTGACTGGATTGGAAAGTTAGCCAAATATAGGTATCTATACCAAAAACTAGCTACTACTTGAGACTAGCTTAGAATGATACCTTAAGTCTTTTATCCAATTGGATGGGAGGATAGCAGAGTTATAGTATCTTAATGAACAACTGGAATTATTTCACTAAGGAAATGTGCAACCACTGATTAAGATGCAGGTTGTGCCAGACAGCAGTTTACTTTCCCAGTAATTTTCTCTGTGGGTTTTTTGGATAGCTAGAGGACCTAGCAATTTATGTTCAAAGCTGTCAAACGTAGGCTGTGCTAAGGTATGCTGTGAAGCAGGAAGATAGACTTACTGAAAGAACACATTCTGTCAAAAGCCAGGCTGCGTTAGGATCTTCTGTTTGGGACATCTCTGCTCGTGGCACTTACAAAACAGTAGAGGAGTGTATGAACACCAGATAACTAAGTTTAATATCATTGCACAGACTTCTGGATCACGTATTACCTTTAATGAAACAGTCCTCTTCCCATCGCTCACTTATGAAACTTCTCCTTATATGGGATATTTCTGCACAGGAGTTCAGAAGCAGGGGAAAAAGGTTACTTACAGATAACTTTGTTCCTTGAGAGAGGTATATGCACTTCCTGCCTTCTCTTTTGTCATGTTTTGGAGTATTGAAATTCTGTGGTGTGGAAGGATGAATTTCTCAAATCTACCCCTCTTTAGCCATGCTTGAGTAACTGACAGTGTGCATACTTTGATTGCATCCTAATTATGAAGTAAAACAAATTAATTTGAACCACTTTCACAGCCATGTCTGACATTTACAAAAGCAAAGAAATTTTTGTGCTAGAATGTTTATGGCATAACATTTTCCCCTCATTATATTATACACAAGAGTAATACATCTTCAAAAAATTGCAATTACTTCAAGTAGTCATTTTCATACATAGACATTACAGAATCACAGAATTATTGTGGTTGAAGAGGAATTCTTGAGAGCATCTAGTCCAATCCCTGTGCTCAAGCAGGGTCAGCTAGAGCAGGTTACCCAGGACCACAGCCAGTTGGGTTTTTAATATCTCTGTGGGTGGAGACTCTACAACCTCTTCAGGAAACCTGTTCCAGTGTTTGATCACCCTCTTGGTAAATGTTTTTCTTCTGTTCAGATGGAATTTCATGTTGGCTTTTTTCTTTTTTTGTTTTAATTTGTGTTCATTGCCTCTTGTCCTGTCAGTGAGCAGGTACCTGGCAGGTATTTATACACATTGATGAGATCCCCCAGAGCCTTCTCTTCCCCAGGCTGATGAGTCCCAGCTCTCTCAGCATCTCCAGCAGAGCACCTTTGCTTGTTGGCCCCTTAATCCTGTGTGCACTCTAGAAATCTCCTAGATTGCTTGAGCCCTGCTGTGTTGTCTTTCCAGCAGATATCAGGTTTTTAAAGTACCCCATGAGGACAAGGGTTTTTGAACTTGTGGATTCTTCCAGTTTTTTGAGGAATGCCTCATCTACTTCTTCCCAATCAGGGTGTCCTGTAGCAGATACCCACTACAGCAGCACCCATGCTGGTCTGCCTGCTGATCTTGACTCAGAAGCTCTTGACTGGCTCCTGACCTGTTCCTTGCATTCATTCTATATATTCCAGCTCTGTCTCACATAAAGGATGACAATTTCTTCTCACCTTCTCAGCCTGTCTTTCTTAAAGAGCCTGTGCCTGTATCCATCCAGTACAGCACTCCAATCTTGTGAGCTATCCCACCATATCCCTGTGATCCCAATGAGGTCTGTACCCTGTAACTGGATACAAGCTTCTAACTCCTCCTGTTTGTTCCCCATATGTTTGTGTAGATGCATTTCAGAGAGGCACCCAAGCATACCGATTCCCAGAAGAAGCTTGAGAGCTTTTGCCATAAGGTTGTTCCACCAGCACTTCTTTACATGCCTTGGTTTGAGTGATTGCACTTCAGCTATTTTGTTGATTGCTGTGTCCCTACTCCTATTGTTTTTTCACTTACCTGGTGAGGTGAGGAGGTGAACCCCGATGGACTTTGGTGCCAAACGCATGATGTGTGCTGGGCCTGACCCACTCTGGGGCTAGCAGCAGCAAGTGGGGAGTTTGGCTGGGGCAGTTAAACCCTAATGTGGGGGCCCAAAGGTGAGCTCAGAGAGGACAGAAACCTTCCACGGAACAGAGGGGGGAAAAGGTAGCTTGATCTAGATATTGTTGTGTAAAATGTCATGATTATTCTTTTTGTACTGCTGATAGCACAAAGGATGTCTAATTTCTTTGAATGCTTCTTTTAACAGAAAACTGTGGAGATTAAAACAGAAAGGGGAGCTAAACTCTGCATTAAACCTCCTCTTGAGTACTCTGAGGATTTTGAACCTTATGAAAGCTTGAGCATGGAGACAAATAGTGATGATCCTCTCCGTTACTCCCAGGTACAATTGGCAGTTGCCTTCTATTGTTCATGGTAGTGTCAATGGAAATGTGAACAGGCCCAAGCATCAGTCTTGACTAAAGCATGCAAGCCCAGTTATATGGTGTTTCTTTCACTAGATGATTTCGCATTGGTGAGATGTAACATAAAGAAGGAAAAAATGAAAAGAAAAAGTAAAACTGCTTTGAAAACCTAATCTCAGTCAACAGCGCTGTAACATGTTAAGTCCTAATTTAAAGAGCTAGAATGTTGTCTCTGTTGCATAGAAGCAAGGTATTTCATGCAAGGAGACTCCTTCAGTTCACTTAATGGTTGTCCACATGGACGTCACTCTTGGTTATCAGGCTAGAGAAAGCTCAAATAACAGCTTTTTGTGGGTTTAGGTTAGTTTTTGAATAATTGTGCTAAAATTGTTTCATCTCATTGTTTTTCCTAACAGAAGTCAGTTTAAAGTTTTTAAAGTATTATAGTCAATACAGTTACTTTCCATCAAGGGTAGTTATTGTTTTGGCTCCATTGTTTGACAGTTCAGCCTTCCATTTGGTTACTAACTGCTGTTTGTTTTACCACACTTCAAAATTGTCCTGTTCTTAAAAAAATTAATAAATTAACAAAAATTTATGAATGTTTTTCTGCCTAGCCAATTAATGAGATCAATAAAGCTTTTCTGGGTACTGGAGTAGTGTCTATATGTAAACTGTCTACAGATCTTACCACTGACATCAGACAAACTTCCCAAGCATATTTTCCTAGCTTGCATCTTTCTACCTTTCCTGTATTGCTTTTGAGCTTATGATTTTTTCTCTACAAACCACTAACTTGTTTACAGTGATGGATATTTATAATAATTTATGGGTAAGTAGTAAGCTAATATTTTTAAACCAAACCCCCACTTTTCTTTGTATTCCAGATGGAAATAATTTTGGTTTTCCTGAAGCTATAATGTGTTTACTTGAATGTCCTGTTACAATGCAGATGTCATGAGGTTTCAAACTAAAAGAAAGCTTGTACAGTTCCCTGTCCAATAGCTAGAAATATTAGTCTTGACTGTCATAAAAACATGATCAATATCAAGCCTCAGGTTGCTTATAGACCCTCTTTTGAACCTAAGTTTGCCTGCTCTTTGTAATATGTTTCTGTCAATGTGGATTTCCTAACAAGTGTCATCTGTAGCAGAAAAGCAGCTTGAAGCTTTTGCTGCAAACTGAATGTAAGCTGTCACAGTTCATTTGTACCTAAGATAGCTTCATGTTTTCATTTTACTCGTACAATTTGCGTACCTATACTTATCTCAAAACTCTAATACCAACAAAGTAGGAAAAAATGCATTTAAGATATGCAAGGTCTTTTCCTTCTACATTCATAAAAACGAAGGGCTCTCCAGCATCATCTATGCTGTTTGTGGCATATACTGAGAGGGGCAGGGCGTTTTTTTCAAGAGTAAATTTCAAAATAGATTAATTTTTGCATAAAATACTGTTACAGAGTGTCCAATTAAAAAAACTGCACTCTTAGTCCATTAGCCCACAAGTCTTTTCTACTGGTTTTTTGAAGTACAGATGTGTACAAGAGAGGACTATTATCATCTATCCAATTCCTTAGAAAGAAGTTTCTATTACATTAGCTTTGTAGTTTTGCGAAGGCATTTGGAAAATCTGGATTGCAGCTAGTCTTCAAATAGCAAGTCAAAAGGTAGGGTAATCTAACTGTGTGAGACTGGAAAAATATATGCCCTTGCCCTTTTTGTTACTTACCTCCTGTTTATAACCTATTCCTAAAAATTGGTTTTGTACTTAAAAATTCCTTGACCCACAGAATTTTCCTCCAAGGATTCTGATGAGGAAGAACAAAGGAATTGTAGGATGATTTTTCTTTAGAGGTACTCATCAGAGGAGTGGAGACACGACATAGGAATGTGAATATTTTTAGCTGCATCATGGCTCTGAGTTCATGAGAATATTTTTCTTTCTCCTAGGGGAGGAAGGGGCAGCCACATGGGTTTCTTTTAAAATACATGTTTAAGCTTTTCTGACAAATCTGTTTGAATTGTACCAGAAATTGAGAAGAAGCTTGCAACTCAGTGTAGAAGAGAAAAGGATGGAAGAAGACTCTCTTAGTGATGATTATGACTCTGTTGAAGAGGATGTGTTTTCAGAACCATCTCCCACTGAGGAAGCAATTACAAGCTTTGGAGGCCTTCAGTTGCATGGCAGTAGATCACTGCAGAAAGAAGCTTCTGAACAACAGGATGCTGGGAGATGCTCTGGCCTTGATTCTGGTGCCCTTACTGTGTTGGAGTTCAACCAGAATCAAAGTAGTAAGTCTCTGTGTATTATGTACTGCTACAGTACTGTACTAATTCTTTGAGATCATTACTGTTAAGGGAATTGCTGCTGGCTATTAATGGTTAATGGTTACTCCATACTCTCTTGAATTTTCATGCTCTTCAGCAAGCCTGTTGTTTTAATATCCTGATTTGGGAGACTTGCATCCTCTTACTATTACATTAAGAAATTTTTTGCAAAGACAAAGATATAGCCCTAGTTAATCCACTTGCATCACCAGGCCTAGACACTTGAATGAAGATTGTCTCAGACTGTCTGTGAGATTTCTCAAGAGATTATTATTTTTTAATATATTTTTAAATTGTTTTTGCAGTAACCTAGGCACCGAAATCTTCCCAGTCTCAACTTCCTCCTTTTCACATCCTGGGTGCTGGATGCCTGTCGTCATAGCATGCGTTATTCATCCCTGATGAAAGATTTATTAATTCAAGAAAACACATCTATCCATCTATGAGCCACTTCTTTTTGTCAGGTCTTCTCCTTTGGAGACTCAGTGTCTAAACCCAAAACCAGTCACTATGTCTCAAAGATGTTTAGCTTGTTAAAGGTAGAGAGTTCAGGCAGAAACCAGACCTTGACCTACATTCAGTATTTCTCAACATTCCATCCCCACTCATTTCAGGTACATTCACTGGTTTTGGTTTTTTGGTGTTGGGTTTTTTTTTCTTCATTTTTTTCTTTTCCTTATCTATAGTTAATTCCTTAAGAGGAACAATCTTTGAACAGATTGAGTAAAGGAGTGTTCCTTTCATTATCACAGAGGTGAGTGGAATGTGAATGGGGAGAGGTGGCAGAAGAGATAGGAACGAGGAATGGAGCAGCAGCGAGAACAAGATCTTTGGGAGAGTACATGATTTATTTTTTTTTCCAGAGAGAAGTTTCAAAGCAGTGATGCAACACTAGGAAATCCTTCCCCCCCCTTTGAAACTTATAAATAAGACAACATTTTAGTCCGTATTTTAAGAATTTATTTTGATATAACTATGTTAATATGGGACTCAGGACTTCTTTTTTTATGTTTGCTTTTCTCGACAGTAATACAGGTACATATATCTAGTATGGATGAGATATATTGGTACCTTATAATGATATATTTTATTTTGTTTCACAAAGTATCAGCGAAAGGGAGGGAGGATGGAGGTTATCATTTTACCTGTGCTGTCATAATTAATGTGGTAAAATTTTAGCCATTAAGATCCAGTAAGTTCTCCCTGGCTGGCTGCTCCTAAATATCTCTGAAGTTGATTATTTCTGTTCCTTTATTATCTTGCAGAAGTGAAGCCACTACGAGTTCTCTCGGCAAAAAGAAAAGATAATGCTGAAATGTACATTCCTGTCAGACCAATCGTGGTAAAAAATAAAATCACTCGGCCGCTCTCTGCTGAGTTCTTGCAGCAGGAAAAAAGATGTGAAAAAATTTGTTCTAGTAAGAAATACGAATATATAATGTCAATAAGTAGAGTTTTCATACTTTTTTCCCTCTGGCTCAGATGTAATTTCACCACACATCTGTCACTATGTGCATTTTCTTAGCTGCTGTTCTTTTTTTTTTTTGTGGATTTTTTGTTGTTAGTTTCAGCACCTCAAGTGTTTTGACTTAAGTAAAAATGTGAGAATGTCCAGAGCCCGTGTACTTTAGTGTTCTGCTACGTCTTTACTACCTTCCTTCTTTTTTTGCTTCCACAGCTTAAGACTCTTTCCTCTCCCTTTCAGTCCTTGTGCTTGCTCTGTGTTTCCCACTTTCCTCATGGAGATCTGGTCCCTACGGTATTAAAAGTGTGTCTTCTCAAAATTGACACTTTGGTGGAAGTTTTTAACACAATGCATTTATAGCAATAAAGGCACAGTTTTCCACAGCACAGCAAAACTTGCTGCTGATTTGGACTGTACTTGGATTGCACCTTGAGCCCTGCAGATCAGTCTCTAGTGCTGGGTAGATATGCCAGTATCTAGGATCGTACTGGAAAGTGTTTTTCCTGGACTGGAGAACACCATTTTGAAGGCACTACTTGCTTATTCTAGAATGCTGTTAAGGTGTTGTCTTTACCTGGACTAAAAAAACCCAAACCAAACCCCAAATCTAGGGGCTGAAATCATGGCCACAGTCCTTAATTGAACAAGTCTGATGGACTTGAGTTTCGAAAGGTCTGAGCTAAAGTTTTCAGACTTACCGTACTCTATAGTTAAGACGCTTTTTTCAAAAAAGCGAAAGCCAGATGTGTCCCAAGAAAGCAATAAAGCTAGTGGTTTTGAAAAGTCAAAATATTAGTTTCTTAATTGGCAGAAAACCAAATCGAGGAAAAGAAGCTAATTCTTTTTGGCTTCAGAATAAATCCTCTTTGTAGCTTCTGAGACCCTCACTCACCATCTGTCTGAGCAGATGCTTGCTTTGACCATTTTCCAAAGATGTGTGTAGCATTTCCTCAGGTTATAACAGTGTTTGTTAGAACTGTTTCTGTCCAACTATCACTTTAAATCCTTGAATCAATTTAATTTCACAGGGATGGTATAGTATAGAAAAATAAAAAGGACTTTATTCTGTCTTGTATTTGCAGAGATGACTAATGCTTGCTGAAAGTTGTTATGAGTGAAGATGGCGTAAGGCTTAGAGTGTGAATGCACGCAAAGCTCAATTCAGTTTTAACTTTCTGTCTTTTCAAAGTAGACTTCATGTTACTAACATCCACTGCCATTTTACTCTCCTGCTTGGTAAACCTCACTGCAGCATTATGAGCACACTTGCATATCAGCCTATTCAATATTTTCACTTGATCCCATCTGTACAACTTTGGTCTCTTTTTCTTCCCTTGACTTTTGAAGTCCTTGAGTATTACCACTATGCTTTTCTTTTGAATATAACCACTGTGCTTCTCTTTTAGTCCAATCTCAGATTCTCTATTGTTAAATTTTATTTCCTTTCTTTTAAACCTGTTTATAGGCTGTGATGTTTCCATTTCTCCGTGATGTTTGGGAAGATAGAGATGCATATGGGCATTTTGATGACTACTTAGGTGATAAGGTCATTTATTTTGCCTTGCAAACAGCAACTCCTGACTCCCCTGGTTTTGCTAGAAGACTCTGGGGATTTCTCCAAAATAGCTGAACACCCCAGTTACATTGAAAGATTCTGGTGTGCTGAAATTATATACAATAAGAAAGTACTTATTTTTCAATTAAATGTTACAAGGCATTTCCATTAAATATCTGAACCAAGCAAGTACAAAAAAATATTAAAGTATGAAAATTGTTTTTCATTTGTCAGTTTTCCTTCTCTTATGTTGCTGTTTCAGCTACAGTAGTAGCTATGACCAGTAGTAGATGTGACCTGGAATCTTAATGTAAACCAAATTGGTGCAATTTAGCCTTGCTTGGGGTGGTTGCAGACTGCTAGCAAAGCCCTGAGTCAGTAACTGAATTGGATGTTTCGAATATGCACTGTTGTAATGTTCCGTACTCATATGTCCGGACAAATTAATATTCCTTCCTTCTTTTGGTGGCAGGACCATTAAGTCGACCAGAAAGACCGCTTTCAGCATCTCGAAAGAATGTGTGCGAGAAGGATCCTGATCTTTCTGTTTCAGCTGTGGTTAAAGCAATGCAAATTGAAAATGAAGTCTTGCAGAGAGATCTGCAAAGGCAGACAGTTTCCACAAGCCCCCAAAAGGTATGGCAATATACAGAAAAGGGCTGTTTGATCAAGTAGCAGAACCCCCATGAATTCCAATCTCTTATACATTAAGATTACGTATGAATGAATGGTGATGCCTCTTAAGTGTAATTGAATTTGTATTATTCTTCCATAGGGTGGTTTTCTTTAATCCGCTTCCTCAGGATAGCATCCCACAACTCTCTTGATTTCAAGGATCACTGAGCAACTGATAGACCAGTCATATGATATGTCTGTACAGTCAAATGCACAGCTGCAGGCCCAGTTGAGCCATTTTCATTCTGGAAGCTTCTTAAACAAGATAACGTGTGGTTTCCATACCAATAAATCCTGCCTTCCTACTGGACTCATTAATGTGGGCACTGTTGCCTGTTAAAACATGCTCTGCTTTTGGAGCAGAGCTGTTGTATACGCTGCTGGCTCTTAGTGATGAGGAGCTAGTATGGGTCTTCTGCACCAGTGCATGTATATCTCTTATCTCCAACAACTGTGTTTAAAAGCAATTAAAAACTCATCTTCTAAACAAGGAAATGAACAAAAATCCATTCCCTTCTGACTCAGGTCAGACCATTATTTCTCTTTAAGTTAAAGAATAAGGAGGTTTGTGTTGACAATCCCAGCTAAACTTTGAGCATAACCAGTGATTCAGTTCTCCTAACAGAAAGAAAGTACCTAAAGAAATTTGAGCATAAACTGAAACGTACACAACTATCTGTTGTGGACAGTGTTCATGGATTCAGTCTGCTTCCAGCTTGGTGTTTAGGAGACTCATTTTTATAGGAAGGAAAAGAGATATACCCACACATTCGTGGAGTTACCCATTTGAATTCTGAGAGTTTCCAAGGCAGCTGACTGCTTTATCCTAAGCTGATGCTCCCTGAAGTTGTGAGTTGATGCTACGACAAATATGTATTCACTGTCATTGCTGAGACAGTATTAGGTTTCTGGGGAGTTTTGGTTAGGAGCAAAGGTTAAAATATTCTTTAACTATAGGAAAGTACTTTACATATGATTTCACCACCTAGGTCAACTTTTCAGTCTTACTCCTCTTGTTTTTGAGATATTTATAGCTTTGTGATTGAGAGAATAAATTCCATTGAACATTCTCACATAATGTATCTTCCTACTAACATCAGGACTAATTTTAATATTGTTGTGCTTGAATGAATAATAATGAAATAATACTTAAAATAGACGTAATTTTACCCTGAAACTTGAGATTGAGTTTCATAAAACCACTGTGAGTTCTCAGTCTTAAAGCAGACCTAAATGATCTTCCAGAAATAATTTAATTTTGCTTACACAATTAAGGGATTGTGGAACTTGGCCTTTGATATTTAAATGTATAACAATGCAGAATTTTAAATACTAAAAAAGTAATTTTTAAGCATTTTAAAGTTCTCTTACTCTTCAAAAATTATAGAAATAGCAGTGACCTAAGAATAGGACTGCCATTCCTCATCTGATTAGTTGTTAACTGTGTTGAGTATTCTGTCTCTGATAGAAGCTGCCAACAAATTGTTAGGAAAAATAACAAAGGGAGCAAGGTATATTTACAAAGTGGGGTACAGGCAGAGAAAGAGGCCATAGCAGTGTAAGAACTGCAGGTCTTTTCCTCTGTTTTCTCTTAGATAGTCACTACTGATAGTTCTATATTTAAAAAAAAAATTAAGATGTTATTCTAGAATAACTGAGCTTTTTTTTGTTTTAAAAGTCTTTATGATCCTTTTTCGGAGACAAAGGAAGTCTAGGCAGACCTGTGCCAACGATTTGTCAACTCTGAGTCCTACCAAATGTATACAATGAGATTTCAGACATATATATATATTTAATAGTCATCAGAGAATGCTTTTATGTTACTTTTTTCCCACATAGAAGATCAAGTTCCAAGCTCAGCTCTTTCATTGCAAATTGAGATCAGTTCTGTTAAATGTGCTTTAACTCAGTGTAGAGTTACAGATTAGCTCAGGTTAGCTGAGACCAGAGCTGGGCCCAAACTCTTACTTATTCCAGAGATGCAGACTGATACTTGTTGGTGTGTAGAGAACAATGTGAATGAAACATGCTCATCTTTTTCTTACTTAGAAGAAATTTTCTGTTTCATCTGTTGTTTCTGCAATGGCTGAGCCTCCAGAAAAAAGCCAGACAAGGACTGCAGTCACAAAAGCTGTTGAGAGAATTTGTCCTTTTGGAAGCAGGTATATATATTTCCTTTAAGGCTAGCTTCCTTTTTTGAAGAGATATTTTTCAGTATACCACCAGGTGTAGTGTAGTACCACTACACCTGATAATCTTTAGATCCCTGAGACATCATACAAGTAGTAGCAGATCAGGGAGAAGGTTCTAGCCTTGGGCTAGTGGATCATCTGTGGATCAGGGAACTGCCAACGTCTCCCTCTTTGTCTTTATATTACCTATGTGTTACTTTCTCAGACTGCCTCAGAACCGGCTGAGAACTGGAGCCCAGTCTTTTAACCAAACTCTGTGTACTTAAGGTGGGTTGCTGTAACAGTGTCATTCAGCATGGGGGTACATGAGATTCTTCCGTGGGGTGTGTGGGTTCATCCTATCATCTCTTCACCTTCGCACCAAAAAACCTATTTCTTAAAAATACAAGAGTTGTGAGGAAGTAACACATAAAAGAATATGTATGTTTCAGACAACAGAAGAAACTTCTGAAAATCCTTCCAGAGCCTGAGAGCCATTCTGCCTCTGATAATGACGTATTCCTGTCCGATGACAAATCCAAAGTTGATTCCATGTTGAGAGAGAAGGTTTGTGTATATATGCACCATAAATTATGCTTCCCAGTATTACTGAAATAAAAGTACATTGAATGATCCTAATGAGAATTTATCACTGTTCATCAGAATGACAAAAGAATCAGCCAAAGAAGAGAGACCTGTTTTCTCCTTAGTCTTTGTAAGAGGGTGATAAGTTCTCTTCTCTTACCCTGCCATAGATTTATTAGTTGACGTGGGGCAGAGTTGGTGGAACCCTGAATGATTAAATGTCATCCAGATAGCCTTCAGTTTGCAGCCTTTTTGCTTCTGACTCATCCGTATTGCAGTTTTAACAGTCTTTATTTTGTTCCACTTTTTATTGTTTTGTCACTTACGTTTATACTGTATTTCATTTTGGTCCAGATGACAACCAGTGCGGAAGTACGTGATGCCGTTTATGTGACTATGGAACTTCTTTCTAACTGGGGGAATCCAGTAAACGTGGGCCTGAGTGAGGTGGAATTCTTTGATTTATACAATGAAAAGATATTTGTGTCTCCTCATGACGTGGACATTCGAAATGCTGACAACCCTGGGGATTTGTGCTGCTTGGTCAACAAGAACTTAAATGTAAGACAGCTTAGTCCTGGATGTGAAATTTCTCATTATAATATTTCTTTAAATATTCTATCACTAGGTTTTTTGTTTAGAAACATGATTGCAGTTTGAACCTGACTTGCATAACAACTATCTGATAATTAAAAAAACCCAAACAAATATTGCTTATTACTAACAAATCCATCTGTCCTGTCCAAGATGTTGGTATTCAGTTATAATTTTGTTTTAGAAAAGAATTTGATTAATTTGCCTGACTAACTTAACTGAGCAACTGGAAGGAGGCAGCTTTAACTCTGCCTCCTTACATAGTAACTCTGTGGTATTGTCTTGGATGAAAGAACACATTTTGTTTTTAAAGTATTGTAATGTAATCATAGTATCTGTAGAATGAGATCACAGAACTTTAAGGACAGGGAATTTCACATGCTTACAGTATGTCTGCTAATAAACAAGTAATTCTTGTGATCTGAAGGTATAGGAGCTTCACTGCTAACTTCTTCCAGATGTCTAATAAGAAGGAAACATGCTTAGTTTCTCCTGTCCCCTTGTTATCCTTTTACCTAGGGAAGAGTAAGAATGTGTAGTTTTGAACAAGAGAGTAAGAAAAATACGTGGCATGGTACAAGTATTTCATGGCTCTTCTGTGAGATAGTAAGATGAGGAGACATGAGGTGCTTACATACTAAAGACAACAGACAAAAGGCAATAACTGGTATGAAATTCTGATGCTGCTGAAGAGATGTAGCAAATGTCCGTAGTCCTTCATACAGCCATAATTTCATTTGTGCTGTACATTCGCTGAGTGTCCTTTGTCTCCATGAGTCTTCAGAGCTAGGTTTCTGGTAAAAACTAGTATGATTTGAGTGGATGAGGATACTAAATAACTTAGTCTATTAAAAAATATAAATTCTAACTCATTTCATGCTAGCGATACTTTTCTGCTTGCAGGGTGAATGAGAATAGAAAGAGAGCAAATATGCAGTATTTTGAAATTTAGTTGAAACTCAGTATGGAGTATTATTTCCAGACAGCTATTTTTACTTGAAACGTCTTTCTTACTGTCTCCTGAAAATTGTAGTTTGGGTGTTATAAATACCCATTCTCCTTTATAGGCTGTGCTCTCTGGCAGATGACACTCAGTAGTCGTAGTAGTGACTCTCAGACTTTCTAGATAATTATAAATTATGTAGTAATATATTCATTAATCCATTATAAACCTGTTATTCTCAGCAGTTCTCATATATTTCTATATCCCATTTTTCTTCAATAATGAGGTTTTATATTTCATTGATTAATATATTCCTTTGATTTGTGACCCTGTAATCTCCTCCCTTGAAGCTGGGAAGGTATTGCATCAGAGAAGATTCAATATGGACAGGGAACGTGGTCTTAGAATGTGGATATGTGATAACTGAACTGCAGACTCCTTCAGAAGTCAAAGCAGCATTTCCAGTTTGTGTACATTTCAGATCATACAGGAAAGTTTTTGGGTGCATTAGAAAAAACAACAAATTAATGAATTTTTAAGCAACTAATATTTTCAACAGAATTGAAAACTAACATAAAAACTTACTTTGTGGAAAACTCACTTTACCACAGTTAAAACACTTCCATCTTGGTCATTTAGGTGTACATTTGTCTTTGAGAACAGACATACTCCTATTGAAGATCAGGGATTTTGTTTATTTTATAGTTTATTTATTACCCTTGCAGACTTTTAAGAAGAACACTTAAATTGCGTCCTTCCTTGTACTCCGTGATATGCTGTAAAAGAAAAAAAAGGTCTGGCAGAACCTCAGGTGCTCTCGACTTGCTATGAATATCTCCTCTGGAAATATTCAAAACCCGCCTGGATGCAATCTTGTGCAACCTGCTCTGGGTGATCCTGCTTTAGCAGGGGGTCAGACTGGATGATCTCCAGGGGTCCCTTCCAACCCCTACTGCTCTGTGATTCTATGAAATTAGTTGTCTGCAAAGCCTGATTAAAATAGAGGCAGTGAAATAAAATTCTATAAGATCCCTCTCTTTAGAGGACAAAACAGAACTGTAAGCACTTTAAGAAATCGTAAAATGATTATACAGTGTCTTTTGTGCTCAGTGATCCCCTCTACTGCCTGCAAAGCTGATTAATTTGATTAAAATAAACTGGGCATGCTTTGACCTTGCAGTTACAAAGCATGGCAGACTGCCTGTCATTTGTGAGCATGCAGATGTCTTACTGGGACAGCAAGCAGCTGACCTTTATCTAATTGTCAGGTTGTTGTCAGCTGTCTTACAGGCAGAAGAGTCGGATTTACTGTTTGGAAATGAGGTTAAGGTTTTGCCTTTAATGTAGCAGATTTTATTAAATGGTTATTTTTCTAATCAATGTATATTTTTTCCATGGGGTGATGACTTAATTAAAATATGCTGCTTTAGGAGAAAGAGTATTAGTGATGGTCTGCTTGTACGTGTTTTTAGACCACGAAGGAAAGCTTCCTTTGGATATGCCCTTTCCATCCGCCCATCCAACTTTACTTTGTTATCCGCAATCCCACCCGGTCACGTGACTTTGGTATATCCAAGATCAAGATTTGGAATTACAACACAACGACTCCCTGTGTAAGTAGTCTTTTCTCACCTCCTCTGTATGTATGCTCTACCTTGCCTAGGGAAACTCAGTTTGATCTTCTTTTCAAAAGTATGAAATAAAAGTAGGTATCATTTTCCCTAATAAAATAGGGAGCTAGGAGGGGTGCCTGCCAACTGTGAAATTTGCTTTTGTCTTAATTGTAAGTGGTAGCAATGTAAGCGTTAACGTTTTCATAGGCACAATTAGAATTTTCTTTCAAAGCTATTAAAGATCTCTAAAGACCTCATAAAAGGCTTGCATATTCTGTCAGTTAATCCTTTACTGTGGCGAGAAATAAAGATGCAAAGCTAAGTGCGTCTTAATATTCAGGACTTTCAGTTGGTTTATCACAACATAAATAAATACATGTTTAAATATGTGTTTTTTCATATGTATAGGTATAATAGGCTGACCGTTGCTCGATTTTTGGTTTTGTCACTTTAATTAAAAAGTATATTAACTGTGTGTTCATAATAAAACAAGTAATCTAGTGTTACAAGAGAGACATCTCATGGCAGATGGTCTCTTGTTTGTGTGTTTGAATGTCACCATGGAAATTATTCTTGTTTGTACACTTCAATGTTAAGAAAAAAATCCCAGGTACTGGATCAAAGAGGATTTGCTGTCCTGGATTATAAATAAGAGGCTTTATCCCTCTGGTTTTGCTCTCATCTATGTTCTTATATAAGCACATATGGTAATTTATACTATGGAAATGGCTATGGAAGGGACAGCTTAAACAAATTTACTATAACATGATTTATATTTATTTTCTGGAATTTTAATAGCTTTTTCTATTAAAATGTCTGCTACAGAATGTTCCGTTATCATTAGACAGTGCAAAAGGGACTGCTGGTTTTGGAGGTAATAGTATGATTAGTTATCAAACCTATTGAATATAATGCAGGAAATACACGTAAATGTACTTCTGTGGTTTTTTTGGTTTTGGGTTTGGTTTTTTTTTTTCATAAACTGCTGTGAGACAAGCTGTAAAATCCATTAGGAGTATAATCCCATGGATTTTGGTGGCAGTGCAGCCATCTACGCTGACTAAAGAAGTGTCTCGTTATCCTTAAGATGAAAGAATACTATAAAGCAGTTCTGGCTAATTCTGTAATTTGTCATGAGGAAGTTTTGTCTGAGAAGTATAAAACCAAAAAATATCATTAGCTAACAATTTTCTTCCTGGTAATGTAAATCCAGAGCCAGATTTCTGTGTCATTTTTTAGTAATCAGTCTAACCACCTTCTTTCCCTCAAAAACCACGTAAGTGAGAGGTGCCCAAGTACTTCTTCAAAAAACAGACAAAAATTAATTCAGGCCAGTACTTTTGGATTGTTGAAAACATTTGAGTTTTAGAACTTGAGTCTGGAAGTAGAAAAAATATGTCTGAAGGAAGCCATAAAAGTCAGAGTACATCCTTGTCATAGATTCCTTGATTCAGTGTATTACAAGGAAGGTCTCAGAAAATGCTTCATCTTTCCTCTATTTACTTCAGATGAGGTCTGTGAAAAAAGAAGTAATTTTTAGTCTGCAAGAGCAGATCAAGTGTAAGTGAGGGCACCCAGTTCTTTTCAAGTCTGTCTGAATTTAGGCATTTTGTAAATACTTGCAACAGCCTTGAAGTTGCATTGTTACTTGATGCTATTAAAACGCTTTTCATAATATCCAGTATACTGTCTGTTGTATGTCTTCACAAATCTGTGAATGGTATTAATACTTAAAAGCATGAATGGCTTAGCTGCTCTGCAGTTGGGTAATTTTCTCCTTCAAGCGATTGCCCGTATGCGTGTTCCTCCCGTGTGTGTGTTCATGTCCATTCTCTGGAGTTGGAGATTTTTTTCAGTGGGGACTACCACTGGGGTGCGTTGTCTGTAAGGATGCAGCAGCTTTATTCCAGCAGAGTTAGGTTTGTAGAATAACTTAGTTCTTTTCGTTCTTGACTTCTTTTCTATTGCTCCTTCCTTTTCACTCTTCTGTGAGAAGTCAGGCAGAGGTAACTTCAAGTCCTCTGTCCAGGTGTAATTTGCAGAAAAATGCCTCTGGTTTTAAGCTTTGTCCTTCATGCACAAATACCACTGAAATGGCCAGAAATACCATCCCTGCTGCCTCACTGGAAAGCACCATCCCAGCAGGCGCTCTTGAAGCCTGAAGGGGAAGCTGGGAATGAACATCAAGAGAAACCATAGAACTATTTCCCAAAATCTTTCATTTTTTTCTCTCTGACATTGATCATACCTACTTGCTTGTTCTGAGACATTGTGCTATTCTAATTACCCTTCTGGGAGGAAAAAAAACCCTGCCTTGGATGAAGTATTCAGTGTTTGTTTACAGGGTAGCTTCTTGATGGAATTACTCATGAGGAAGGTGTTTCTCCACCCTCCTCGTGCTTGAGGAGAGTTAAGCAGTGGTATGAGGAGAAGCTCTGTTGATCTTTCCTGCCATGTCTGATCGCCAAGCAACTGGAGGCTCAGAAGGGGTGTGAGGGAATGAAAAGGAGCAGTTCTTAGTCTTGTGTCTGCACATGTTTGTCTTGGAGTCCCTGAGATCTGTTCATATTTTTCCTGCCTGAGCCTCAGTCTGCTTAGAATTTTGGTGCAAGAGATTTTCATTAGCTCTTTTACTGGTTCTTCATGAATAGCTGGATCTTCTGAGCTATCAGCTGTTATTAATGCCTGCCCCAGTTCAATCTGTCTCTATTGTCTCGGAAGTATCTGCAGCTTTAGTTGGTTCATCTTGATACAGTCCGGACACCACTTTTGAAGAAGCTTCCTATGATACCTATCCCAGACACTCCAAAACTTCAGAGAAGGGAAGTAATTTCCCACTGACCGGAATAGTAATTTTGAAGTGACTGGCCCTTTTCCATGCTTGACTGTCCCTCTTGCAGGGAGAATAAGCTCCACTGTCTCATTTTGTAATGTTTTCTCTGTCTACCCGTCCTCTTCCAGTACAGGTGGGTGGAGTGGGATTCATTTAAAAAACATTTTGTTCTTAAGAGGTTGGTGATTTTAATTTAAAAAGATTAAATCGACAAATACTTTTCAAAATATATGTGTATATATTTGTGTGGTTTCATGCAGTTTATATCTGTTCCCAGGTAAAACCACAGAACTAAGGTTTGAATATTTATAACAGCAGTAAAGGCTAGGATATTATGTAGAAGTGTTGCAGTTATCCCAAATTCAACTGTGAATATCCAATATCTCTAGCATTTAAGGGAGACATTAACAGTCCAGACATACAAAGATTCAAAAAATAACATTACTGGGGCATCCTGATAGTCTTGCTCTTCCCCATCATAATTTCAGGCAAAGCCATGTCATTAGTTTTTAATATATAATTATTAAAGTGTTTTGATCCCAGGTTAGATTAATCTAGCAGTGTCCTTGTTCAAGGGGAAAAAATATCATGTTTTATGGCCAAATGCATCAGTACGGACATATAGCGCTTTATGATACTCCAGGAGTAACACAGGCAGCCATGACAATTAAACTGGGTTTACAGCTGTTCTCTGAGAAGTTAGTGAAGGTTATCTTTTTCTATCAGGAATGTGTCTCGCATTTCTACACTTATTCCCCTCCCTCAACTGAAGCTTTCTTGTTATTCCTGCATCTTCTGTTTTACTCCCTGTGCAGGTCCATATTACATTTTTCCCCTCATACATGTTACTATTTGGAAAGTAGTAGAATGGAAGTTATAAAGACTTGTAAGCTGTAAAGAGTGCATGCAGGAGTGAAGAACGGGAGACACTTGTACTTGAAGGTGAAGGAATAACTGGTTTAGGCTGGGAGCGGTGGAAAACTGAAATTGATGTTCAAAGAGAACTGACATCCAGGAGATGAGCAAGAGGGATGAAACTGAACCTTCTTACTTTCATGAAAAGCTTCTCAGTTTCCATGAAAATAAGGAAAGAACAGAGAGTTTTTAAAGACTCCACATGAAGGACATGTTACTGAAATTTAGAGGGCAGAAAGGAGATGGATTCTGTCTCATCTTCTGTATTTTCTTTGAAGATACCAGTATTTTTGTTAAGAGGGTGAAAAGGTTAGATGGAAATGATAAAGAGAATAGAAAGAACATTAGTTCCAACTTCAATGGAATGAAAAAAATCAGGTTTTAGTGGGTGCCACAGAAAAGGAGAACATAGAGATAAAGTTGTGAGTGGCAGAGTTGTGACTGAGATGATAAAGACCTTCTATTTAAAAGGCTAGTTAAATGTTGGAATAAGCCATCAGGGCAGATTATTTGATAATTGTTAAAAACAGTTTTCCTCACAATGGTATGGGTTATTTTACTTTATTCAGGGGAAAGAGATGGACTGGATGATTTTTTTTAATGTCCTTTCCAGCCCTGTATTTCTATAACTCTTTATAACTCTTTTTAACTCTAGTGGCTTTGATCTGGGTGGTTGTTTGCTGTGGAACATGTCATGAAAGGGATGACTCTTAAAGATGCTGAAGCAAAATGTGCCTCTGGAATTTATATCCTGATCAAATATATTTATACTTAATTTAGGCTTCTTCACTCAAGCTTTTCTAAAGCTTTGTCAGCCAAAATGGTTCATAGTACTGTCTAGCGGGTTTTCTAGTCCTTTTAAATAAAATCTTAAATATTCCACAGTATTTTTCAGTTGTTTGAGCTTTTGGTTAAAAAGCAGTCAAAAGCATGTTACTGATAAGGGATTTTAATTGTATTCATCTGTTTATTGATTAAGTATTCAAATGTTGGAGTTCCAGAACTGTGATATCTAATACTTGAACAGCTTAATTGAAGTCTTCGTACTTTTATTTTTGTAGGATCTTGATGTTGGAGCAAAGAAAGTGAAGTTATATGTTGATGAGAACCTTGTATTTGATGGTGAATTAGAGAGAGCCTCTGGAGATCTCCTCACTGACCATAGCACTACAATTGACCTTACAGATCACAAGCAAGATATCTCTGCATATTCTTCAAATGAAAGGAAAGAAATAAATGCACCTGCAGTCACAGAGAGGAAAGCAGACCTACATGTAAAATGCTTACAGTCAAACAATACTTCACTAAACTGGAAATCTCTGCCAGAAGAAAATCTTCTTGAGCATAAGATGAACTCAGTCAGCTTTGCAAAGAAAAATTTGTTCAAGTTAGAGGATGATGTAAAACTGTTACCATCTCAAGTTTGTATAGAAGATAGCAAAGAGAATGCGACAGTACAAGCAGTTACGGAGCATGTTCAATCCGATGATGAACTTACTTTGAGCGAGCAAATGGAAAAGCTAACAGGAAGAAAACTGTCTGATTCTACAGGTGCAATTCCTTCTTGGTTACAGTCATCTTCCCAAGTAACAGAGAACACTCAAATTACTTCCAGTAAGCAGAAGCCTCCCTGGCTTGCCACAGAACATTGTTTAGGCTTGAGATTTCAAACACAGTCAGATGGACTCATGAAAAACATTTCAGATCTGACTAATGAGGATGTCAAATGTCGGAGAAATGAGCTGGGAAGATCCAGTAGTAGAAATGCAAATGGAGATGAGAGATCACAAATGCTAACCGGAAAGGATGGTGATGTGGGCTTGGACATTTTGGAGCAGCTTCCTAAGAAGAATTGCTGCAGCTTACAGTACCCTACAAGTGGAAGGAGAAATGTCAGATATGTAAAAAAGGAGGGTTTAAACACTATAAATCTTGGAGAAGATGATTCTGCACTCAAAGGTAAGAGCTCACAATAGCAACCTTAGTGCAAGCGCTGACATGTTCTTCATTTAGCAGAAGCACAGAATCATTTGGGTTGGAAGGGACTTCTTGAGATTCCCGGAGGTATAGATAGTGGGATTTTATTTGTGGTGTTTGCAGTATTCAGTTTCTCTCATTCATACTACAACAATGCTCAGAGCCTCTCTCCTTGTCCTACACCTGATGTGAAATGCTCTTCTGCAAAAATTACATTCTGAGGTAGTGTTTTTAAATTTATTTGGAGAAGACTGAATTTCAGTAAATATTAAATTCAGTAAATTTACAAGGGCATGTAGTGATAGGACAAGGGGTAATGGTTTTAAACTAAAAGAGGGTAGATACAGATTAGATATAAGGAAAAAATTCTTCCCTGTGAGGGTGCTGAGGCCCTGGCACAGGTTGCCCAGAGAAGCTGTGGATGCCCCATCCCTGGAAGTGTTCAAGGCCAGGTTGGATGGGGCTTTGGGCAACCTGGGCTAGTGGAGGGTGTCCCTGCCCATGGCAGAGGGTTGGAACTAGATGGGCTCTAAGGTTTTTTTAAGGTCTTTTTAAGGTCCCTTCCAACCCAAATGATTCTGTGAGTCTATGAAATTACATTCTAAAAGTTGTCACTCCTGCAGACAGCAAATGATTGCTAATATCAGTGAAACTCTGCAAAAGGATAAAGAATGTGACCTCAAGGTAGTGAGTAAATTTACAGAGTTTATTTGTGTAGTAGGTTTGTGTCTTTCTCAGAATATATGCTGAATATATTTATTCAGAGTAAATGGAAAACTGCCCTTATTTTCCCTTCTCTGCTCATGACATTACATACCTCTTTCAAACCTCTCCCTCAGACATCTCTGCTCATTTATGAAGAGTTTTCTAGTAAATTTAGCTGTTACCTGGTCCATGCTTTTGATTATCCTTGTCATCTTTCTCCAAACCATTTTTTAGTTTGCCTGGATCCAGTTGGAGGTGTGGGACCCAGATTTGTGTAGTTGTGTTCTGCCTCTGGCAGTAGCCAACAGTGCGTCCTCAGGGAAGTGTGAGGATCGGGCAAATTCTGAAATTGTTCTTTGGCATTCTGTAATTTTTCAGCATTCAATAGCTTGTTTCAAATTAAGAGAGTCTGGCAGAACAAGGACAACAAGGCCCAGAGAATTGGAAGAGGAGGTTACAAAAATACAAATTTAATTTTAGGTGTGATTTAGTAAAAATAACCATCAGAATAATTTACATGAAGGTGTAGCTGGCTGTATATTGTATTCGAGTGTTTACATTGAAGTCATGGCCATAAGGGACAGGAAGTATGCCTAAATGCAGGAATGCCACTTCAAATTCTACAGCAGGTATTGCGTGAAGTTTTCAGACAAATGTGAAGTGATTCTTCCTAAACTTAGAATGTCTGAATTTTTCCTTCTCTGCCCCTCTGCAGAGAAAACAGCAATTTTGTAAGTATATCTGAAATTATACCTTGAAGAAGAAAAAAGTAAAGAAGTAGTTGGAATCTTCCCTTCACCCACCCACTCACCACAGCCCGTTTTCACACATTTTACAGTATCTCTGTTAGATTAAAAACTTGTCAACACTATGGAAACTGTAAATAAATCCCACCTTGGTAATTTCTGTTCAATTTTAAAAATGGTAACTATTTAGGAGTTTTAATGTAAACTATATGATAAGGATTATCATGATTCTAATTATAATGTCATCTAATTTTGCTCAGAGCAGGTTTTGTCGTCTGGTGCTTAAAACTCCCAACGTGTTTGTCCCTGGGAAAATTGCATGCCACCTACTAGCTTTTGTTCTCTCCGTACTGTACTGTGCAGGGTAAAGCCATCTTCAAAGTGGAGCTGAGTGAGCATTAACAACAGTTTTAAGTGTTTCCCTAGGAGTGGTGAATTTTAATTGGTACAGGGCATAGGGAACTGCAGTTTCCCAATAGCAGTATGTGATAAAGGGAAGGCAGCACAAGCTCATACACAGTGGTCACAGCATGCCTTTGATCGCTAGATGAAGAACAACGAGAACAACAGAAATTAGAAATAGCACGTCCATGCATACTTGGCTCAACTTAATGTTGCTATTAAAAACATACAATTTTGCTTTGATAACTGGTTTAATGTGCAAAGAAAATGATGGTAGTATGCTGATAAAATTTGCAAATAACATATAATTTGGGGTATTACGAGTTAAGAAGATTGAAGAACTGCACAGAAGGATGAACTTGAGGACTGGAGTGATAGCAATGAAATGCAATTCAATAGTACTGCTTGCAGGGTCATTTTGGGACTAATAACAAAAAATTAAGTTGTAAGCTGAGTAATCATCAATTGCAAATGACCGAGGAAGAGAAGGATCATGGCTGAGTAGTTGATAACAGATTGACTATGAAATACTAGTGTGACGCAGGCGTGATTATAGCAATGCGCTCGGAGGGTGTATCAGCAGAGGCATTTCTGGTAGTTAGGGAAATGTTAATATCTCAACATGGGCGCTCGTGAGACGTCAGTTGGAAAACTGCAGTTCTGATCATCCATTTTCAGGAAAGCTGATTACAAAGTGGAACAGATACAGAAGAGAGCTTTTAGAATGATTTGGGAAATGAAGCATGTGATTGCAGGATGGAAATATGATTGCTATTTATAACTGCAGGGAGTAAAAATGAGATTAACACAACAGAGGGAGAAGGAACATGTTTTTCCAAGCTAGTGTTGCCCCAAAATGTAGTTTAGTAAAGTTTTGAGAGGAATTGTATGGTGTGTGTTGCCATCAGAAGCAGGACAAGGGACTTAGTGGTTCAAGACACCCCTCCTAAACCCACAGGGGAGACGCACGTTTGAGGTGTCTTTGTTTCTGGACTCTGGGATAGCATCCATCATACAATCCTCTCAGTAATGCAGAATGCTGGGAATATGTGTCTGTAACATCTGCAGGTGGGATACTCTTTATCTACAGGCAGAGTTTATTGTTCGCATGGCTCCAATAAAGATAATACATTTTAGATTCTAAAAAACCTGCCAAACCCTGTGAGCCTTCAGCCATTGACTTCTGCTTTTGGGCTATTCTCTGCTTTCCTTTCAGAGGTCCAATTCTCCTGTTGTCACTCCTTAACGTAGCTAACAAACCTGTTAACCTCCCGTTGAAAATCACTTGTATTGAACTGCTGTGGAAGTGCTTCAGAGTTGTAATTGCTGTACTGCTTGAAGTACTTAATGTTAAAAGAAAAAAAGTGTGGGTTTTTAAAAAAAAAAAAAAGGAAAAAACCTCCAAAACAAGAAAGGCCAATGGATGTCAAATACTCTTCTGTACATACTCATCCTGAAATTTTCAAGCTTTGACATTTTAAAGTGGTAAATATATATATACAAGTATCTTCTTCAGGTAAATTGTGAGGCTCTGGGAAGTACCGTTTGGGATCACCCACCCCATGAGTATCCATACGGACAATGGTTTGAACAAGAAAGTGACTTGTAAATGACTGATGTTCTCTGAAGTATGTACCTTTGCTTCCTAGCTGTATTTCCCTTGTGGGGTAAGGAGGAATAGCCAGGTTGGTCTCCAGCCTTTCATTCTGGAAGACAGCCCTCTTTCAGGTAGTTTCCCATCTGCTTTAAAATTCTTATTTTTATCTCACTTGTCCCCAGTGTAGATTATTATTGGCCATAGATAAATTAGGAACATTCTCTCTTTCCCAGTCTTTCCAAAAACAAAGTGGAAAGTTAATCTTGAGCAGTCTTTTGGGAAAACATTATTTTGCATTTTACGGCAATTGGCATTTATTCTTGATAACCATTTGTTTTAGTATCCACTCAAGGACATTGTACAGAAGTAAAATCTAGCCCATGGGCCTGCAATTGTTTAGTACTCCACTTGCTTTTCTTCATTTATTTGAAGAAAATACATAAGTGACAGTTTTATTGAAAAATCTTTGTTATTATCTGCTCTTAATTGTTTTGAGATGGAAATTAAGCAGCTCCCCAGTGCAGTCACAAGGAGAGCATGCTTTGCTCCCACTGTGCCCCTCTAATTTGTCGTTCCCATTGCGTTCCCATTACGTACTTTGTCATTATCCCCCTTCTACATTTCACACTTGCTGAAAAGTGAGAAAAATACTTGGACATTACCTGCGTTGAATGCAACGTTCACCTCATCCTCCTTCTATGCCGAACCTACTTCTCGCCACTTTTCTTTATATACACGTGGCTGATTTTGACGGGAAGCACTAGCTTTTCTCTGTAATGCTTTAGAAACTTAACAAGTTCAGCCATTTCCAACTGTATGAAAGATTTTCTGCAGAAATATGATTTAAACTATTGTGACAGCTGCACAATAAGTATTGCTGGGCAAAATCCTGATTTTTGTCAGTGTTAAGTATTCGCAGTCTCAAACTTAGTTGCGTTTTGTATCTTGGCATGTGCTCTGCTCTTCAGTAGTTAAAAGGGATTGGTTTTGTTATGTCTAAATGGGGAAGAGAAATTGGGACATGTAGGGTGGCAAAATAAAAGTGATACTGGAACAGAATTTCACAGTAAGGGAACACAAATATGACCAGCATAATTCTGGAAAGTCCATGTTGTAGTGGTTTGCTTCCAGTCCTGTTTATACATTAAATACCTATGTAATGTTGTTTTCAGATGAAGACTTTTCCATGAAGGACATAGCAACCTCTAGAGCAAAGTGGCACAATGAACAGGAGCACACTCTGCAGGAGTCCTGGAATTCCTTGGTGAAGTTTAATTATTCCCATCGTGGCCGAATCTCTAACATGGATTTTCAAGGGGATATCTTTGATGAGTTTCTCCATCAACAGAAAATCAACCGGCCTGGAGAATATCAGCAAATGAGAAAAGAGGGACTACAAACACTACCAAAAAGACAACAAGAAGAAAATTCTGTGGAGGCATATGATGGAAGTGATTTTAAAATTCCTGTTTTGCCTTATGGGCAGCACTTAGTGATAGACATTCAAACAACATGGGGAGACAGGCATTATGTTGGTCTTAATGGAATTGAAGTTTTCAGTTCTAAAGGAGAGCCTGTTCAGATTTCAAAAATAACAGCTGAACCACCTGATATAAATATTTTACCAGCTTATGGCAATGATCCCAGAATAATAACCAACCTAATTGATGGGGTAAATCGGACACAGGATGATATGCATCTCTGGCTAGCGCCATTTACCCCTGGAAAATCTCACTTTATCTTTATTGACTTTGTGAATTCCTGTCAAGTAGCTATGATTAGGATTTGGAATTATAATAAATCTCGCATACACTCTTTCAGAGGTGTGAAAGACATTATAATGGTGTTAGATGAACAATGCATCTTTAAAGGAGAAATTGCGAAAGCTTCAGGAACCTTGTCTGGAGGTATGCTATAATTTATTATTTTCTTTGTGGAAACAGCACTACAATACAAACAAATACATTTAGTTTATTTGTTATCACTTCAAAGCAAGCTGGCACTTTGTATAGTATTTAGTCCTTTTAATTTCAAAATGTAATGCAAAACCCACTAATGCATTCTTCAATGATACTGTGAATTTTAGCGGCATGTAGAGCTAATCTCTATTCTTAACGATGTCTTAGCAACAAGACCGTATTTCAATAACATCAGATAGTCACTAACCATTTAAAAGTTGCAGAATTTACTTGTTTTAACAGATACGGTCTTTTGGAAAAGGTGATGGAGAAGCTTTTTTCCTATTTTCTTTTATGTGTATTTGAAATTTGACTGAGTTCTCTAGGTTTTTCTGCTGTGCAGTGTAAGTTTGAGAATGAACATACTAATTATATCAGTAGTCAGTATCAATTTATCATATATTATCTTTAAACACTACTGCCAATTAATTGTAAAGAAGGACCGAAAATAGTTTTTAATCAGTCTATATATTACTTTGTGTGGTTTCTCCATTTAATTTTATATGTTGCCTTTAGCTCCAGAGCACTTTGGGGATACTATATTGTTCACTACCGATGATGATATTCTTGAAGCTATATACTGCTATGATGAGACATATGATGGAGAAATGGAAAATGCCAGCACCTTGAGATACGAGGAAGAGCTAAAGAGGCCAACAACTGCTGATAGGGAGGGAGATGAAAGACCTTTTACACAAGCCGGGTTAAGAACAGAGGATCAACAGGTAGGGGCCTCTATGTTCAGAAATCTCCGTAAATGTCTTTCTGAAACATGACATGGAAGTAGTAGACATTGATTTCCATGATGGAGTAAAGCTCTGCAGAAAAACTAATAGAGCTATTGTCTATTTTGAAGACTTTTGGGTTTTTTCTACCAGCTCAATAATATATGCAATTTTTTAAAGCCCAAAAGGTCCTCCAAATTTTGGGTTCCCTGATTAATTAATAAGACTACAAGGAAGACTATACTGGATTGTGTGTGTGTATATATATATTTCTGTACTTACTTGGACAGAGATTAGAGGGAGTTCTTTTTGATGTAGGTACTCCTGAAGGTTTATGCCACTGTCAGTGATTTTTACCATACAGTTTTCATGTAATAAGCAGCTGCGCTCCCTGTCACTCCAAACCAAAGATTTTTCTGTATTTTCCACACAGAGTATACTCTTGCTTGTTTCTTCCTCCAGAAATTAAGTATCTTACCTGACAAGGATCTCCCTCTCTCAACCCTCCCCTTATTTGTTTCCTTTTTTTGACTAGCTTCTCCACAGGTGTGTCTGCATTTTGCAGCATAAAAATGCCCCTTTACTATTCCATACAGCAAGTGTTTTACTACTTGGAGAAAGGCCATATTTTCAAGCAGTGGAGTCTTGCCTCATACCATTCCAGCCTAACAGTCCAGTGTCTGAGCATAGATCCTGCAAGATTTTCGGCTCAGGATGTTGCGGGGCAGTCTCTGGCCTGATTTTCATCAAATCTTCTACCTTAGAATCTTCATGAGCACCTGCTGTTGCTTTAATGAGATTTTGTTTTTTTAGGGGACACACACTTATTCCTCCTTGTGTGAGGAGATCCAAAGCTGAATCAATCCAAATTCGAGCTGGTTCAGCTAAAGTGCTCCCAGTGATACATGGTTCCTAATGAGTTTTGTGCTGTTGTCAAGCCTTCCTATTCTGTCTTGTCCTCTTCTGCTCGTGGCTTATAAGGCAAAAGAAAATGTCATGACATTGGAATCTGATCTTGCTGTTAAGATCATGAGTCACTGACTAATTCTTTGACTTCTCCAGTGCTAGTTGATACTGGAACAGTAATTTTGGTCACATCTTTGCTTGTGGTATCTTAAACTGTTCAGACACCTTTTGCAGTGCAGGATTTTAGGAACACAAATTCAAAAAGTTCACCTTTTTTTTCTCAATCACTCTTTTATTGTAAGCATTCACCTGGACTACTTCTACTGCAGAAGCCTAGCCCCGGACCGTCTGGTTCTTACTCAGATCCTCTGCCTTTTATTTTGCTGTTCATCTGTGATGCTCTTCATACTCCTTTTCTAACCCTGAAACATGCTGTATCAGCAGTGGAATAACAAAAGCTATTGTGACTGAGCCATTGATCTCCCTGTCATTCTGTATTTGCTGGTACCATCAAGATTTTGTAGATGGATGCTTATGCTATCAGAGTGATACAGATCTACTAGATGATTTGTCTTCCCCAGCATAACGTCATTCAGACTAGTATTGGGCTTGAACAGTCTCTACCTGTTGATCATTCACCCTTTTTGCCTGTAGCATGTTCAGTGGACGAAACAGTGTTTTCCTGCACCGACTATAGAACTTTTCAAGCTCTTATGCAGGTGGCTTACTTTCTTGTCAATATTATCTATGATCATCTGTCTTTCACATTAATTCAATAATCCTTACCATGTCAACTTTTACAGCAAGGTCAGACCTGTAACTAGTACACTTGACCCAACTCTGACTGTGGCCAACAGTGGATGCCTAGGGAGAATGTAAGAATAGAGCAAACATACAGTAATGTTTCTCTGAAACGCTCATCCACCCCTTAGAAATTTGTCTCACAAGGACATCTTGACTTAATCTTTGTGTTTAGTATCCTGCCATGGATGTTTATTGTGTTAATTCATCTACTAGCTTTTTGAACCCATGTGCACTTTTACAACTTAAAATGCTCTGTGGCAAGTTTCCCACCTTAGCTTGCATAGCACAAAGAACCTCTTTCTGTTTGTCTCCAGGTTCATTTAATGCCCCCTAATTTTTCTGTTGGAAGAAACTAAACAATTATTTCCCATTCCCTTCTTCAAGCCACTCAAGAGATTCATGCCCCTCTGTTACAATCTGTGCTAAATCTCTTTTCCAGAATGGTTAGTCCTACTTTAGTTACTCCTCACATGGGAGGTGCTATACAGTATGGTGAGGCGTAGGAGCATGGTAATACTTTCTAGTTTTTATTGCTTTTCCAATAACTCCTGTACTATGGTGGAATTTTGTTCTAGCCATAAGGGTCTAAGAACACAGGTAGGACAGTGTTCACAAGCAGAAGTGGTTGAAATAATAGAAAATTAGACCATATCTGAAAGAAAAGATACTGGGCACCAGTGGAACGAAGGGATCTGAGTAGCCAAGAAAAGAAGAAGAAGGGGAAAAGAGGTGGTAAGGTGACTTGGCACAGATGGTTTATGGCTTGCAAGGGAGGGTATTATTCTACATTCTATAAAACCAGTAGCTTTATTGTGTCCATGGGTTTTGATATTCAGTGGAGTTGCAAATGTTAATTCCCAGGCTGGTCTTTTAAATTCGTTCTAAGGAAAAAGCATCAGACATCAAAGATAGAATCAGTGTTTTGTGAGAAAGGTACCCCCAATAGGAGAGGGTTTTCCACCTTCTGTGGGTTATTGGTGTGTGTTTATTTCAGTGTGCAGTTCTTGTTCAGTTTCACATACTTAATTACCACAAGGATATTTGCTACTACATGAAGTAAATCAGTATATTGCAGTCTGGGAACATAGACAAGTAAGATCCAGGATGTCAGTGGTTATACTGCAGAGGCCTAATATAACAGTAGGAAAAAAGTGTTGACAAGTGTGGGTTTTTTTTTTTTTTTAAGGCACAATGTAGGTCTATTTGGTGTATTCTGAATGACAGGAAGTCTACTTCTAATGATAAATGAAACTATAGAGAAGGAGTCTGGACTTCTAATTTCCTATTTGACTTTTTGACTACTAATGAGGATTGAGCTGATGTTTTTGTAGAAGTATTTATAATAATGCCAAGATTTCATTCTAATCTGCCATTATTTTGTTTGGAGCCCAATACTGTATGTGTGAAGTTAGGATTGTTTTCCTCATGTGCAGCATTTTTACATTTACCTGCAGTGAACATAACTAACCATTTTATCATGCTCACTCAATGAAACGAAGCCTATCTTCAATGCTTTGCAGTTGTTCTTTGTCTCGACTACCCTAATTGCCCCAGAATGATCAGCAAATTTTGTCATCTGTTTATTCACTTTCTGGTTTGCTATGTTGAATAGCATAGGCTATTATTAATTAGTGTTGTCAAAGAACAAATGCAAGCTTTTGGACAAGTTTGCTTGTTTCTTCTGCCGCTTGATTTTTGAGAAGAAATTCTGGTGGCACTCTCTGAGGTCTTAACTTCCTTCTAGACTTCTTATCTCTGCAACATATTTGCAACATGTTGCAAATTCAGCATATTATCATTTGCTAATGCCAGTCTGCAGGTAAATACGAGTGATTTAAGAATTTCAGCCTCTTTGAGAATAGGTAGCCCACAACAGGGAGTCTCCCATTTAACACTCCTATATGCACTAACAAAAAAACCCAAACCCTAACAGCCTTGACTTTCTAAGGATCTATATGATCTTCTACGTTTTAGGGCATGTTTTCCATTATTTGCAGGACAGCCTGGGTGGTGAGGCAAAGGGGAGATTGATACACAGAAGGCTGGATGTAAAAGCCCAAACAAACAAACAGACAAAAAACCCACCAAAAAACTCTCACTTTATAAACAATATGTCTGTAATTTGTGTGTGACATGCATGTTCATTGCAGCTGTTGGTTTACTTTTTAGGTCCAAGAGCCAGACCCTTTCTCTGAATATATGCCCAAGGAATCAGGAATATTTACTGGAAAATGTAAGTTTTTACATTTACTTCTTGCTTAACCACCCTCCCCCCCAAACATGTTATCAAGGACGATCTGATTTGTCAGAGCTGTACAGAACTTCGTGACAGATGTCAGGTCTAGAATAAAGAAGAGTAATTGAATATTTAAGGCAGCAGCTTTGTTTACTATGGCATTTAGAACATTATATCGTAACAGTTGGCTTTTAATCTCAAAAAAATAACACTAGCCATTTGCCTAGTCCCTGAATGGGATTTGTAATAGCTGTGTCCCTTACCCAGTAATTCTCTCCCAATCCTATGCATTTATGTAGACTGACTGAATTTCTCAGATAAGACAAAAGAAACCCTACAGTAAAGCTAGACAAGAATGTTATATCCATACCTATATTACCTGATTTCTTTATCCTGTACAAAACTAACTCTCTATGGGCCTTTAAATTATTGTCCAGAGAGCTTCTGGATGGCCCAGAAGTTTCAGTATCAGTTCCTGGTCCTTTGACCAACACAAGAGAAATTACTTTCTTGGGCCTGGCATAAAGTCTTCAGCAACCTGTGATGGCCTCTCTGAAAATGCACACAGTGCTGTGGCTTAGTCAGCCACATATCTCTGAACTCTACCTATGAGCTGTGATCTGTGACCTATGAAATATATCTAGGTCTGTGAACTTTATCTGTGAACATGTCTAAAATCATCAGTGAACTTAAGATGCCTTTCCCTCCTCCCATTTCTCAAAGTGGGTGAAAAAGCGCGGGTGTGATTCAGAGCTCAGCAGATGCAGTCTCTCACACTGACAAGATATTGTTAAATCAGCTGATTGGGCTAACTTGTCTCTACCAAACAAAGAGGTCCTGATTTCCATGAGTTCTTGCAGGCAAAGAGCTGGAGAAAGCTAGTTATATTTAAGGGAGGCTTTCCATCTCTTAAGAAATGCAAAAGAAACTCCAATTTAGTCTCTTACACAGAAAAAAAAAATGCCATTAATTGCTACAAGGGACTGTCTTTGTAAATGACCTTGCACAAAAGCAAAAAACCAACTAGAAGCTACAACCTCATTTTTGCCAATGATTTCTGTATACCCTGTCCTGCCTGTGTATATTGTTCCTTGTTCTGCTCATTCTGTGGGGTGGTCCCTTAGACCTGGAGTGAGAGTCCGCTTGCTGCTTCTCATTTTGGGAAATTACTGGGAACTGTGCAAAACTTAGGATCACTAGTGCTGTTTTCATCTGGGACTCCTGCTAATAAATTGTGCGTGGAGTCACTGAGTCACTGTATCACTGACCTGTTCTAGGTAGTTTTCATCTCTCTCATCCTGCTACCAGTCATGATGTCAAGGAGAAATAGTGCCTCAAAGTGTGATGGTCACTGGTACAAAGTCCAGTGGCTAGTTACTAGAGGTGTCCCTCAGGGATCAATATTACTATAGTCAAGACTGATTAATGTCCTTTTTTTTTTTTTTAAAGAACTTGGATGATGGGATAAAGTGCAATGTCAGCAAGGTTGTGGATGATACCAAACAGAGGGGAGTGGTTGATATGCTGGAGGGCAAGGCTGTTCTTCAGAGGGACCTCAACAGGCTGAAGAAATGGTAACCTCATGATGTTACCTAATGTAACCTCATGAAGTTTAGTGCAAATGCAAAGACCTGCATGTGGGACGTAACAACCCACACCACAGGACAAGCTGGGGGCCAGCTAGCTGAGAAAGCAGCTTTGCATCAAATGGCCTGAAGTCTTTGTAAGACCGCAAATTGAACAAGAGTCAGCAGTGTGGCCTTGTAAAGGCAGCCAGCTGCCTTCTGGGATGTAGTGCAGCCAGCAGGGCAAGGAAAGGGATTCTTTCCCTGTATTCGGCACTTGTGAGACTGTATTTGGACTACTGTGTTAAGTATGGAGCTCCATAGGACAAGAAGAAAATTGACATCCTGGTGCAAGTCCAGTGTAGGAGAGTGACCAAGATGGTCAGGCAGCTGGAGTACCTGACAGAAAGCGAGAAAAGTATGAGAGATCTGGGTTGGTTTGCTCATCCTGGAGAAGAGAAGGTGAAGGGAGATCTTGCTGTCTATAGCTATTGGGAAGGCATAGAAAGGACAGATCCAGGCCATTCTCAGGCATGGACATAGGATTGGATTGAGAGACAGCAGAAACAAGGTAGAAAACAAGAATTTCCGACTGGATATTAAGAAATCTTTTTCACCCTGAGGGCAATCAAACACTGGAACAGGGGTTGAGAGAGGGTTTGAAATTTGCCAGCCTTGGAGATATTCAAACTTCCACTGGATAAGCTCCTGAGAGATCTGATCTAATGGACATGCTCTGAGCTTGGAGTTGGACTAGAGATCTCCAGAGGTCCTTTCCACCATGCATCATTCTGAGATTCTATGAAGGCATTGGCATGGCGATGTGAATACTAAACCTTGTGTAGACAGATACTTCAACCTACTGTGGAGGGTTGAGGCCTGGCTGGGGGCCAGGTGCCCACCAGAGCTGCTCTATCACTGCCCTCCTTCACTGGACAGGGGAGAAAAGGCATAACGAAATGCTTTTAGGTCGAGATAAGGACAGGGAGAGATCACTCACTAATTATCGTCACGAGCAAAACAGACCAAACTTAGAGAGGGAATTCATCTAATTTATTACTAGGCAAAACAGAGTAGAGGAATGAGAAAATAAAATCAACTCTTAAAACACTTCCCCCCACCCCTCCCATCTTCCTGGGCTCAACTTCACTCCCGGCTTCAACCTTCCCCCCCTCAGCGGCACAGGGGGACGGGGAGTGGGGGTTACGGTCAGTTCATCACACGGTGTTTCTGCCGCTTCTTCATCCTCAGGGGGAGGACTCCTCTCATCGTTCCCCTGCCCCAGCATGGAGTCCCTCTCACGGGGTGCAGACCTTCAGGAGCAAACTGCTCCAGCGTGGGGTCCCCCACGGGGTCACAAGTCCTGCCAGCAAACCTGCCCTGGCGTGGGCTCCCCTCTTCACGGGTCCACCGGTCCGGCCTGGAACTTGCTCCAGCGTGGGCTTCCCACGGGCCGCAGCCTCCTTCAGGTGCCTCCACCTGCTCCGGCGTGGGGTCCTCCACGGGCTGCAGGTGGAATCTCTACACCCCCTCATCCTTCCTCCATGGGCTGCAGGGGGACAGCCTGCTTCACCATGGCCTTCACCACGGGCTGCAGGGGGATCTCTGCTCCGGCACCTGGAGCTCCTCCTCCCCCTCCATCTGCACTGACCTGGGTGTCTGCAGAGTTTCTTACATCTTCTCACTCCTCTCTCCGGCTGCAAAAGCTCTCTCTCTCTCTAAGTGTTTTTCTACTTCTTAAATATGTTATCACAGAGGCGCTGATTGGCTTGGCCTTGGCCAGCGGCAGGCCTGTCTTGGAGCTGGCTGGCATTGGCTCTATCAGACACAGGGGGAGCTTCTAGCAGCTTCTCACAGAAGCCACCCCTGTAGCCCCCCCGCCACCAAAACCCTGCCATGCAAACCCAACACACCTACCTTTTCCTTTTGTTTGAAAATATACTCTGGTTTTGCCTGAGAACTCTTGCGTGCTTGTACACAAAGCAAGTTTAGTCTTAGCAGTGGCCTTGGGAATAGCATCTATTATCAATGTAGCCATAGCACCAAACTTGTCAGCTAATAGAACTATTTATTTCTTAGTGTCCTTGCAAATGCTGATGAAATCTTACACCCAAGTGAATTTATGTGTATATCAAGACTTAGTCTCGTGTAAATTGCTATGGCTATTTAGAGGTAATTGGGCTGGATGGCTTAATAGGTTTAATGCTTGTTTGTTTTACAGGGCATCACGACTACTGGTGCTTCTTTAGACGTTATCCAGCCTGATTATTTCTGGGCTTCTGTAGTGTGTGAAATGAAAGACACTTTTAATTTACAGTGATGGATTTTTATGGAACCTGATCAGATCGGAATATTGCTTGTTATATCTGTATGTGCTATTCATATTGTTTCAGTAAGGCATGAAACAGGTGGATCTGAAGATACACGTACAATCTTTTGTCTGCTCAATTTTTCTTTCTTATTTCTGGAGATGCAGGCTAATCAATATTGCTGCTTTTCACTAATGCTGTCCTGTTAAAATACTTCCGTGTGTCCAGTTCTGACATGAAAATAGTAACTTAAACACATTAGTAAACCAAATTTGGTTTTTGGTTTAACTGTGAGTTGGTGTTCTCTAACAATTTATGGATTTATGAGAGACTGGATTTATATGAATCTATATAGTCATTTAGCTGGCAAAAGTTGATAGACTTGAGACTAATAGGTCTTCTCTGTGTCTGTGTAATCACAAAATCTGTCATGTAACTGCTTACATGTATCGTTGAATTACTGTCAGTCTACAAGCTAAGTAATGAGACACTTGATAACATGCTTGATTAGGAGTTGTGCAGTTACAAGTGAACAAGATGTTGGCAGCCCACTAAAGGGGTCTAACACATATTTACAGAAGATATTCTGCTATTACATGGAGGTAGGCGTGCAGACCAGGAAGTCCCCAAATACAGCATATATTTAACCTAAACAAAATACACATACTGCTAATTGTTGGGGCTCACATGCATCCTTATATTGGCTCCTTACTTCAAACTGTTAAGTATGTATATATATAATATATATATATTCTTTTATATAGGCCTGCAAATGAATTTTACCATGACCTGGGGAGACTCTCATTACCTTGGACTGACAGGACTTGAAGTGATAGGAAAGAATGGTCATGCATTAAAAATAAGTACAGAACAGATTTCTGCTTCACCCCAAGACTTAAATGATCTTGCAGAGTATACAGGAGATTCCAGAACATTAGAAAAGTAAGTAGTGAAACATTGGATCGTCCAAGCATTTTCTGCAGGGCTTTTTTTATTTCTTTGTGCCTGTTTTTTCCACCGACAGTTTTGGAGTTTATCAATTTTAAATGTATTTTACATCAGACTTTATAAAGTGACAGAATTACATAAACTTTTATTATGTTAGCACATGTTAAGGCGAACATGATTTTCATACCATTGCTCATTCTTGGATTTCACCAGCTACCCAGGAACAGCTTGTTGTAGAAACATGAATGAGATGTTTCCAAAAGATGGTGTTTGAGTTAGGAGATGGTAACACGCCTGGTTGGTATCTCTGTTAAGGACTTTCCAGGCAGAAATGTGGGTGTTCTGTAGCATCTGTCTATGCATATGCAGTGATATTTATGCAGGATTGCTGGATAATTTCAAAGAAAATTTTCAAGTTAGCAAAGGGTGAGGATGTATTAGGGAATTGCACAAATAGGTGCCATTCTTTTGGCAATTCTGTGGCTTTTTTCCTTTTTTTTTTTTGTAATTCTAGTGAAGTTTTATTTATTGACAGGTATACTTCCTCAAATTAACTTGTACTTCCTAAATGGTAGCAGTATAGAAATCAAAGGCTATAGGTCTGGAGAGGATTTGGCATTTGGTTGTTACTGAAGCTGCATCCTGTTGATTCCAAGTCATATCTCCATTTCAAAGGGTATTTTCAGTTGTAATCCTGTCCTCTGGCATGTTTATGGTCTGTGAATAGGTTTATGAATTCGAACTTCGCTTTTCAGAGTCTTTGCTGTCTTGCTTAGAATATTATATAACATATGTATAACATAACTAACTGTTCTTTGTAATTTCTGCTAATCTGACTAATACAGATGTCAAGCTTACTTGTATATAATTCCTCAGTTCTTCTGCCTGTTTGTATGAAAATCTCTTCTGAAGGCATCAAGATCTAAGAAATCTTTCCATGAGATCCCTTGTGATGAAGAGATTCTGGGGTGGAAACTCTCTATACTCCACCATGATGGACCCAAACGCAAAGAATTCATTTAGCTTTTTTTCTGTTGGTGTCTTATCTTCTCTGCATGCTCCTTTTACAGCCTTGTCATCTGTTGATCCTACAGAATTTCTGGCAGGCTTTCTGCTCCTGATGTATTTGAGGAAGTTTATTTATGGTACCTTTTGCTTGCTAGCCTTCATACCCTTTTTTGGCCTGTGCCTACACATTTAGCCTTCCAGAGTTTATGATCCTATCAATTTAGGGTTTTTTCATCATGAATTTTGTTGAAAGATGGCTTGTAATAATTTTCTTTATCCTGCCACTGAGCCAGGCTGGCTTTGATTTTTCAAGTCCTCTCTCTTTCCAATGTCTTTCTTAATAAGTGGGATACATTTGTTCTGTTCATATCCAGTATGATATCCCTTAATATTCTCTCTGCTGTGTGTAATGATTTTATTTTATTTTGTTGCTCCTTTTTTTTGACTTTCATCATTTTTGCTTAAGAACCTTACTGGGCACAAGAAATAGGGACTTTTTTGGCTTTTGATATTTCTGCAAGCATGTTGAATTTGAGTACACTACAGTGCTCTTCAACTGTAGCATTTGGAATAGGTCCTGTGTACTATTCAGGACCAAGTCAAGGATTATATTTTCTCTCGTGGTCTCCCTAATCAGTTCTTCTGTGAAAGAGTCATTATTCAAATATTTTTCTTTAAGGAACTGCCAAGTCTGGCACTCATTCTTCCGTTAAACTTTTAAATAAATCCTAAGTACATAGGGCAGAGTACCAAAGTAATTACAGTGGACAATTAGTTCATATTCTCCTTTACTCCATCTTTGTATGTTGTAGTTTGTGGTAGAAGTATATAAAGTCAGGATTCCAAAATGAGAAAATAATGGAATTAATTTTATCTAGTCAGCCTGAAGTCTGCGCTCTTATGAAAAGACATTGTCATGCTGGTAAAAAGGTTTTTAAAAAAAGTAGGAATGTGCCTAACTGTGCATGAAGAAGGCTGTGAACAAACTCTGCTTCTTCTCTGGGTTGTCCAGCTGCCATCCAGCTCCCTGTCAGATTCAGCATAGTTAGTTGCATTTGCATAGTAACGCACTGCAGAGTGCCAGAGATACTAGTTTAGGGATGGAAATATATTAATAACTTATATTTTGTCTGGGCCTTAGAGTTTTGCCTGTGGCCATTTTGGTACAAAGGTAGTTGAGCTTTCTTCTGCCTGCCCCTGGTCACACAGGGAAAATCTAAGGATTTTTCTGGTTTCCCTCAAAAGGACCCAACTAAAGGAAATACTGTTTTTTCTCCCCCCACTGTCTTTAATTCAACAATTGCATATTATTTTTGACATTTACTGTGCTTTTAATTGCATATACATGGGCACAATAAGCCCTGGAAGCTGGAAGTGGCACCTAGAAAAAAATTAACACTAGGAAAGTACCTGATTTTCATAAGAAAAGCAAGCTTTTCCTTTTTTGCAGCTAATGGAATATATCTTTCTCTTTATAGGTTAATAGATGGGACTAATATCACAGTAGAGGATGACCATATGTGGCTCATTCCCTTCTCTTTTGGAGAAGATCATCTGCTCACAATCCATTTTGATAAAATTGAAAGTATTGCAGGGCTTCGCTTTTGGAACTATAATAAATCTCCAGAGGATACCTATAGAGGGGTAAGTAAAAGAAAAGGAGCACTGCCAGCAAAAATAGACAGCAGTGCATTGGAAAATTGGTACTGTGATGAATGAATATAGCTACCTTAATGGAACACCATAAATCTTTCTAGATTGTCTGAGTCTGAATTTTGTGGCAGGTATAATGCATTTCTGCCTCCACAAACAGCAACTATTGAAAAAAAGCCAGAGATAGTTTAAAGAAATCTTCACAGCTGATTTTTCTAAGAGACACATACAATAGCACATACTATTTTCAAGATGTATGATTCTGAAGTGGTATCCTCTCAGTATCTAGTATTTAGGCCTACCAGATGATTCTTTATTTCCTGGAACACGGGAAATGGTAGAACAGAAATTCTGTTTAGGTAAGTTACAGAAGGCCAGTCAATCAATACTGCCTTTTCCAAGAAGCAAGAGAGTTAGAGTCTCTAGAACCCTAACATTTATTAGGGAAAGTTGACACATTTCAACATTTGGCTAAAGTAGTTTAGCTGAAATTGTATAACATACCTCCTCTCTTCTTTTTCCAAATTACTTCTTTTATATTTTTTTCATATTGAATTCTTGGAATTGACTGGCAATTGACATCTGTTGGCAATCATGTTGCGACTTTCTGGCACTCTGAGTTCAGCTGTCCTTCATTTCCCTGGTTTTTCTCAGAAGCTGTACATGTGCCTGTAATGATAATAAAGAAATAGTTGCTGTTCACTGCACAGAAAGTTTATGAATCCATTTGTTTCCAGATCTTCCCCTTCACATATAACTGTTGCATTCTTGATGTCCAAACTCAGTCAATTGATAAGAAGAAAAACGTTGGTATGTATTAAACCAGAGAGAGACACGACAGAAAGGATCAGCAAAGTTCTAGAAAAAAATCCAGAACTGGAGCTGGAGGCATGGATCCTTCATAGGATTGGGCAAGATAGTGGCAAAAGTTGCAGAATTGCATTTTTGTGTAAATTTACCTTCTAGGAATTGCTTTAATATGAACGCTACATAAATAGGAGGTGTTCCCTCTCCACAACAGAGCCCTGGCATCTTTTAGTATCAGCACGGGGCGTTGTTGGGTGCCAAAGACTGGTCAGGGACTCCCAGAGGGCCAGAGCGTAAGATATTTCATTTAAGCAACAATTGATCCAGAGATTTTAACACATAATTTTGTAATACATTGCATTAACCCAACACGTTTGACACATCGGAGGGTTCAGCAGCATGTTGAGCTTACCAACTAAACACAACCCTGTATAACAACTAGGTGTTTTTAGTAAAATCTGTAACTTAATTGATACGATTTGGCATAAAGGAAAGACTCTTCCCTATGAGAGTGGTACACCTCTGTGTAGCGATGGGAGACTTTCAAAACTAAATTTGACGAGGCCCAGAGCAACCTGATTTAGCTTTGCAGGCTTCTCTGCTCTGAGCAGGAGCTGCAACTAGAGACATGCCGAAGTCCCTTCCAACCTAAATCTTTCTGTGATTCTGTGTACAAAATGCAATATGAAGAAATGTCTTTCAGTGCTGATGTGGAATGTTTTTCACTACTGTTGTAAGCCCAAGCTTCTCCAAGGCAGAGCAGGGGAGAAAAGTTTGAACATGAATTTTCATATCAAATCAATTCCCTGTTTGTTTGCCTCAATTATTAAAGGAGGGAAAGAGATAGCCAAATCCCTAAAATCTAACATGCAATTTGGTCTTTGGAGGCCAAACAAAGAAAGGAAGGAAGGTATATTTTCAGAGTTTACTTTGCTAGGTAGAAAAAAGAGGTGAGTTTGATAAAGTATGCTTGCAGGTGGCACACCTGTATGTCCCATACCGTTAGTAGGTATAATTTAAATGAGGAGTTCATACCTGCAGTCCTGTAAAAAGATGAAATAAATTACTTGGAAAACTGAAGATGCAGGGGATCTGCTGGGCCACAGTAAAGAGGCTTTCGACTGTAAACCTAGGGCATCACGACATCTGTCTCTTGAAGTATTGCTGTTCCTTCTAAGAAACAGTCCCCGGGTATGAGATATAATGATTTGCTAGGCAGCCTTAGACTGGTGGATTCTATTCACAGCTTTGGTATGAGAGGGTAATGGCAGCGAACTGTCAAAATGAAGGCTTGTGTGCTATTTCCAGCTCTATGAAAAATTACCTTGTGAAAGCTGTGTTATGTGATTTGTAAAATGCTATGTGTGACGGTTGAGTGCCTTCTCAGATGATGAAAATTACTTAGAAATGAGGGCTGTAAAGGGCACATAAATATAAGCAGCTGTGGTGTAATAGGTAAGATTTCATCTCTAAGTCTGTAGTCTTCCCGTTCAATACGTGTTTCCTAAACTAAAGTGTATTTCAGTGGATTTTTCACTACTTCTCCTTAGCCTGGCAGACTGATTCAGCTGGGAAGTAGCATGCAGAAAAGTTTCTGATATGGGAAAGGATATTTCCTTTCTTTGCTTTCAAGTGTATTAAAGATGTTAGTTATCTCTCCATACTTTGTACTCAAACATTCCCTTCTAATTAATCTTCATGCTGTTTGGAAATGAACTCCGGTCCTCTTCTAGTCTAGTACAATACCTAAGATTTTCAAAATAAGAAGTGCTTGTTTAAAAAAAAAAACTTCCTGAAAATTACTTACTTCTGGGATATTGCTTTTGTAACTTACTGAAATTGTAATTGAATAAAAAGTTGTTTACAAATGGAAAAATTATGAAAGCTGTTATGAACATCAGGTCACTGATGATATACAGGCTTTGCAGAGAACTCTGAATGTTTTTAAGTTCTTGGATAGACACCTGAAATGGGAATTTTAACTATAAATATTGCATATATATTTTTAATAGAAATCCTAATAATGAAAATTAAATATTTGCATAAAAAGCTAAGTTAACCTCAAATTATCATATATACATCAGTCAGTATGAAATCCAAAGATTAGAAAATTAACTCACATTACCTTTAGACTAAGTTAAGTCTTGTTAACTCAATGAATCTATTTTGGATCAGTCCATTAATCAGCAAGGTTTAATCATATTGCCAGTTACAAGGCCATCTTATTATATTTTACAGATGTTATTCCTTCCTTAACCAGTAGTTAGTGAAAGACTCAGTGCAATAAATGCTGCTCGTAGTTAACGTTAAGTTACACTTAACGTATTTCAGGGCAAGATGTGGTGATAATTGTTACTGCATGATTGAATTGTTACATGACTGGGATCATGCATACAACACCCGAGGGTGCTAATGAGGGACGGCGAAGGGGCCAGGACTGCCTCAACAGAATTATTTAGCTTAATCTTCAGCGATTGTATAAGACATGCATGCACCTATCATGTGGACAAGGCTCAATTCTTTCTGCCTGGTACAGGTACCTCTTCTTTATTCATATGCCCTTAGGTTCCATACAGCACAGCTTGGTAGATGAGTTTGCATGATCCTGGAAAAGTCCAAGTGCCACCTGCCACGAAGATAAATAGAACTGGTGAAATACAGGCTCTCTATAAATGCAACAGGGATCCAAAAGGGTCTGCTCCCACGAGAGCACCAGGTTATGTGATTCCTTAAAGGCTAGCTTCAGCTAGTGCTGAGCAATCGGGCCTGATCTAGCAGTGCAATCAGGTGCATGGTGACTCTGTCTCCTCAGATCACCTTTGTGACATATGCTGACTGGACAGCCGTGTCTCTCCATTCTGTTGATGTGTGTACGTATTGCTGCAGGCTCAGGAATCATAGAATCATTTAGGTTGGAAAAGACCTTTAAGATCATAAAGTCCAACCATAAACCTAACGCTGCCAAGTCCCACTAAACCATGTTCCTAAGCACCTACACATCTTTTAAATACCTGCAGGGATGGTGACTTCACCACTTCCCTGGGCAGCCTGTTGCAGTGTTTGACAACCCTTTGGGTGAAGAAAGGAAGCTTCAGTTTGCTGAGATCTAGTGAGGCGCAGTAATTGAAGGATCTCTTCAACACTTCTTTTTTTTTTTTCTTTTTTTTTCTTTTTTTTTTCCCTTTTTTTTCTTCTCCCCCCCCCCCCAAATCCTCACCTCTCCCATCCCCATCAATGTCAGCTACGATGCTCTGAATTGTTGCATACTGTGGGTTGCAACTGGTGTTTGCTGGTTTAGGCTTTCTTTTGCCAAAGGATGTCATACTATAAAGGAATGAAATAAATATAACAAAATTACTGAAACTGTTGAATGCAGTTGTTTCTGATCTATTTTGTTTTATGTAATGTCATGTCATGTAATGTTATGTACGTTATTTTAAACAAGGCTAAAGTAGTCCATGTGTTCCTGGATGGTCACAGCATCTCCCCACCGGAGGGTTTTCTTATCCGCAAGGGACCAGGCAACTGCCATTTTGACTTTGCCCAAGAAATTCTCTTTCTTGACTATCTGCAGCCCCAGCTGATTAATAAAGTACAAAGGAGGTAAAGTAGGATGTTTTTGTTACCTGAACTACACAATGTCTCTTAACTGTTCAGTATTCTTTCATATTCTCTGTTGAAGCCAATTGTATGAGGCACTGAATGAAAATATGAAGCACTTCTTAGAGCAAAGTGTTTCATTGGGTTTTAAATATATACTGTTAACCAGATTTTATTGAGATCAGAGGATAATCTAGTCCATAATTGCAGGCGGGGGAGTTGGAGGGTGGTGTTTGTGGAGGCTTAGTTCTTTGGGTTTTTTCTTTTCTTTTCTGAATAAGCCAAGGTTACATAAAGAAACTATTTTGTCTTGGGTTTTTTTGGCAGAACTGGTTCAAAGAGAATGGAAGAAGCTAGTATGGACTATGAAGCACCGTTAATGCCATGTGGTTGTATCCTTCTCTGTCATTTTCTTACTTGTCATATAGAGTATTTTAGAGTTACGTACTATGGTTATGAGTCCTGACCTTTTTGAATCCAACAATTTCTGGTGCTTTAAGAAATTAACAAGATATCAAGTATATGAGAAAGACTTCCATTAAGTATATATTCTTAATTCATAAATGGAACATAATATATGAATGTGTGATCTGTTTTCAGATACTCTGGTAGCATTTTCTCCTGCCTTTTATAATCCATCCAAGCTGGAGCTAGAAGTCCATTAGCACACTATCCAGCCAGCCTATCAAAGCTAGTCTTTGTATTTTTGCATATTTTTGACTGTTTGTCTCATTTTATATCTTTATTTAGGTTGACCAGAACTGTGTAATATTTTTTGCCATTTTTCTTAATGTTTGTGGCTTTTTAAGCTTAAATTTTCCTAGATAAGCACAGCCTTTTGTGACGATACTTACTGTCATGCCATCCATCTGTTTGATGGGCCTTTTAAATCTGTTAAGCTATTCTAACCAAGTTTGGAGACAATGAGGTCTCAGCAATACTAAGTTCCTGCTGGTTTCATGAAAATCAGTATCTGGGTAGAACAAAGAGATCCAAATGAGTGCTCTGTGAGAGAATGGGCAGCACAGACTCCATCATTACATTTTCTGCCATTCATATTAGGGGCATATTCGCTTGCCACTTATCACCCATATGATTCAACACCAGGCAAAGGAATATATTCAGGAAACATAGGAGGGCAGTAAAGGCTCCATATAGGCGCTGTGGGGTTAATAAGGTGCAGTGTACAAGAAGGTAAGGCATACACTAAAAAAATTCAGTAGTTCTTCATCTGATGGAAGAACATATATGAACATATATATGTATTTACATGTATATATGTAAACATATGTAGATAGACTTTTGCCTAGTTGTGCCACCTGCAGATATTAATTTGTGTGTGTATTTTCAGTGACAGAAAAGGCAGACTTCTTGCCTTAAAAGAAAACAGTTTATTCAGAGAGGTTCGAGACATAGTAAAGTCAGAAGTGAAAGCGATTTTTTTTTCACTCTCCTAAACTGCAAATAAGAGTGTCTCACATCAAGATTTGGGCTGCACAATAATTTTTGAAACTGCAAATTAAATAGTCTGTTAGGATAAAGTATCAGTATCAAAATTTTCCTTAATACCTTTTTGCTTTTTAGTTGTTTTCCAGTTTCAGCTGCTGACAAGCTGGGGTGATCCATACTACATTGGTTTGAATGGGCTCGAGTTGTTCAATGAACATGGAGACCAGATCTTACTAACTGAAAACAGTATCCTTTACAGACCAAGCGCCTCTATCGCTTTCAGATACACAGTTTGCTCCCTGGCAAATTATCATATAACATCACTTGCTACTTCTTCCAAATTGCCAGTTTATCCCATGTGATTACTCTGCTTGTATTTCTCTATATTTACATGATGATACTTGTTTCCATATGTTTTAATGTATTCTATATGCTTTCAGAACATTTCTTCTCTGAATAGGATGCACCAACAAAGCAGGACAAGGTTAGAGAAGGGAAGGTTTAAGAAGGATACGGTATTTTTTGCTATCAACGTTTATTTCTTATATGGTACGGAAAGACCAGAAAGTTTGATGAGCTATAAATTCATAAGAAAAGGTTGAGCTCAGTTCTTTGTTATGGAATCTTTCATTGTGCCACAAGAAAGAAATTTTTCATGACTCTTCTACTGGAGCTTAAGGCTATTCTAGACACCCAATCCAGTCGTGCAGATAAGGGCTGAGACTTTGAATTTGATTCAGTGTTCCCCGAGTAACCAACAGAGGGAATGAAGGACATGTGTGACAGATTCATAGTCATCAAGGTAACACTTCAGTGCTCTGTATCAGCTAAAGTCTCTTACGACCTGAAAGCTTCATACCCCAACATATAATTCATGTAGTTCAGTCACATGGAAGAAGCAGTTTCTTAGCCAACTAGAAAGGATCACAAGCATAGATGCTGCATGAATTGTATGTCTCTAAGGATCCTCATTGCCTAATAAATAGAGGATACAATGAAAAAGGTAATAAAGGCTTTTTCCTGAGTTGTATTTTTATTTGTATTTTGTATGATACATGATGAACTTGAAACATCTGTAATGGAGAAGAAGCATTTTGAACTTGAAAAGTGGTAACAAATTGTTTTTAAGATCAGGGGATCTTTAACTTAGCTTTTAAATGGTATGTCTTTACAGTACAATACAATGCCAGGTAAAGATACCTCAGCTCTTTTTGAATGATCACCTGTTTCTGCCTGTAGAGAAGTGTTGCTTGGGTTATTTAGGATCCCAAAAAGAGCATATTTGTCTTAGTGCAGTGCTAAATGTACTCAGTACTGAGACTGGAGCAAGCTTTTCTTAAACAGTTGAGACATTGCTGTGTTATTCCTTAAATTCTTTATGCTTACAGACTCAGGTTTTTTAGAAAGCATGACAAGAGGAAATTAATGTCCCTCAAACTGGATTGCTAATTTGTAATTCTGAAGACATTGCCATCCATCCACATTTCTTTGCATGTCTTTAAAGCTACATATGTTTTTAACAATAATGTCCTCTTATGGAAAAAATCTGATTACCTAGGAAGCTTGTTCAATAGAAAGTTTAATCTTTCCCTCTCAAAGAACTGAGAGGGTTTTACTAGACAGTTACTGATTTTTATCACAAACCTTGAGGAACTCAAGCAAAACATAGTTTGACCAATGGCTACCTCCTTCAAGGATACTTTTCTTGAGATATTTTTCATATGAGGAGTTTTCACAAGTTCATGCAAAGAAAATGGGGCTTTGTCACAAAAAAAGCTGGGAAGTGCCTATTCCTGATAAGGGAACTTTATCAATGAAGTCATAACTACATATTTGAAAATAAATTAAATGCAGCTAGTTAGTTATTCCACTTTAAAAAATAATTTTGAATGCCAGAATCTGTAAGGGTTGTCTTGCTTTTAAAAATGTGCCCCCAAGTTCCTCAGCTACCTGTGAAGTACTTGAAGTGTTTTTAAGTTTTACTACTGTAGTGGCGTATACTTGCTCATGGAATCTGGAAGAGCAAGCATGAACTTTTAAATATGTTTTTTCTGAAATGTACTTTTCGGTTATTTATGCTTAAAGATTTTTTTCAGATATTGCTGCTTTTCCAGATAGCGTCAACATTTTAGAAGATGTATCTGGAGACATCCGAACTCCAGATAAATTAATTGACAGAGTAAATGACACAACCGATGGCAGACATATGTGGCTTGCACCAGTTCTTCCTGGCTTGGTACATTTTTCCCTTTTTATTCCATTTAAGTGATATGCATAGATGTAGATAGAAGCATAAAGGAAAGGGGAAGAATACGTAATTTTTTAGGTAAATTTGATATTAGTAAATGATGCTAAATCACCGCCTTTTAGAAAAAGTTCTTTTTATTTAATTTTCTCTTCACTGCACAGATAGCAGCAGTATAGATTTCCCAGGTTTGTAATCTTCTGTCTCCATGGTGCAACAGCAGAAGAATTTCCAAGGCTAGCACAGAGGTTTTTTCTATTACTACGATAAAGATACTGACAAAGGAGTTTAATATGCATGTTTTGTGCAATAAACACCTTTCAAATGGGAGCGGACTGGGATCTTGAATTTATTTTTACAAAAAGCAATGAATGTTGTTCCAGCAGTGAGAATTTTTTTAATCTCATTATCTGTGTTGAATTCAAATTCATAAATTAGAGATGGCAGACTTAGTATTTCATGTCCTAAGGCCCCAAGTCATTCAGCTCTTTTACAAGCCCCGCGTTTAAAATGTGGGGTATCAAGTATCTAAACAGGAAAAGTAAATAAACTTAGATGAGTTCTGACTTTTGGGAGAGGACATGCCTGTTATGGACATCATTAAGATGTATTTATTTCTTAGAAGAGGATGGATTTTAAAAGTAACAAAATGTAAACATGACATGTGATATGTTGTAGCTTACTGTGTTGGAAAAATCCTTACTCCATATGTTACAGTTATTAATTAGAATATTAAAAGCAAAGAATTAAGTAAATTTTGAAAATACTTCATATATCATTATATGTTTTAATGTGGTGGGTATAATTAAGATAAAGGTTTTAAGTATTCTTGGGAATACTGACCACTTGCATTTCTTAAGAAAATGGAAGGTCTGTATAATGCTTGAGGCTCCTACTGTAGATCCTACATCTTGAATCCTGGTAATTAATTCGATGGATTGCTCAGATATCCATTATAACAACATGAATGATTGGTTTGACAGCCGCCTGAGTTTGCCCATGTCCTTATAAAAGATGTGCTTGCAGGGGCTGTTTCATTTTGGCAAAAGGAAAATAGCAGTACCTGGAGTTCTAGCACAGATGCATACACTTGTGGTGTTATGTCTGACAACAAAGTACTGCAGAAGAACACAAAATATCAGTAGTAAAAGGGTAAATTGATAAAGTGTGATATGCAGGAGAGAAGAGTAAGCAATTTAATGGTGCCTTCTGTCCTTAAACTGTAGCAAATTATACCTTTTCAAGATCCACATAGTACTTTTCCATCTTCCATGGTATGGTTGTACAGCCAGGAAGTGCAAATGGATTAAGCAATCACCCTATTCATGATCATCCCCCGTAGCTGGGATGCTGAACCAAAGCTTGTTTATACTTACATCCTCATTGCTAGGCTGCTTTGAAATGGGCCGGTTGCCTAGAAAGCTGAATTAACTCTTTGCTATATTGGAAGGTTTGAAAGCTTTAAGGAAACTTTACATTATAGCCTTTCTTTTCTTTTCTAAATATCTTTTCCTTTCTAATTCTAAAAGTGGTTCTGTCTTTTGCAAATTTATTACTAATATAAGTACAACTTGAATTCTCTGTTCCCCTGTTACTGATTGTCATTTAATTTGTTTGAATGTATTTTCCATCAAATTTATCATTTGCTGTAAGACTAACAATTGCTATTGGAGACTCTGCCCAAATTGTCTTCTGGAAAATCACAGATTATAGACATTTCTATTGATCACGTCTACCTTCCTTTCTTCAGTTTAAAAAAAAAAAAAAAAAAGCATAATGATTTAGTGCAGCTAACAATATCTTCTCCACTGCATCAGAGGATTAAAACTTCAGAGGATGCTAGAGATGAAGCTTAAGATATGTTGCCCAAAGTTGATATAGTAGCTCGTAAAAGGAATAGCATAGAATTAACTGTAACAGGCACGATTGGTTCCCTACAGCCTAAGCTTTGGTCTTAACATCTTGACATTAATGTCATTGAAAGTAAAATGAACAATATCTCAAGCAATGTGTTTAGCAAGCATCTGGAGAATTGTCTCTACATTCCTATTAGTGTACCTCACAGAAAAATTGCAAAATTTCTGCAAGAGCTTTCAAAGCCAGGGGATATAGGAGAAATTTTAGTCTTGCAAATAGAAAGGTGGATTCCATTCGTACGGAATTCCATTCAAATGGAATGGACACCAGCTTGTCTTATCCTGAAGCACATGTCTGTATTTAGTTGATGAAATACTCATTAAAAGTGTCTCACTACCCCTCCTCCAATTGCCTAGCGGTCCGGGATGACCAGTTCAGATGTAGATGTCATCATCTGATGAGTTACACGTACATTTGAGAGGGCAGCTCTGGGGCAGTGACAGCATCTGTGAATTATCAACAGTGATGATATCTGAACTTAAATCCTTAGCATCAGTTATCTGTCCTCTAGTTATCTCTCTTTAATACAGACCTCTTTTGATGGAACATGCATGAGAATTTCATTTCTTTGGGGAATTTGTGCTGTTAAATATAAATTAATTCTCTTTCACAGGTGAATAGGATATATGTCATTTTCGATGTACCTACTACTGTGTCAATGATCAAGTTATGGAATTACGCCAAAACACCTCAGAGAGGTGTGAAAGAATTTGGTGTAAGTAATTCTTGTATGCATTTTGTATGTTCTGGTGAGTCAGCTTGCTTGATTTCTGTACTTATTTTCACAGTTTACTGAAGTGTGATTCCATATAATCTCAAAGGGTGGGATTAATCTCATTTAACTCTGCATTTAGTATTAAAATGACTAATGTATGCCAGTCATCTGTCCTCCCTTTCTTGTCCGGGGAAAGAACACTTTATTTTTTTTTTTCTTAGATAATTGTCTTAAGATAGGATAATACTTTCCTTTTTCCACTGCCTATAGAGCAGGCCTGGAAGACTAGTTCAAACTACAAATCCAAGTTTTAGACAGCTGAAGTGAGGTGAGATTCATTAATTCGTAGATTTAAGAGTGATTCACTCCAGTTAATAGAATAGCAATTATGTAAAACATAAAATACATTTTTAATTACCTACTTGAAAGCTGCATTAGAAACATCACTGAGAAGACAAAAACTTGAAAAAAATCAAAACCCAGCAGCGAATAGAGAGAAATGAAAGTTTGAAAGAACAAAAGCTAAACTAATGACCAGACTTGTGAAACAACTAGGGCAAAACGATTTCTAGTTAATTAACAGATACAACTGCTGAAAGCAATGCCTGATTTCTAAATGTTTTGTTTGTTTGTTTCTTTGTCTTTAGCTTCTGGTGGATGACTTGCTGGTATACAATGGGATTCTGGATATGGTGAACCATGTTGTATCAGGCATCCTACCAACCTGTGATCCGGTGGTCCCGTATCATACCATTCTCTTTACAGATGATGAGAAGATCTGCCATCAGGAGAAGAGAACTGTTATTAGGTATGTGGGTGGATCTTGATTGGAAGAAAGAATCTTGTTTTTAAAAAATGTTTTTATGTGACTAATGTCAGCAATATGTATATTGCTATAGAAAATTCCCTTCCAAAGTATACTCAGCTTCACTTAATGAGAAATAACCAATAGTTTTTTAGATACTAGGACCAAATTACCAGCTTTATTTGTAAGTATTTTTTAGCACTTACTGGGATTCATGATTCATATTTATATATGTTTTCATGAAAACCTATAGTAATAAGCACAAAAGAAAGAAGTTAGGCTTCCTTAGAGAAGAAATAATAAATCCCAATGATATTACACAGAGGAAGAAAAAAAGTTAATGAAAAAGAACCAAACATCAAAAGTAAAGAACAGAAAGTCCTCTGATTCGGCATGGATACTAATTAAGGAACCAGAATTCTGCTATTTTATAAGCATTCTAAAATAATGAACTTCTGAAATGAGGAATGACTTGCATTCAGAGGAATAACACTTTTAAACCACTAAGTTGACAATCTCCCAGAAAATATGATGAAATGCAGTGAAAAATGCACTTATATTTAGAAGGTCAGGATGAATAGGGTCTAGAAAACAGTCCCTAGCAAGCAAAATAAAGATTGAAAGAAAAAATTATTTTAAATGAGATTGAAAAGTGAAAAATCAAAAGCTTATAGAAATAAACTCTTTCTTATACATTGCACAGCTAACATATAGAATTTCTTGCACATGCATCACTTGGGGAAAAAAGTGACAGTTTTGCATTTCAAAATGGCACATGATTTGTTCAGAAGAATATTCAAATATTTAGAAATAAGTGGAAGGGAGCATACGCTGTCCTGATTAAGAACAGAAGTTCACATTTGCCTACAGGGTTTATTTTCCTATGTTTATCTAAAGCATTGGCTGTTGGCCACTGGTGCTGTCAGATGTTGAAATAAATTATTATTGTTTGGATGTATTGTGTTAGGCTCATGTTTTTGTACAAGTGGCTGTGTTGTCATGGTAAAAGTGGAGGTAAACAATTTTTCAAGTGGAAAAGTTACTGAAATGAAAATGTCTTGAGGAAATATGAGTTTTGAGAAGATTTTCAGTGGGTTATAGAAAGGAGGAGGAGAAATGAACCTTTAGTTTCTTCAGCTTAACATCTTTCTATGAGTAACGTTATTGTATTGGAAGCAGAGTAGTGCCAGTTATAATCATAGATCTTTTTCCGATAACTTCCTTTGGACATATTTGTAAGACACATATCCTTTGATTTAGTTTTAAGAGGGGTATAGTTTTTGGGTCATGCAAACTGCATGGTCTGTTTTCCAGTCGAGAACATGCTGAGTTTCTTCTTTTCTGGACTTCCTGTGCAGGAGCTTTCTTGCTCTTTCTTCTTAGCCTGTTGTGCAATCTTCTATTCCTTTTTTTCACCTACTACCCAAGTAAAACATAGGGTACTTCACTAATAGGAGACAAATCCCTTACTACATGCTGTGTAATACCCCTCCATTTAGAAAATGCTCTTGAGCTTTTATGTATTGTTACTTCTGATTTTGGCCTATTCTCTTTCACATGCCACTGTTCAATATTTTATGAACCCTGAATTTGAGTCCAATATTATCATTAATAGAGTAAGTTCTGATTTACTTCAGTATTGATTCCCCTGTTTCACTCTGACAGTTTGAGAGACATTACATTTTTCTCTAAAAATAGAAACCTGTTTTGTGCAGTATTTGTGGAGAAAAGAAAAATACATTTCTTTTTTTCCAAAGGCATGGATATTTTCTTTTGGTCTATGTGAAAGGGAGATGTTATTAGTGATGTTTTCTTTAACTTTCAATTCAGCTCACATTTTTTCTATAATATGTTTAATTTAATTTAACTTTGAAGTTATTACTTCTTTCCCAAAAAGAAATTGTTAAAATTTTGCAAAAGCCTGCAAAGAAAACTTGTCACACTAAATGAATTTTGTTTAGTTCAGAAAATTTTCAGATAATGCTATATCAACATTACAGAAGTGTGTTACGTTCCATATGGGGATTTTTATGCCCTCTTTGCACAGCACCAATTTAAAATCTCACTTTGGTTAACGTGGTTCAAGCTGTGTAGGCAGGCAAGAAAATTGTAGAGTGAATACAATATTTATATTTGAATGCATGCCTGAATGAATGCCACTAATTAAAACTGGCAAGAAATCCTTCAGGTGGATGCGGAAAGAACGCGTTTCCTTCCTAGATAGTCTCATATAATATGGCTGTGCTCATGGCTTTATTTAGCCTCCAGGACCTAAATAACTTACTTGTAACCTTTTCTATGACTCTCATAACTTTTCACAGTGTTGATTATTTTGACTATTGTACTGATTTTAATCTTTTCAGCAATCATGTGGGAGATCAGGATGTGCGAATGATGAATGAAAATGAGATCGTCACAAACAGCAAAAAGAAGCAGGTTGTGGCTGATCCAGGTTAGTTCTGTCTTCTACGGTTTTCTTCTGCTCACTTTGTAGAGAGATGTTATGGGTAATGAACATTGTTATAGAGTTAAACTGGGAAAACTGGGGAGACTTACACCTCTTAAATATATTTAGCTCTACTTTTTCTACCATAGGAAGGCAAATCAGGAATGTCATACTCTGGTGATGTTTTTATTCTATATCTAAATCTGAAAGTGGATGATAAAAACCAAAGACGCATGTGGCATGTAGTCATAGCTTATACCGACACATACACAGAAGTCCTCAGGAAATAAACTGACTTAAGATAAACTGAAAACTGGTGTTAATTGTACAGGTTCACAGAGAGCTTTTGGAATAATAGGCTTGTTGCATCCCCACTGGCCTTTTAAGCAGCTTTAGAGATGATGCGTATGTGTCTCAGAATTAGCTGCTTGTTGGTCCTCAAGCAAATCCAAAATCACGATAAGTGTAACAAGGGGGAAAACATGTTGACTTTATTCCTCCCACTGTCTTTCTGGTTGGTCTTTTCTCTTACAAAGTGATAATTAAAAAGACAACCTCTTTTTTTCCCAAGGAGAAAGAGTAGATTGTATTTACAGTCTGAAGAGTCCCAGTCATTCATTGTAAATTACTCGGAATAGCTTCCTAAATACATTACAAATTCTCAGCCAAGCTGGTATATTCATGATTAGTTTTCTCTCCTGAGCATGACACTTTCTCCAATTAGCTTCTCTAGAAAATGTTACAGAAAATATTTGATGGCTGTTAGTCCTGTAGCAGAAGGATTTGAAATGCCACTGCTTGTACAAATACAGCTTCCAAGTTGTTAGTATATTAGCACTAGCTGCTTCAAAAGTATTTCGAACGTCTCTGTGCCTATTGTAATGACATCCTGGGTTCCAGCGCAGACGTACCCTATGTCCAGTAAAGAATCGCTGTCATTACCATGGCCATCACATTTGTCGTCTAAGCATTAAGGACACAGAATACCTGTGAAGTCATCAGTTGAGGATTGCCTATTGCCATCTGCCCCATGTCTCCTCTGTAGTACTTATTGATATCAGCCATAGTGGTTCATAACCTAGATTCATAACATGATTTGGGCTGGAGGAGACTTCAGGGGTCCCCTCCTGAGGGAGGGTCCAACCTCCTACTCAGAACAGTGTCAACATTGAATTCAGACCAGGTTCCACAGGAAAGTGATTCCATGGGACTGTGAAAAAATTGGCATCACTCGCTATCAATGTAAGAAACATTACTGAGAAGACTACCTTAGCTTTCATTCTGGGATGGAAAGAGAAATGGGCGTGTTTCCTCCTCATTTTAGTCTGGGGCTTCACAGTTAATACAGATACACAGTCTTAAAACAGCACTCAATTTTCCTTAACAGCTTTGCGTCCAAAAACCTGCATATGTGAAAAAGGACTGCAGAGGAGGAAAAGATAACAAGGGATTGTGATTGGAAAGTCCTGAATACATCCAGCCCCAAATACCTGCAATCTAGCTCTTCAAGATATGTATCATCCAAATGGAAGATTTTCCGTGTCTGCTGCTGCTAAACCACCTCCTGTCTTATGAGAGGAAGTTCTATTCACTACAGGAAGTTTTCTTCAGTAATGAAATTTAAAACATTAATTCAGTTTTCTGGGGTTTAATTGTTATTATCTGTCTGATTTCCTCACACCCCCCCCCCTTAATTGAAAATCCAGGGAGGAAGGAACATAAAGGAGTGAGAACCATACTGCTAACTGACAGCAATTCCTGCCAAGTACCAAGAACTTGGGTGAAGCAGGATGGTCATAACAAGAGGCTTTCAGACTATTTCTCAAGCTGTAATTCCTAAATCCTAGCTGGATGATCACAAAGCTCCTCATTAGAGGGAAGTGTCTGCTTTATTTCTGATGCCTGTAAATAGTTCTTTGGGAAACGCACTTATTGGAGGAAATATTCTTCACCTCTCTGTTTCTGGGCTGCCACCGTATGTTTTGATGCCATGACCCTCTCTAGGGCCTGACACTGTTTCTGACATCTGGAGAGGTTCCAGGTGGGCATGAAGGAGTGTGATGAATGCTTTTAGAGAACAGAGATCAGGAAGTGGGTTTATCAAAGTTTCATAAATAAATTTCAACTGACACTTCATTCATCTTTTGCAGTGAAATAATTATTTCTTTCATTATTTCACTACCATGACAAAAGCAAAGTAGGTGTTTTGCCTGAAGTGCCATTGACAGGCGTTCTACACGTTCTCCAGAGTCCTCCTGCTACAGAGCAGTGCTCTCTTCTCCTATTTTGCCTGAATGTGGTTATTTGAACAAGGAGGCCATACCTCTGTGCTGCACCAACCAACCTTGCCAGCAACATATCATCACTTTTGAGAAATGGTAAATGCATTTTAACTAACAGAAGATAAGGAGTGAACTGCATTTTTAAACACAAAATAACCTGCATATGTAGTCGTTGAAACAAAAACTCTTACCAAATAATTATGCTGCAGGATTTGTAGCTATGCAAATGTATTTTTCACTGAAAAATTGTCAGTGGTGACAGCTTGTCAGTGGTGACAACTTGTAAATCTCTTCCATAGAAGATTCTGCCTTTCTCATTTAGAACTCGCTCATTGTTTCCAGAGAGAACTGAACGCTCTGAGGTCAGTATATGCTTTTAGACAAGAGAGAGAGATATACTATTGTAGCTCCTGATACAGAATCAAAATGTGCGGCTTCCCTTTTTGTACTAAGTCAGGAGTGCAGTATCTTGTTTATTTGCTTATAAAAAGCATACTACTTAGCTGTTGTTGGCTAAACTGAAAAGACTTAAAGTAGCAATGCATTTCCCAGATTTCTGTGTACTGGTGGAACAAAAAAATGTATTTTCTATTAAATACAAAACACTTCTAAATGTAAAATAGTGTATGTGAGTATATTGGTACTTTGTTTAAAGGCTTTTTCCAAACTACACTGACAAAAGAACCCTTCTATTGTTTTGAGAACTGTCTCCTATCGTGTGTTTACTACTGTAGCTCTACCAAGAACCAAGTTTTAATTTTTGCTTTAAATCAGTAAATGATTACATGTAACTGAAAAGGAAAAGAGGAGCAGAAGGAAGGGTTATTGTTAGGGCTAAGAACAGATACAAATCTATGCGTTTGGAAGAGGAGAGGCTATAGCAAGGTGCCTAAGACTTAAGGCACAATCACAGATTTGTCATATAGGCAATCTCTCGATGAGATGAGGCCTGTCGCATTGTCCGTTCTTCTGAGAAAATTGCATTGAATGTGAAGAGAAATGAAATGCGTTGTGTTTCCTGGCACAGAATAGCATCCTTCTTATTGATCAGAAAAGATGTGACAGGGAGAGGACTTTCTATGCTCATCTGTCTTCTCTGTATCTGTCTGGAGCATCTCAAGTCCTCTGCAATGGACTAGGAATTTTTCAACCCTAATCCTTTGAGGTAACTCCAGGTTTTGTAAATTATTGCAAAATACTCAGTCAAGCTCAAATGGGTCACAATGCTCTCTATCGTCTGTTTCTCTGCCACCAACTCTTCATCACCAGTAAGGCGGTAACTGCAGCCAATTGTCACACCTTTTGCCTCTGGAAAGCTGTACGCAGCACAGCTGGTCTGGCACAGAGAATATTGGCTTGTACTTTCTGCCAGCCTCTCTCAGCAACTCCTTTTACCCAGTCAAGAGATTCCCCACAGTTGCCATACTGTGGAAAGACCATGAAAGTCTTTAAAGTATTTCAAAAAAATTGTTAAGTTGTGGAACAACCTCCCCTGCAGTATCTCTGTCTGAAAGAAGGGTTTGCCAGCATGCTGTCTGCTCTGGTGACATACGCCGCCAAGGCCTAATGCAGTCCTTGATTCTAGTCAATCATATATAGAAAGTAGCATAATATTTAGAAAATACTTCATTAATCTCTGTGGGGTAGGAGTTGTCAGTGTTTGCCCTCCTAATTGGAGCTGAGATCTAATGACCGTTTATATAACCAAAGATAATTAAGTGTCCTAGTCAGCCCTGTCTACTCAAGCATAGATACTTGACTCATTTCCACAATGAATCAGGGGGGGAAAAAGTTTTATTCAATTTTTCACCTTTTCTTAACTAACTAGTCACAAGTACATTCATGTCAGACTAGCATTTACAAGAGGGAAAAGAGGAAGAGTAAACATGCAATCAGGAAAATCCCAGCGGAGCACTTCAGTCAATGGCAGGCACAGTTTCAGCAAGAGTAATCCAGCAAGAATGTGCACAGTAACACATCATTCGACATTGTTAGAAGCATAACAAAGGAAAAGAAAGGATTAATATGAATTCTTGCTGAAGCCTTGGATGTAAATTATTAAACTTTCACCCCGTTCCAACTTCTGGGCCACTCAAAAACCTCTGTGATATGATATAGTTGCTCACCTTCACCTGTAGTGATTTGCTTTAAAGGGCTTGGCTCATGATAACAGAAAGGAGTTTGTTTGTCCCACAATGATACTGAGAAGGGCAGAGGATAAAGAAGTAATCCGTGAGGATGTACATGTCATGCTGCCTACTTTTTGATCTTTAAAAAGATATTTTTATCGGTCTTCACAGTGTAATCTGAAAAGCGGGATGCCTGGGAAGGCCTGCAACTTCTGTTTTTCAATTTCTGCTTCTTTGTGGGTTTAATCCAGTAGAATTTAAACAGCAGTGAGAAGCGCCTGTATGTGGACAAGGGAGCAAGCAGTGATGCAGACAGTGTAAAAGGCAGCATAGAAGATATGGAAGATTGTGTATTACTGAGTCAGGAGACTCATCCTCATTTTGGAGGATGAACCCATAAGAGCTACATGAGGAGCTACATACGGCAGGTAAATTAGACTGAGCCCTTCTCATGGCTTAGGCTGGACCCGGACATAAAATTGCCTCACAGCATTCTGCTTAGGCGATGCTGTTTTCTGTAAGATTTCCTGGTCCTGCTGGCCTTTTACCATGTTCCCGGTGTGTTGGTCATTCCCAGTAGTGATGTTCAGTCCTTTCCTTTCAGGGATGTATGCCAGGCTGGTAACATCTACAAGAGCCTGACAGTGCCAGTGAGTGACTGGGTGCTGTGAGATTGGGCAGAGATCTGGTACACCGGGCAACACACTGGAACACCAGAGACAGGACTCGCTGCCAGTGATGATATGAGGAGGAGAGCAGTGGGTGAGGGAGGTCGAATGTTGAGTCTTTAAACCCTGTTGCGTTACCAGGAAAAGCTTGCTTCTCAGCCTAAGTGTCAGGTAAGAGCAAACATGAAGTGCTGTATTGACATCTGAATTCTGGCTCATGCAGGGGATGAAGTGTGCTTTCCTTTTGATCGAGTCATTGGCTTTTACTCTGTAAGACAGAAGCATTTCCCGTTCCCTCCTGCTATCTGCTTCAGCAGTCCTCACTGGTGGGTGCACTGCTCTGCGGGCTTGGGGAATATAGCAAGTGATTAGTGTCCAAACCAGCACTGGTGTAAGCTGACACATTGTGTAGGGGTGCCCTAGGCTGGCCTCCATGTTCTGGGGCTGCTGATCCAGGAGGCTGAGCTCTAACAGGAGCTGCTCTTCTGGGAAGTCACTGAAGTAGCCAAATCGCTTCCAATACTCTTCAAAAAAAGCAAACTCCAGAACACACCGCCTAGTAATGGCTTCACCAGTACTGTAGATACTGTAACTATGTACGCTACAGCACTTGATGCACCTTCATCATGTCTATTTTTTAGCTGCATCATTATGCTTAGAAGGTCGCTCCTTTTGTTTTCCAAACCAGTCCCGAAGGTCCTGTTCAGAACATTGTCTTGCAGGTGCATCCAACCTGTTTTGCTCTTCAGATATACGTGCTCGGATGTATTACAACATTAGTTGCATTTCATGTAGTTTCCTATATGTAGGCCACTGGCTATCTGTGGTGTCACTGACCCCCTGTTTGCATGGGGCCCTCATTTCTAGGGGTGTTGGCACTGTGCGTCTCCCTGCTAGATTATTGTCTGTTCAAAAATGCTGCAGAGAGAAATGTTCATTTTGGAGATGTGCACTGATGTCTCCTCTAAAGAGCAGAAAGGGAAGCAGGGAGGAGTATAACATACTGGGAGAGTGTTTGCTTCCGTTTGAGTGCTGAGGTCCTCGTACTCAGAGCACAAGAAGGAGGCTTTCTGGCTCAGTGGTCTCTTTGCCCATTTCTGTGACTATTTGCTTGTTTGCTGAGAAATGACTTACAGCCCATGTGAGACACAAACATCCCTTTATCACGCAGCTTGTATCACCCTAATGGAATTCTGTCAGCTGAGGATAAAATGTGGACTAAGAAAGCAATTATAGAGTGAATCTCCTAGCTGCAGGAAGAGCTGAGAGATGTGGACAGAGTGCCCAGCTGGAGTAATTTCCTGTCCGACTGGCCTCTAAATCTTGCTGGGAATAGATCAATTTTCCACCCTTGTCTAATAGCATCAGCTCCAGTCACCCTAGCTCAGGACCCTGTGAAGTGCTGCTGTGTTGAGAGCTAGGCATAAAAGGAAACATTTGCAATTTGCGACTTCTTTCTTACTGACCTAGAAATTACTGGAAAAGGGGAAAACAAGGCTACAGACCTTCTGTCTGATGGCTCTCTAGTGTTCCCTTTCTTAGCTTCCAGCTGAAGGACAGGACTGAGTGTCCCGATGATCAGCAGGGTGGGAGTTTCTCAATCTGGACTATTGCTTCCAATACTGCACAGTCCTCTGCCCATAGCTCACTGCTTTGGCTCTAATTAGGAGAAGAAAACCACCACCTCATGATCTGTTAGCAGCCTTCCCCAGGTATGCTGTTTATTTCTGCAAGGACCCAATTATACAGTGAGACCACAGTGAAATCTTGCCTTTAGCTTTCAACTCGCTCAAGGTCTCTTTGGTGTGACTAAAATCAAGCTGACTCACAAATTCTTAGTGTATGTCTCTGCTGTATTGCTCATGGGACTTCCAAAAATGTCAGCAGGCACAGATTTTATGCGGTTTCCCCAAGAGGATGGGCATTCTGGGGAACTGTAAACCTAAGAAGATATATCAGACAGATGTCATCTGTTGTTTCAGAGCTCAGTTGCTTGTGTTCCTTAGCTTATCTGGATCTGACTGGAAACGGAGCTTCGCAGTGGTTTTTGAAAGTTCATTGTGCTGGGCTAAGCATGTGGAGGTGAACGTCAGAGAACCCTAAAGGCACTTAGAAATAGCCACGTCTCCATCTTCTCAGCAAAGAAGCCAGTTGCTACCTGAACGTTTTCTGGCCCTGGAGGGAGGGGGTGGGTGCAGTGCTAAAAAGAAGTTTTAGATCTGGACACTGCATCTCAGAGCCCTTGTAAGGACCAGGAGAAGCCTGGCATTCAGCTGCTGCCTCCTGAGAGTGTGAGCCCAGCTGAGTGTTATGGACTGAACTGATTGCCAAGTCAGTACAGCTGGAGCTGAAACAGATGTTGGTCAAAGGCTCGGATGGAAAGCAAGTGTGGTAGGCATAAGGGTAGGGTAAGACAGAGGAAACAGCTATGGCTGTGAAGGTGTCTCAGGGGAATGACTCTTCACCCAAGGGTATTGTATGTGGGAGAAGAGATGGTCCCTGTGGTAAAGATAATGAACTGGGAGCAGTTGAGCCCTATTATCTTTTCCACAAAGATTTCTCTTCTGCCTGATGGCAGCATAAGGTGGCTGCCAGAATAGACGTTTCTGTCTGTAACGTGCTGGGGGAAGAACTTTCATCTTGAGCAAGAGCGAGCTTTCATCTTTCATCAAAATGGGCGAGGACTGAGGCAGCACCGGCACAGGAGCTTTACTGAGTGTACAGAGTGGTCGGGAGGAAAATGAGTCAGCCAGCACAGCGAGCTGAGCTGAGCCACTGACGGCTGTCAGCCCCACTTGCTCCCAAGTGTGGCTTAGCAAGTGTAAAACAATGATGGTGCTGTTCCTGCCTGTTATTCATGGCTCTGTGCTCCCATTCATCAAAGGTTTTCCTGGCTGCTTTCTGCAATTACACACCTTTTTTTTTTTTCTTTTTTTTAAAACCTTGAAAAAGTCAGACAAAGTTATGCAGGGCTTCATCCAGTTTGGCCTGGAAAACTGCTAGGGATGGAGGCTGCACAACCTCTCTGGGCCATCTGTTTTAATACTTGACTGTCCTAATAGGCAAAAAGTTTTTTGTTTGACACATAATAATCTATACTTTCCCCCACTGATTAGAGGCCTAGATCAGACTTCTGGCATTGCAGAAAGGTCATTTCTGCTGTCATCATCTAGCTTTATAATAATAAACTCTGTCTCCCAACTATAATTTCAGATTTGCAGATTAGCAGAAGTCTTGTGATCTGCCTCTTTCCTGGTCCACTGGAGGTACTGCTAAAAATAGAGTAAGTAGCAAAGCTACCTGAAACAGTATAAGCCTAAACAGTGATAAAAACTAATCTACAATCAGTGTTGGTTCTGGCTTGTTTCCAAAGGAATGTTTTTGGGTGGCTTGCTATATACTGGAAATTGTTTGGTAAGGATTAGTTGGTGAACAGATGAATCAAACTGACATTTCCATTACAGGAGATCTGTCTGTGGCCAGAATTCATGGAGAAGGATGTGGGATGATAGTAAGACTTTTCATTATGTTTAATATTGTCAGAGAAATGAAATAGCTCCTATTATTCGTCTCTCTGGGATGGTAACATATCTGAATATTAACACAAAACAGGCGATCTGATCAAAACCCACTGACCCAGCAAGACATTGATACATATTTTAATCACCATCTTTGGGGCATTGAGAAAATCTGCTCTTCACAATAAATCTGCAGGAAGCTAAGATGTGCATTTCTCAGTACAGTGCTTGGGTAGATCAGTGCATGTTCTGTCCTTGTGTATTCTGTCTGAAGCCCTTTGGGACCCCCCAGTGTCACTCTTTTCCCTGGGGGAGTAGCATTGAGGCCCTAGGGAGATCTGCACCTGGGTCGTCTGCTTGTGGTTTGAGAATAAGGGTCGGGGAATGACTTGTTGGACACTTGTTTGCCTGTCAAACTCCTAGGGGAGGAGAGGTCCATAGGGGAGGGCAACAGCTCATAGTGAAGAAGTAACCACCTATAGAAGCGTATGGATATAGGAAATGGAAAAGGGTCTCCAGAGGCAGTTTCGCCTTGGGAAACAAGGATTGTAGATTTAATGTGAACATTACTAAAGTTGAATTGGAATGTGCAAGAGGAACTAGGTATGTAAATGTATAGAGAACATACCATGAGAAGCAGGTGTTCATGTTGGAAGAATGGAGAAGGGGTTAATGGTAATTAGTGGTACTGCCCAAACACTTGTGACTCAGATTTCAGTACAGATGATGCTGATAATTAATATAAAGATGTTGACAGTTGCCTCAAACTAGTTCTGCTATATTTTAAGTCATAAACCAGAAGGGCTGGTGGACTTGTTTTGCAGCAAGCATTCACATTATGCAGGGATATTATTATTAACAGTACGAAGGGTTTTGCAGCAAGCATTCACATTATGCAGGGATATTATTATTAACAGTACGAAGGGGTAAGCATGAGGTCATAAAATGTCTGATTCAGTGACTGATTTTGACTGCAATTATGCATTAGAGGTATTAATGAGAAGGCTGAAAAATGAATTGGCAATGCAAGTAGATCTAACCATAGTAAAGGGCCCTCCAAAACAGTGCCACAGAAACTTTGCCATTTATCTTCTTTACCCGCTGATGCAGATGTAAATTAAGTTTCTACAAGCTGATTAGCCTGTAGATGATCTCCCTGCACAGTGCTTCTGGGAGAAGAAAAGTCTTCAGATTTTCCTGTGGTGGATCTGACCTGCAAGTAATTCCAGTGCAGGCTGTTTCTATGACTGTTCTCTTTTTTCTTTCTTTTTTTTTTTTGGTTGTTGTCAGATGTTTGTTGTATTGCAATGGTTTCATTTTTGCAGCATAGATTTTATTATTTGGTTTCTTTTATTAGAATATTGTCTAATCAGAGTGGTTGGACCAGTTGACCTCCAGAGACTCTTTCCAGCCTAAATTATTCTGTGATTCTATGACCAGTATGGATCAGGACCCTCTGTTTAACATAACTTAGCTGCTGTAGAATCTGTTCTGCCACCTGAAGCCTACTGAGCCACAGCATGGTGAATATTAATAGGTTGCTTATTTAATGCAATCAATCAGTACAAGCTACAGATCGCCTGAGGCTGTAAAAAGTATTCATGTCCTCACAGTTCTGACTAGACATCTGCTCCTAGAGATGACATGGGGAAAGACAACCTGTGCCGTGGCTCTGAGGTCCTCGGGTTACACGCAGGGATGAATACATAACAGTGCATGTTACTTGAATAAGTGTAATGTTAATGAATCTTTGGATCTGGGTATGACTGGAGAATAGCAAATGTAATGCATATAGTTAAGAAAGGAAAGAAAAAAATAATTTGGTCTGGTATTGAGTCTTCAGATTTGAAAGTACGTGTTCAAATTAAAAAAATGGAGTTAGTTTTATAGTTTAACGGAGATTAGATGAAATGCAACATGGATTTATAGGCTAATTTTTCACTGTGTCTGGTTGCCTTCTCTGTCCCTATACAAGTGAAGGTGATAACATTTCGCAGAGAAGGCTTATTCCAGCTCCACTGGAATAGCTAAAAGCCATGAATATCAGGGTAAAAGACCTCATGCACATCTCTAAAATGGGCAGTAATGATTCATACTGCAACAGAGGAAGAGGACACTGAAACCTGAGAGGGACCCAGAACTGACAATATCTGACAGAACCAGCCTTGATGATGCAAAGCTGATAAACATAATTCATAGATCTGTGCAGGACCTTGTTACTAGTATTCATATGGAGAACAAGGCTGAAATATAAGCTGAGCATATTGTCTGGCCCTGCGAACATGAGAAGCCGCAGAGCCTGCTCTTACAGGATCGACTGTATTAAGATTTTGCAGGCAGAGAGGGCAGGCAATACAACATATGAAGTCTGATATTGCTAATGCCCACATTACATTTTCCTCAGTTCTGTTGTGTCCACTGGAAATTATGGAAAGCTCTGAAAAGAGACCTCTGGGAGAGTTGGGGGTCTGGGCTGTTGTAGAAAAGCAAGTCTGGAGCAGTGCCTACATTGAGTTCTGTGAGAGGAGGGCCAGCCTATTCCTACCTATCTGAACCAAAGGGACACTTTTTACTACAAAAAAGAGCCATGAAAGCAGAAAATAAAAGCTTGCAGGAGGACATGCTTGTGTGAGACACAAACATCCTCTCCACGGTGCACGGAGCCTTCCAGATGATTTGTCGTAATCCTCCGTGGTGCTCACCGAGGTGCGTGATTTGGTCTGAGGGGACGCTGCATCTCCAGCGGCTCCATCCATCCTACACTCACCTCCGTGCCCACCTGCGAAGGGAGTTGGCCGTCAGGGGAGGCATCCTTTTCCCAGTCCCTTGCTTCGGTGCTGTGCCTGCCCCAAGGGCACGCGCTGTGCACAACCCTCTGTACTGCCACAGCTACCTGGTAGTTTGCCAGGTGTGGCTGTAGATCTTGGCTGTAGGGTGGTACAGAGGGGCTACACGGGCAAAGTGCTGGGCCCGTGTCTGCACATCGGCCTGTAAGTAAAATAAATTGCTAATAACAAGGAGCTTTAAAAAAATGTATTTGTAAGCCCAGTAGAGAACAGTATAGATATGTCATGCTGAAAGACAAGTAGGATCTCATACAAATGTCAGAACATCCCCAGAATCCTTATGCAGAAGAGCCCAGCAGGTACAGAGTTTGTCCTTGGAGTGTACCTTCCCTCCCATCCTCTGAAGATGTCTGGAGCTGTGGTGCACAAGGAATGATCTGCTTTTATTCTTTTTAATTTTTTTTTTCCTCTCTTCCTCCCTGTTGTTTTTGGAATAACCTTAAGAAGTGGATTATAACCCAGTGCAGGGAAAGATAGGCTGAACTCAAAGGTTACCTATTGCTCCTCTTGCCATCCTCGGTGACCTGGCAGGGAGCAGCAGCAGTGTGCGGGACAGACATGTTCTGGGGTTTGATGTATTTGTCACAGTGAGACCAGGGAAGCGTCAATGACTCTCTGAAAGGGAGTGGTGATGATTTAGGGCATATTGCACACTCTTATGCTCTGGCACCCAGTTATCTGCAATGGAAACCTGCTTGGGTGCCCTGCAGCTGCTGACTGTGGTTTTCTGTGACTCTCTGCTCTGGTTTTCTTCCCACGTAACCCAGGATGCAGGTGGGCAGGGAGGGGAGGGTGGTTTGTTGCATGCGCAGGTCGCATCCCAGTGTGTGCTCAAGTTATGATTATTGATTGATTTGATATGCAAAGCAGTTTTAGATAAAAATAAATAAGAAAAAAGAACAGGCACAATTTTCTAACAAGTAATGTCATTTAATGAATGATATACTCTAGAAAATAGAAACTACCCAGATGCTGGTTGGTTGGTCTGCTTGGGGCTGGGGGAAGGCCATTGCTCGGACACACAATGCCTTCCCTGGATTCTTTTGTCAGCATTTGTAGTTGCTGGAAACAAGGAAACATCCATATATTGAAAGAGACACTAAGAGGGCAAATTTTTTTCTAAAATGTGGGAAGTGTGTGGAACACCTTCCCATCCTGTCTCATTGGGCAAGTGTAATGAAGGGCTCAGAGCTCACCAATATCTTTACAGATGATTCATACCTAAAAGGGATAGACTCAACCAATGGTACGTACCCACAGTTCTGTCCTCTAAAATCATCAGAGACTTCTCGTTTTGTAGAACATCTTGTGGGCTCTGGTGTTATTGCACTTCTTTCTGGATGCTTTTCTGCACGTGTTGTGTCTCTTCCCTCAAGGTCTGGCTGCTAATTCCAGGGAATATGCTTTTCAGAATGTCACAGTACACTGTGTACAGCTCTGGGTCTATTTTGGGCTTGGGCAGAGATCGGGAGTTGCAGGCCTGTTCAGTGACTGAGTGCTGTAGCAAGTAGACATCGCTGAAGAGCGCAGTTAGGATCTTGTGTGCAGCCTTGTAAGGGTCATCTTCGAACTGCACCATTGCCTTGAGCTCCGTCAGGGTATAGCCATTGTAACGCTTGCTGTCTTCGGCCAGGGGCTGCACAGTCTCACCAATGTGCCTCACTTTCCACTTCAGGCATTTCAGTTCTTCTTTTACGTCCTCTAGTTCTTTCTCCATGGCTTGGAATTCCTTCGCGGTTACAAATCTCCTGCCAAGGAAAGAAGTGGCAGACACAGTGTGGAGTTCAGAGGCTCAGAGGGTGAAATCAGCCCGGCTTGCCTGGGGTCGGACCAGAGAGCCTGAGGTTTGGGCAGGGAGATACTGGCCGTGTCACTGAATACCATCCCCAGCTCTTATCTCTCAGGCTTTGTAGTAACAGCAGACTTTCTCCATGTTAGTACAGGGAGAGACGTGCTTTCACATTGGAAAGGAAATGAGGCACCTTGAAACGGCCCCGTTGGAGCTGCTGAGGTTGACAACCTGGCCCCTGTAATCAGGACTGGAGAGCTAAATGAATGTATGGAAAATATGGTATTTTGCTTCTTGGATAACAGGGTTTAGTGGGAGCATAGGGTAGTTACAGGAAAACAAACACAGGGAACATTTAAATCATAAAAGATACTATATTTTTTATGAGGGGCTCTTAATGACCCTATACCAAGTTGAGTCATCTGAGGACTTAAACATGTGTATGGTCTGGATACGTACCTTTCATGATCAGGATCTTCCAGATCTGATTCAAAACCCTTTCCTGTATTCTTTAATCCAGTTTTAGAATAGCCAGGAGACTGGGAACTATCTTCAGGAGTCATTGTTGCTGGAGGCCTTGTGCTTTTCCTGATTGGGGTCAGTGTGTGATCTGATGCTGAAGCTTGTACGTTTTGTGCTGTGTGAGGACAAAAGGTATAGAAGGAAGCTGCATTGATCCCTGGACTGACTGGAGAGGAGTCAGAGTATTGCTGTGGCTTGGCTGAGCTGGGTGTTAGACTGAGCCTGGGGCTGGCTGGGCAAGATGCTGGAATAGTCCTTGTTCTGAGTGGGCTGGAACATGATATTGCTAAATTTTTATCTCTTTGCTCAAATGGTCGAGGGCTTGGTGATTCTCCTGGGGCCAATCTAGTGATGGAGGCAATGTCCAGCAGGGTTTGATCCTGAACCATGGAGATCTGGCTGGTCAGTTCTGATGAAAGTGAAGAGCTGCTTGATGTGTCACTGGAAGAGCTTGACGTAGCGAATGGGGGTATTTTCTGAGCATTATGGTCACTCCTGTTCCTCTGCGTGCTAGTGACATTTAGAGCTGGGTGTTGTGAAGCCCTAAAGAAAGACAAACACACACTTTTTCCTCTGGACTGGGTTAAAGGCTTATAAGACAATTTTAGGACAATTTGGGGACAATTTTGAGACTATTTCCCATGACTGCGTTTCCCCATAGGCTGATTTGCTTCTCATGTCTGTATAAAACCCTCTGCTTCTCGTGACCAAAACCAGAGTGTTTGAGAACCAGTTCCTCCCTGGTGCCAACTGAGCATTCGTTAGCTATCATCAGTGTGATAATCACTGGCACATCAGTGTTCTCCTTCCCAAAAGTCATACAGCTCAGCAAGAACCAAGGATTTGGTGCTGAGGAAGGAAAGGAAGGGAAGAAAGCTATGGGAATATTGACTGTGACAAATTCCAGCAAGAACACAAAAGGATAAAACCTGGCTTGCAGGTTGCCACAGCACCCGCCCTTGATCATCCCTGCAAAGTGTGAAGACCTGCCTTCACCTTGGACCCACATGCTTTAGTCTCTTGGTAGCTCAGCACAGTTAATCAGTAAATTAGGGGATGAATAAACAGGCAAGATAAAAACAGAAGGGCAGCACAGAATGACATCATTGTTCCTGTGGTGACATTATAGGACATTTCTTTTGTATAGCTTGGTGTGTTAAGGACTTTTCCCCACTAACTGTAGACTGTGTACAGGGCTGACCAGCTATTTTAGGTGGTTGGAAATGCTAACTGCATGGGATGCCGGACTACCCCTCTTGAATATTGTTTCCCATACTTTTTCCCAATGCTTTTTTTTTTTTTGCCTTCTCTCCTATCACTAAATTTTACTTGGTTTGGCAAGACTGATGGCAAGAGAGGAAGATGTACCCCTGTAGACTGGAATTGCCCTGACGAGTAGCGAATGCAGTTAGAAGTACTTTGACCTTGAAGGGAAACACAAACATACCCACTGTGCAGATCATGATTCAGGATTTCTAACAGCCAAAGGACATGACAAACTTTTATAGCAATACCAGTGACCAGCTGAGTCTTCTTGTGCATCTGGTATATTCATATTCCTCTTGTGGTGGAAGTCAGCAGACAATCCTAGTCTGGATGGGTTATACAAGATCTAGTGCATGAAGTCCTGTCCTGTTAGTACTAGTGACTTGATTTAGCTACATATTCACTTCTGCACCTCTCTGCACCTTTCTCAGTGTTGGGTGCAATTACGTGCCAAATTTTTAAGGTCCTAAAGAGCATGCCTCATGCCTATTGGCTTCAGTAGGGTTAATTAAGGCCTTTGCTAGGTCACAGCATAATTACCAGGTTTAAATCAAATTTAGAGTTGTTATAATTGGAAAAGCAGACAGTAACAGAGCTACTGCATAAAAACAGAGCCAAAAAAGAAGCATAAAATGAGTTATATAAAAGGCAGGAGAGAAAACAAGCACACATGTCAGAGGGAGCACCCTTCCCCAGGAGTGCCTTGCTTTCATAAACTGGCTGAACAGGGGTGGAGGACAAGAATTGCCAACTAGATATAAGGAAAAGCTTTTTCACCCTGAGGGTGTTCAAACACTGGGGCAGAGGCCAAGAGAGGAATTGGGATCTCCATCCTTGGAGGCATTCAGAACTCGACTAGACAAGGAACTAAGCAGCCTGATCCAGCCCGGTGTAATGGACATGCTGTGAGCAAGGGACTGGACTAGAGACCTCCAGAGGCCCTGCTCACCCTGTGTAATTCTGTGATTCACTGATTCTGCCTAACTATGAAAATAACTTATTTCCCCCAGTTTCCCTTTCTCCTTTCACTTTTCTCCCCTCTGAGTGCCATCTCACCATCCTGCTCTTCCACTGGCGGTTCTGGGCTATCCCCTTCCATATTGACCTTGGATTGCGCACTGCAGGAGAGTCCCTCATAAATAAAAAGCTTTTCAAAGGAAAACAGTGTTATTTGCAGCTTGCAAAAGTCAGGGTTGGTAGCTCAGGCCTTTGGAAAAGTGGGCTGTGGGAGCGAAGGTCACTGGGAGCTGGGCATCTTTGTTGTGTTGCCTTTGTAAGTTGAGTTGCTGTTTCTCAGTTTCTCCTGAAAGCAAGGAGTGATGGGTTGTAGCATGTTCGGTCATGCTGTGGAGGTGATCAGTAAATTGGAATTTGTCATAGGTGAAGCTGATTGTTTATTTCTCACCGGAGAGACTCAGAAACCTCATAAACTTGTGAAGATCTAGAGCCAGGTCTTCTGGCCGAAGGAGTGCATCTCCAGGCCCCAGGGACGAGGCAAATGGGGAGAGAGCTGTCTGGTGGTTCCTGGGCTGCTCTGAGACCAAGAGGAGGAGTGGAAAGAGGTAATCTTCTGGTACTGGCAACACAAATCAAAATTACTGCTTATTTAAATTAGAGCTGAAACTCAGGCATTCCTTTATCTTCACTACAGAATCCCACATTCAGGAAATAAAGTTTGCTGTAGCAAATAAAAAACCCCAATTTGTTCTGACAAGAGCAAAACCCCTTTTAAGGCAACTATAATAAAAATGCACATTGTAACTTTTTTGTTAAAAATATATGTATTTGTCTGGAAATATCTTACAGTGTAAAACTACCTGAACTTCAAGTGAGCAGCAATCCCTACCTGCGTTCTGGGGGAAATATAGGCTCAGTAACTGAAAGGCTACTTGGGTGCTTGTACAATCTGAAATACTTCATTTTGCATCTTTAGCAGTGTTGGACACGGTTGGGGGTTTTGTGGTGGTGTTCGGTGGGGGTTTTTTTTGCATAAATCCGGGATTAGCTGTAGGAGATGGAACATTTATTGAAAGATACTATTTAAAAGAGTGGCAGAAAACATGTTTCATAACTAATCTCACTGAAATTTATATAAGAAATGTTTCCAATTCACCTGTTCACTAGAGGAAACAAAGAAGTATTACAAACTATCACTTTCTTTTGCTTTCCTTTTCCACCCTTTAATTTTCACTGGCTGCAGTGCTAAACATGGTACTGAATTTACTTTTATCATCATTCTTATCTCAGAAGCAGAGGAGCTGGTTGCTTAAGAAGCAATCTGAAGCTTGTTAAAGCAAAATGTCAGTCTGGATTTTAGCAGAGGTAAATGTGGAGAGAATTGAGACCTGTAACTTTGGAGTTTCCTAGTGGGCAAGGGTTTGCCTGAAGACAGGAATGAAATTCCCATTGCTTTTAATATAGCAAGGCTGGATCTTAGATCTGTAACCATGGTGCTTTATCAGAGGGGATTTTTTTTTTTCCCACCTGTTTTTATGTAGTGAATCACTATGAACTGAATAAATTACAGGAAGAATTGCAAGACCTGGAGTTGAAATCAATGCTGACATGAAATAGGAAGGTGATTGCAGCTGTCAGGTATCTCCACAAGGAGAAACCTTGACTCAACTTTGAGCGACACTTCAAATGCGTCAAGCCCTTGTTGTCTGCCTTCTTCCAGCCCTGTGCTGCTCAGCATATAAAGCATGTTCCCCGTTGTCAGAGTGACCTTGTCTGCCGTCTGTGCCTTGCCCTCTCCAGCTGAGCTTGTGCAATACACTTTTTGTAGCACTGAATTTGGAGACATTTGAAAGTTGCCTGCAAATCCAGCACCGCTTGCTTTCTGCGGCACTTGCAACCAAGAAAAAACCCAGTTGATATTCCTTTTTTTATCAATCATTTCCACCATGTGTTAAATCTAGAGTTCTTCTGATAATCTTGTTTGAATAGAAAAAAATGACAATATGCTTTACAGAAGCACTAAGGGGCTGGTTGCATAAATCTTACTGTAGACAGTCAGGGGTGGGAGGATGGTAGAAGAGCTGTGGGATGGACCCAGGGGAAATGCCTGCAGGGTGATGATATGAGAATAAAGTTATTTTATTAAGGCCTCCTCTTTGTCAGGTGACCCACCTAAAATGCCCACACTGCCAAACAGTAACTTTATTATTTTTTTAATGCCGAATTCATTTTGAATAATCTTCCAGTTTTCTATGAGAAAAGCTGGTATTCTGGACCCTGAGTTTATCCACCTCAAATAACAACCAAGGTTTTTAGCCACAGTCAGTCAGAATATGCTGTTTCCTGCGCAGCTCTTGGCTCTTCCGAGCTACCCGTCTCCTCTTTGTCTTTCCCACCATACCTGTCCCTCCTTGTCCTTTGTGACATTTCTCCCGCCTTTCTCTTACTCCTTGTTCTACATCTATCATCCATACCTCTCTCATCTGCCCTGTGGGTCCCAGGCACATTAATTTAAGCAGCAGGCTCATCATATTAATGCCTAGTGGTGGGAGAAGACCAGAGGAGAAGGTGGCAGTGGCATGGACATACAGTTGTCTGAAGTGAAGGTACAGCTGCTGCCTGGAGCCTAACAACAGTGAGCATTTCTCAGTAATAAAGAACTGCACAACAACAACAACAAAAAAATCCTGAAGTGAAACTTCTCCTTCTATCATTTTTGTGTAGCAACTGCACAACCAGTGCAATGGGATCTCCCAGCCCTGTTCACCTGAAAGAAAAAATTGAGACCTGCAAGGTCAAAAAAGACAGCAAATAGACTATTAAGTGTTTAGAGCTTTGCAATGGGAATGCTGTTTGGTATGAAAAAAATGTGACTGGGGATATTAGATGTATAGGGGCCAGCACCATATGTTTGCACAGGAAGGCAGCTCGGTGAGAGCAGAGGATGCCAATTTACAGCTAGCACTCCCTGGTGCTGCTCTTAGCCCAGCTCAGGCAAGTTTAAACCTGCTAAAGGAAAATTAGAGTTTAGTGCTGGACATTAAATGGTTTAATGTAGAGTTATAAAGACTGAATATTGCATTGCCCCAATCAAGACTCCTCTGAAATCAAGCTTCTGATGAAATTTATAATTTGAAGCCACTTTTCAAAACGGGTGGCTTAGTCTTGCCAACAGAGGAACCTGAGATCCTGCCCTGGTCCTGGCCTGGCATAAGGCCCTTTGTGCTTCCTGTGTTCTCACACTGCTCCTGGGCTGTTCTCAGACCTTTAATACCCTCTCTTCTAAAGCTTTGTGACCTGTTGGTGTTTGTCTGCTATGATTGCTCAGCCTTGTTCTTTTATTTAAAGGTTTTTACTATTTCATTCTGCAGTGGCAAGCCCTAAAAATCCTTGCCTCTCAACAACGACCAGATGCCCTGTTTTGTCTTTGTGGAAGGACAGGAAAAAAAAGCATGGTATCCGAGGATGAGTGAATACTCTTTATGTGCTGGTTGGTTCAAATTAGAACAGCATTTCTAAGTGACAAGTCCTTCAGGGAATGAAGTGCTGGTTGAAGGGAGCAGCAGGAATAAATTCTGGTGATACCTCCTCATGTCCTACTGGTACAGGACCACCTCTATGTGAAGAGTTCAGAAAGAGTTCAAAATGCTCTGCTGGCATTTACTCTGCTAGTGGAAAGCAGGTGGTGAGTTCACCAAGCAACAGTAAGGACTTGGTCTGTTCTAAGTGATGTGCCCTCTTCCTCCATGCAAGCAGACCCCTGGATAGCCAAAGGGCTGGTGTAACCTTTGTGGCTGCTCTGAGTTTAGCAAAGCCCTTCTCATGTCGTTCTCTTGCCATTAACGATTCCCTGCTGGCCATGAGCCCACTGCAGCACTGTCATCTTTCCAAACCAAGAGGCTTCAGCCCCTGGCCATGGAGCACTTGGCACTGCCACAGGACAAATGCATAATAATTAGTACTAATATTAATAAGTAATATTAGCAATAAATGTTCATACTGCTGTTTTCTCTATGTATTTTGTGGCTTGAATGTCTGCCTTTGGATCTAGTACCTCCTTCTTTACATACTACATATAGAGGTAGATTATTTTTTTTCAAGTGCAGAACCTGACTGAAAACTATGCTTGAGAGACCCAAACTCCATGGCACTCCCCAAGCCTAAAGAAAAGCCTGTAGAAAGGTAAGTGTGATCCTGGGGCATCTTCCATTTGTGATCTTGGATATGTCATTTCTTATTGCTGCCTGCTTGTGTCTCTATCGGTACAAATTAGGATACTACTCTATGTCACGGGGGGGTTGCAGACCTCATCACTGATGCCTTTGCTGCAACACTGCATGGTTCTTCTTGTGCAGGTAATATAATGGGCTTGTTTGAATATCTGCAACTAACTGGCAACCACAAAGACGCACTTAGGGGAAAAAAACCAGACCTGGTGCTGGGGAAAGAAAAGCAGCTTTGGTTTGGGAGAAGGCTGGCACTTATCCCCGGTACGATGCCATCAGCTAGGTACCTGGACCAGGCAAGGAGGCATATTCCGGTGGTTCCAGTGCAGTTGTTCAATCTGCCTGCAAAGGGCAGTTCCTGGCATTTTTGTAAGTCTGCCCGTGAATGGTGAGTCTGCGGCTCTGGAACTGCATCTGAGACTTTCCCAACTCTTTTGGGGTTGTGGTTCCTGTGTATTTCCTGGTGAGAAATGGCTTTGAGTCTATGCTGTGCTGAGCTGATTTCTTGTTAGTGATGTGGTTCTTCATCGGTCTTACGGCACCAGCCCCTGTGAACAACGTCTGAGACTTTGGCCCCACTGCAGACAATTTCATTGTGATACAGCGAGTGATGGTCATCGGGCAGTTTTGAAAGAAGATCAGGATAACTGTTTTGTGCTGTCTCCTCCACTGCACGGAGTTGCAGTGATAGCAAGGCTGAGTCCAGGCTGTTTTGTGACTCTCTAATGTGTCCGTCATGCCCTGTCCCTAACAGGGCCTCATAATACAGCTCCAAAGTCTGGTGTACATTGTCCAGTGCAAATAAAGAAATTACTATGTCTAGAAATGGGCAATGGGACAAAGAACAGTGGGAGTGTGTGAAGCTAGAAACAACCTTAAGGAGAATCGGCTGATCAGGTATGGGCCAGTTACGAGTCAATGTGGTATGGGGATTGTTCCAGGAAGGAGATTTTCCTCTGAAGGTTGTGAGGGTTTGTACCATCCTGAGTAGCAGTAACGAGTGGGTTTTCCTCCCTAATAAGGATGAATAATGAAGATTCTGAAGCTTAAGTTGCATGCATAAGTAAACTGTGTGCTGAGAGCAGAACTTCACTCATACTGCTTAATTATATTGATCTGATTTCATTACAGTTGGTAACTGATGTGTACCTGCAGCTGATGTAATGTTGAAGAATGGCCACTGTTCTTTACCTGATACCTGACTTCTCATTTACAGTTTGCTTTTACGGTGCTGTCAGCACATCTATGGAGGTAAGCTATGTGTCCTTTACGTTGAGGTACTGGGGTAGGGCTGGGCGTAGGACCAATAGAGCTTTGTTTCTATTCCTTTGAACATCTAATGTCAAGAATTGTTATTTTTTTCTTTGAAAGAAAGACGTTTGGACAATCTTCTTAATGAACTAAGCACATTTGAGCACTACCGAGTAGCTTGGCAGTAGGGAATTTTCTTGGGAAATATGACCCAGATCAATTTTGTATTAATAGACATTTTCACACCTGTGAAAATGAAGGATGTGGATCTGCCTGTGGGAAGGTCCATAACTAACACCATATTTTCAAGGAGCAGGAGTTACCAAGTGAGCTGATGACAAACCAAGCTTGAGTGCAGTGCTAGCACTATTATGCCTGCGGGGAGAGCACCTCCAGTGACATGGAACTGGGGAGCTGTTCCAGCAGGTCTGATGAGGGATCAGGATCCTCAGTTATTAGGGTTATGGACACCAAGATTCCATGAGAATGTGGCTGAGATGTGCATCTCAGCAAGACAGAGGCAGCAGAATGCTATGAGGTTTCCAAATTTTAGTAGCACAGAGTCAGCAAGTCGCTTTCCCAAGTCTCCCTCCTGCTGAATGAAGAATCACTTGCTTTCTTTGCAAGAAAATAGATGCATGAAACTGCACACATCTTTCCAGGAGAGTAAAGGATAGTATTCCGAGCAGGGTAGGAGCCATGCTCCAATATTGCTCCGTACATTGAGCTACTGATTCCCATCGCTTAAAGTAAGAATTTTTGCAAACGCTGAATAAAAAAAGCATGGCAATTTTCTGAGTAAGGATTAATAGACGTGAAAGAAATGGCATTAATTATAATAATGTTATTGTCTACCAAAGCTGCTTTCAATCATTTTTATATTCAATAGCGTGCATCATCATGAATTGGTGATAAATATAGACGAAAAAAGGTAGTAATAACGAAAGTTATACAGGTGTAAATTAGAGCATATTTTTAAACTACTGTGAAGTCACAGCTTCTTGAGATAACATAAAATTATAGGATGTGTGCACATCCTAAATTGAATCCTGGGGAATTTTGTACTGTTCGTATGCTAGTTGATTATCATTTGGGCAACACTGTCTGAGAAAGTTACAAACCTCTATTTCCATAGCTTCCTACTCCAAACCTTATTCTTAACCCCAAGGAGCCAGCGTGGGGACGGTATAAGCCATTGTGTGTCGGACATATTCGAGCCATGGTCACTTACTATTTGGGGAGCAGCTATGGAGGCACTGTAACCTCAGGTCCCCAGCCTCAGCCCTCTCCTCCTCAGTCCTGGAAAAGAGAATATAGAAGTAGCACCTTTAACAGAAACAAAGGCTGCTCCCAAATGTACAGAAATGGAAGGGTCAAAATCAATAAGAGTACAACATACCTGGGCTCCTCCATCTATAGCCAGCCAGGCCCATTATGGAGATCGTAATGGTCTCGGGAAGAACTCGGTTCCACTGGCTTTGCCCCTCTCAGGGAAAAGCTCATGTAAAGAGGCCATGGGGAATAGAAATGAGGGGCTCAGGGCTGAGTCTCTCCCACTCTTTCACTCTTCAGGATGAAGCTAAGCGTCGGGGACTAACAGCATTGTACAGTACGTGTGTGTTTGGAAGTGGGTGTGTTGCTAGTGCTACACCATTTAAGTGCCAGTCCGTGTAATTTTCCAGAAGGAACAGCTCTGCGGATAAACCTTCCTGTGTTGCAGAATAAAGTACAGAATAAATCCAAGGCAGAATGTTACACATCCTTGTGTGCTAATGAAAGCTGAATAGTCAGATTTGAAATATGGAAAGATACTGACTCTGTAAATGGGAGGTACTGTAGGTCAACAGCTTTAAACCTGTTCAGATATCTAGGTGACCAAAGAGGAAATCAGAGCAAAAGGTTGGCATGTCTTTGGAAAGCATTGATATGATCTGCACAACACCTTAAATGAGTATGATGGAGTTAGAGAAAGAAAACTGTGATTAAGATACATCAGAGAAATGTACAAAAAAGGAAGAAAATAGCATATGCGAATGATGATTTGAAAGTTCTGATTCTCATAGTGTCGGGAATACTCCTGATTTATTACCTCTGCAATAGCTTTGGTCCTGCCGTCTGTTTCAAACTGCTCCTAGCACTTCAAAACTACATTGTCTATCCCCGCAGAGACATTTTGTCTGCACTGGTATCAATGGCAGTTTGAACTCAGTTTACTCTAGAATTTCACCTGCAGCATCTGCCTGATGTTGGGCTGGTTTTGCAGATCTGAGTAAGGGCTCAGTCAGCAAGAAAAATGTTGTGAAATCAGCTGCAATACCACAATGGGTGTTGATGGACAGCTGCAAGTTGGCAAATGCTGTGCTATGGATGAGTGAACTGTGGAAGGCTGAATCTTCCAGATTTACTTGCTAAATTTGTTTGTTGGTTTAGCGGTGCCTCGGAAGTAAGATTTGCTTCACAGGGGGCAAAAGGCTGGATATCAGACTGAAGACAGGGCTATGCTGGTCTCTGGGGTCCCCTCTCCCACCAGTGCCAGGGTGGGCTGACCTCCTTACCCCTGCCTGCAATGCCTCAGTTCCAAAGCGACTCAACACCCCTGGCCTCACACAGCCTGACCAGGCATGGATGCATCTCCAAAAGCTGCTAATCTTTCTGTTGATGTCAACAGTAAAAGAGGGCAGCAGCTAATTCAAGTTTTCTCATATGTCTTTAATAACTTTTTATTCCTCGCTCAAGGCAGTGACTACCTTTTCATGAAGACCTCACTTGGATTTTATTTCCATGCTTTCAGGCCCCTTATCCCTGACCCCAGGCTTCAATCCTCACGTATTCTCACTCCAAACCTCTACGTTCCCTTGCCCCAGATCTTCCTCCCTGTAGCTACAATTCTCCTTATTCCAGCAGCTGTGACAATTGCCCCAGGGTCTCCATCTGCCCCTCTAACACCTTCTGCCTTTCCCCCAGCATACTGAAGAAGCAAAGAGGAAGGTTTATCGTTCTTCATCTGAAAGCAAAGCCCACCAGAGTTCTGGGAGCAGGGAAAGGTGGTGGGGAGTGGCTGAAAGGATTTTTTTTTAGTATAGAAAAAAAGGAAAGCAAGAAACTGGGGACAAACACAGGAAAGACATTCCCTGTGAATAACCTAGCTGCACTGTCCCTTGCCTGAATGGATGTGATCATTGTGTTGCTGTAGCCAGTTGGTCTAAATGAGTGCAATTCTTGTGAATGTGTCCTAATTATTACACAGCCATATGGGCAAAGCTGCTAAAACTGCTACATCTACTAATTTCCATCTTGCCTTCCTCGCACTGCCTTTTTAGCACCCCCAAACTAGATAGTTGCATATTTATTAGATGTTACACAGAGAAAGCTGAAGCTTTAACAGCCTGGGTGCACTGAAGTTAGTGCTGCACTGGAAGGGTTGCCCCAGTCCCCTGCTTGTGGGCGTTATTTTCTCATGGCCTTACAGGTATGCTTGTGCAGGGCAGGGAGGAAAGTGTGGGATGTCGTGGCATGACCTGACTGTGGAACAGCTACATCTCTGTGGCAGCAGGCAAAGGGACAGCAGTCCCAGAACTACTGTCTGTGTGCTGCAGGGCATTACAGAAGCCAAATAGCTGGACAGTGGAAGAGGAGAAAGTCCTGGCACATTGACAGTCCTTCAGCTGACTGTCACATACATCAGACTACATGGAGAGAACAAAGAATTCATCTCCCTTTGACTTATTTGGAAGGATCCTCAGAGCAAAGGAGGCAGAAAGGGATGTGGAGGGTTCCTCCTCTGCTAGCTGGGATGAACTGTAGACAACAGACCATGCTCAAGATAATATGGGGCAAGGGTATTCATAGGAAACAGAGCAGAAAGAGAAATTGAGAGGGAAGAGAGATACCTATTATGAACTGACACCTAATAAACTAAAAAATTGAAAAAGATGAGCAAAAGTAACAGACACATATTCAGTTAAAAGGAAAGCCAGAGAAAAAGGGAGGACAAACAATAATAGGATAAAGACTGACAACTGACATGTTGCAGATAATTCTACTGATAATTTTATAGAACACTTAATACATGAATAGTACCTCCAACCCTGTATCATTTACTTGTTCTGCTTAGCATTAGTCTGAGGGCTATCATATCTTTTATATCTGAAGAGCTATAATATCTTTTGATTTTATAATGTGAACTACAGTGTCTATTTTGTCTGGAATTTTCAAAGTATCCCAGGCCTGGGAAGGAAATAATTGTTGAATATAACACCATGAATCTTTGATTTTTCAGCAGCTGTTTAAATGTTTTCCCAGTGACAGAAACAGTAAGAAGCTTAGCTGTTGAGAGACAAAGTCTGTGTCTTCGTGGTTGCGGGGAGTTGGAGGATTTGGCTGTCTCTGTGTAAGCATGCTCTTTGCAACTTGGTTGTGCTTATGTGTGGACTTAGGGTTGGATAACTATGTGCTGCTTAAGGTAGAGTGAAAACAGGCTGTGAAGCAGCAGTTGGGGTGTACACATATATTGGTGTGATTTTAAAGGTCTTTCCTATGTTCTTCACAGCTGGGGCAGTTCTTAGGGTGCAGAGATAATGCAGACGGTGCGAAGCTGGCATGCTAGGGGAGGGGATGGGGTGAGCTGGTGGGAGGGAGGGGGTCAGGACAACAAGCCATGCACTGATTTGGGTCATCCCTTGTATCTCCTGCACCGGATGGTGAATACGGGGCACACTGATTGAATTGAGAGGTCTCAAGGGAACATTTCAGCTCTTTCATCTAATGGGTCCCTAGTAAATCTTCTGTTGTTATAGGCAGTTACATGTGATTAGAATTAAATGAAATACAGCGATATTATGTTTGACAAAGTACTTGCAAGATTAGTGGTATTTCACTGTCAGTATTTTTCATAAAGGAAATTTCTTATCTGGGAGCAGGGACCTGTAGAAGTATATTCCAACAAAACACTTTTATCAGAAAAAAAGGGGCTAACGCTTTTCTTCCCTGCCTCCCGGAAGATAATCTGCAGCTGTGGAGAATAATGATCAAGCTTTAAATTTCACTAGAAATAAATTGCTCTTAGAAAACTGCCTATCGCACTGAGCCTATTCCACACAGAGGTAGATGCATGTGTACAGTGGGTGCTGGATGTGTACTGAGATAGAGGAACATGCAAAGAAGAGGGCAGTGAGATGTACAAAGTAACTGGAAGGAAGAAAGGCTGGAGGGCTTTATTTATGAGATATGAAAAGGAACATGGAGGTGTAGGAGTAGGAGGGAATGTGAAGTATCCCTGGGTATATGCACAGGAAAGAAAGGGAATCTAAATTATTTTCTATTTGTGCAAAGGAAGATCGGAGGTAGGGGCAGTGTGCTTGCTGGGACTGCTGGCGCCCAAGGCATCTAGCAACACTCTGTTGCTAATTGATGATCCTTGGCCCTCCTGCAGTCTCAGACTATTCTCAGGGCACAGCAGTGAAGCTGACCATGCAAATGCTAACTTTAAAAAAAAAAAAAAAAAAAGGTGTAATGCTGCACAGCTTTAAATCTCTGAAATGATCCCATGGTAACACTGTCTCTGGGTTTCTTAGTATGTATTCAGATACAACAATTAAAATAATGCGATATAAAAAAAGAAAGTCATAATCATGAAGCTTGGGAACACCACGGACTTGAGCTGCATTTGCCAAGTGTGTGTGAAGGGGTTTGGAGGATGTGACCGACAAGTGAATTGTTCACACAAATTCAAAATGAGCAAGGAAGCTGGAAGGACAGAACAAAATATACAGTCCAGTCATAAAGCAAGTGGTAGAGACAAAGTATTGTCTCTGTATACTGGTCAGGGTGGCTCTGACCAGTATACAGAGCAGTCACATGGAACAGGCTTTTCTGTATGCATGTTGCCTAGTATGGAGCTTATTTGGAATGATATGTGTAAAAGAAGATGTAAAAACCACGTTGGTTTGTACTGGTGGGACTTGTCACTCGTCTTGGGCATATGAGTGTTCAATACCCTGCTAGTCGTGTAGGTAAGGTCAAACCTTCTGCCCAAGAGACCTGAAAAAACCTTGGTGCTGCATTCGGCTTCTCATCATTCTTTAGGGCCCGTCACCTGTTTATCTGCTGTGTCGGGGTCAAGGTCTCTCAGGTTACGACGAGTCCAACATGAATTTGATTGTAAAGTCTTAGGTGGTATTGATTTACATGTATGTAAAAATGGGGTCGGGAGGGCTGTGTGATATGGCGAGTGCAAGAGGAATCAAAATCAAAACACACAACAGAGACGTGAGATAAAGAGGGTTACTGTCCTCTATGCCATTAATGTTTTCTGCCATTTACTGTTCCAGAAAGGGCAGTAGTGGTACTTGATAAAGTTACATTTCCCAATGTAGCTCAGCATATTCTGTTGCTTACAATTCTGTCGGTGTCTCATCTGCAATTCTCACTTTGGTAATTTGGCTGACTGTTTTCCCCCACTGAGTGTTGATTTCCCCTGAGGCACATGCTGACCGCTTCCCTTTCACTGTGGTTTGGTTTTTTTCAGGCAAAGAATTAAAAAAAAAAAACACTGTAATTTCTAAATGCAAAATTAGGAAAATCATCATTTGAATAATTTCTCTCATCCTTCCAGACTGAAAGGTAGAGTGAAAACTTGGAACTTGGCCAAGGAATAACTGTAACAACAGAGACTATTAGTTAAGGTTGGGTAACAAACGCAAAGTAATAAGCATAGAAGGTCTCTAGTTCTTCCTGCTCAGAACTCCTCCTCACTTCGCTACTGAAATGCCTGATCATTTTTAATCTTCTGTCTCCTCAGAGCTTCCCAACCACTCTCTTCCATGACTGAGAAACTGCCACGTCGGTCAGAAGAACAAGAGTGAATCCTCACATTTTCTGTTCCCTAAATATCCTTACATTTCTTCCAACAATAGGCTTTTGGTGAGGATTCTCTGTACTTATCAGCTCCTCGTTCCACAAAGGTACCCCTATGGAGTCCATCACACCTTCCCTGCTGTGTGAGGTCCATATTTGTGTGTTCGTCACATTCTGCAATGTTAAGCTAAGCCTTAACCTTCTCACAGAAGAATGAGGGCGGTAAGCATCCCAGTGCAGCCTCATGGGCTAACTGAGAGCGCGTGGGGTCAGCAGTGTGCTGGGTGGATGTGTGGTAATGGGCTATGTTTGTAGGCAGGGTGAAGGAGCATCTCTGAGCCTTCAGGGCTCAGATGGGACTTAGAATCAATCTAAGACCCTGGTAGCAGTGTGGGTGGCACTGTGTGGGTGTTTTTGCAGAGGAACATCGTAGTGCAATATGATGTATGTGCTATGTTTGTGTGGAGGAGTTCAGGGGAATGGGTTGTGTGGAGGAGCCTAGGATGGGTTGTAGGCATGTGACTATGGAAGATGGCAACTCCAAAGTGGCCTAGGGGTGGCTGGAAAATGTCTCAGCAGCCGTTAGGATTGTTGGGAAGTGCCTACGACACGTGCTGAGAAAGTGTGGCTGTAACATTTGTTATATGCCCACAATTTTACCTTTCCAGAGAGGGAAAATCAGCTTGCATTGGCAGGATAGCTTCTTATGGCTTCCTGTGAACCAGATGCATACTGTAAAGACTTGTCAGTCTTGTGTTTTAATGAGTATATGAGAAAAGGCAGGCACTGGGACACCACAAAACTTAAGAAAAAACAAATCAAGTAGGATCTTTTGTGTTTGTCTTTAACACACATCTTCTCCAAGTATCTCAGAGACTTCACCCACTTGTGCTGAAATGGGTGAGAGCCTGGATTTTCTGAGACTAGCAGAGTCCATGAAAACCTCCACTGATCGAGCGACTGACTGCACTGACCTTTCTCTGAAGTACTTGATGGCTTCCTGGTCTAGGAAGTTCTGCTCTTCTCGAAAGCCCTGCTCAAAGATTTTGCGCTTGTGTCTGAACTCAATGACAGTCTTAGTGTAAGAGTTCAAGGTAGTAACGGAGGCCGCCATGCAGCAGGTGAAAGAGCCCCATGCCAGACTGTGGAGAGAGAAACCAGCAGACAGAGCTGGGTTAAGACAGCAGCTCATGTTATATTTCTGACGCCAAGAGACACACATACACCGGATGCGACTAGGCAGGTAAGTCAGCGGTGACAAACCCGTTCTCCTCATCTTACCTCAAACAGCCTGTGGCACATGCTCAGGCATGCAGGCGGGATGCTGGGCTAGGTAGGGTCTGGGCACAACTTTGATCCCATGGAGAACCGTGTGGCAGAGTGCCTACAGGAACACTCTGTGCACTCTGACAGAAGAGTCGAATGTCTCCTGGTTTCCCTTTGAAACGTTTCAGAGCCTTGCAGATGAGTGCTAAAATCTATAGAGCAGTAATGAACTCCTGGAAGGAGTAATGCCCCGGAGAGCACGTCTTTCAGACCAGTGGAAGTTCTCCAGCATCCATGGGAGACTGACTCTGCACAACGCTACTGCAGGGATGGTTTCTGTCCCAATTTTTTATGCCTTCATCAAACTACTACTGTATTTCCTTCTTTCCTGGTTCATGGACATTGCTAGCATTCCTGGCTTATATCTGGTCTCTGAAAGCCTGACCAGGCTAGAAGAGAGCACTTCTGTTTTCTGGAGGGATCCAATCTGAGGGCAGTGCCCCAAGTGTGCAGGCAGTGCTTGGCAGGACACCTGTAAGTACCGACCAGGAGCGTGTGGAGACAGAGGGAGAAGGAAAGTGGAAGTAAAAAAGAGACTGCCCCAACGCCAGACTGGAACAGCAGCAAGTGTTGTCCTGGGTCTCCTGGCAAGGAGAGTTCAGCTGGGAGCTGCTCTGCTCCCTGCTCGTGGGCTGGGTTTCCCTCCTGGGTGTCTTCTGCCCTCCGAGCACATCTCTCCTCCAGCCTTTTCCTCACTGATCTCAAGTTCAGATGTGGCTGGGGAGAACTCATGGTCCCAAGGAGTTTAGATGCTTTTTGAGCATGAAATGGGGCTACAAAAAAGGCACTGAATTCCTCCTTTTGTCTGCAGAGCTTATCTGCGATCAGGGTCCACTTGACTTCACATTCTGCCCATCAGCTCCAGCTACATATAGTTAACAGTGGCTTCCTAAATAACTTGGATTAACTTAATCATCTGTGTCAGCTACACACTTTACCTGCTCCTTGCTTTCACCTTTTCTATAACCAAATTGAACATTGATATAAATTATGCAGAACAGAAAGAATACAGCCACAGTAGCATTATCTTATAAATACGCATTATCAACAGAGCCCTCAGCATGAGCTGTTTTTCTATTCTGCAAAGGATCTGCAAACAGGGAAACAGTTTCTCATTTCAAATTAGACAAAACTTGAAAAAGAACACATATTCATGAACTGAAAAATCTGGGAAAAAACGGTTCAAGTAAACAGAAGTGGCTCATTTCAATGATTTCAAATTTCAGTGCATAACAAGTCCTTTAGGGACTCCCATGGCAATGCAGCGCGTGGAGGCAGCCCTTTCCTAGTCACATTTGAATGTGTTTTCCAGTTGCAATCAAATGAGAAGGAAGCGCAGTGAACCCTGGGGTGATGAAGTTCCCTTAGGTTTCCCATGGTTGGGTGGAGAAGTGGAAAGGAAACGTGTGCTACGTGTGCATGTCCAGGCACAGTGAAGCCTGGCAAGTGGCTTTCCTACGCAGAGTGTGTAGAAACCCTCTAACAGCTCCAAACATTTCCAGCTGGACTGCTAAACAATATCAAGGAAGAAGCCAGCTGAAACCACATGCCTCACTGTGCCTGGTTGGTGCCCAGGGAATGATATAGGGAGAAAAATTCCTCTTGAAAGTTTCTGATCATTTCTAATCATCAACTCTGAAATGCTGAAAGGTTCAGAGATGGAAATACAGAATGAAGACCCTCAATGTGACCTCAGGTCTGGCACTTGGTAAATCATAATAATGAGACAATTCCAATTGATATGTTTTAGTTTTTACGGACCTTTGTTAAATGTTATTTATTTTCAAGTATAAACAGTGGTTCTCCTACTTGCAAGAGTTACATCCTACCTGAGGTGAAGACCTCTTTAACAGCAACACCACTCCATTCCAGCTGTGCCCCAGATGTGGTGGGACAGTACATATACTGCTTCTGGTAGCTGAGCACAGGGCCGTGCTCTCAAGTTTCTCTGTGGCTCAAATGGCTCACATTTTTGCATTTGTTTTCTTCCTAGAGGGGCTGACCTTGAACATCCACTGATCCTCAGACCCACTGAAACTCCCTGCCTGGAGAATCCACTGGCCCACTCCCGGCTTTGCCAATGGCTTGGAAATGGGGACCGAGCCATGTGTTTTGAACACTTGGACATCTGAGAAGATCACAAGCAGCCCATCCTCATTTTGAGGAGAGGTATATTTATCATTCCCATTCGATAGAGGGGAAATAGAGCCACAGAAAAAATAGTTTTCCCATTGGCACTTGGGAAACGAATGACAGCCTGGACCTCCACTCATGCCCTTTGGCTCTTGGCCATGGGGAAGCTGTTCTCTGGCCCCACTTTTCAGTGGTGGTACAATTCTCTGTGCTCTAACAGGCTGTCTAGCAGGATGCTGCAGTGGTACTTTTTACAGAAGGCTGTAAATAATGCTGATGTTTGCACTACTGGTTCAGGCACATTTAAAGCTCAAGCTTCAGGCCATCACCTGGACCCCGATGGAGCAGAAAGAAATTCCTACGTGTTCACAGTTTCCAAACTCCACCAGACTGTGTGGGCAATTGTGTTTAATCCTTCTTCGAGTCAGTGTTCAAGTCTGGGTGATACCAGGGGAGGCTGTCTCTCTCTAGTCTGTACAGCAGTTCCGTGTTAGCTGGAAGGAAGAAGCCTTGTTCTTGCTGTGTTTGACTGTCAGACCTTCCTTTGCCAGGTCTGCTACCAGCCTCTGGCATGGCATGAGGAACCCCATGACCTTCCTCGGGCTCCTGTGAAGATGCTGCTGCTGTTCACATCTGTCTCAAGGGAGCTGGGACTGAGCTGATGTTTGCACCCTGCCCAGCGTCCTGCATGGACAGGTATGTTGCCTTGGAAGGTATTAGGGGAGGGAGAGAGATTACCAAATCTGAGAAGCTGCCTTGTGGTAGCAATAGCTTGAGCAGAGCTCAGCTTTAACTGGGGTGAACCAACAGCCACTGTACAGGGTGAAGCTGAGGTCCCACTTCAGGAATAGGGGAAGAGCTGAGATTGCTCCTGCATGTTTGTCTGCTCACGGGTGTCTCCAGTATCCTCCACAGCAAGGCTTAACCAGGGTCAGTCGTGGTCTTTAAACCAACGCCCGCCGTGAGCTGGCTGGCTGGGGAGAGCTGCAGGCAAGGGGTGCAATGTCTGCTCTGGGACAAAACCGTGGTCAGGACAGCAAACGCTGCTGTGAGCTGCTGTCCCAGGGTGGGCTGCTGGGCTCTGAACAGCTCGCTCAGAGCATGGGTAGGATGAACAGGCCCAGGGTGGGCTCGTAATGCCCGACGGGACCCGCGGGCCTCTGATGCCCGTTCTGAGGCATGGGGTTTCTTGTCTTGCACAAGGTGAAGGAGAATAATCTAATGAGTGCTTTATCATGCTAGACATTTAACATCATTCTGAACTTTGAGTATTGCAGCAAATTTTAAAATAGATTACTGAAGACAAATTAATAGAGAATATGCATTATTATTTAAATATATATGTAAATATATCATTATTACATAATAGTTATAAATATTTATATAAATATATGAATGTATTGTTTATGAGTTCATCATCATATGCGATAAATATTTATTATTGATACACAAAACAAGCTGTATTTTAAATATAATGCCATTTATATTTTGTAACATGTTACTAAAATGTTAATAACTCCTTCCATGAAATACCGTATAGCGAGGGGAGAAGGAAAGACTAATAACTTCCTGCAGTGCTGTGCGTAACAAGTATTTGTATTTATTTATTGGTGTTAGCAAAGGTTGTTGTCTCTGCTTTGAGATGGAATGAAAATAATATGCTATATTTAAATGAAAAAAAGAAAGTATTTTCACTAGCCATCCAAAGAGGCTGATGCCTTTGGAAGGATGTGAATGTTGTTTGCAGGTATTTCTATTCTCTAGTCTCCTGTTCTTGTTAAGCTTCTTATAAATTTGCAAGCAATATAACACAGTTGACATATCTTGGCCAAATTATTTTTGTGATTTTTAGAAGATAAATGGGAAAGGTTAAAAAAAAAAAAAAAAAATCAGTCTCCAAAATGTCTTGTCTGCTTTCCCGAGCCTTCTCACCATGATCCACAGGGAAGTATCATGGTGCCAGGAGCACTATGCCTTCCTCTGTGGTCGTGTTAAAAGTTGCACTGTCAGGTTCAACTGAGACATTAATTAAAAACAACAACAACAAAAAAGCTAAAAGTCTCTGAAATGCCATCGCAATTACGTACCTAAATTGAACTTTAATGAGAGTGCTCAATCTGTGTTGGTAATTGTGGCTGCTGTTTATTTACAAATGCTATGTACCTGCTGATATGTGCAGCTGCTGCTGCACAGTCACTGATAGCTGTCCTCTAACACCTCAACAATTGCACGGCCATGGTGGTTTTTTGCTCCTAGCATTTTGGCAGCTGGAAATTCACATGCGTGTTCCTGCAAATTTGAGATGATATGTACAATCTCCCAACAGATTGATGGAACAACTCAAAAATGAAAAGAGATTAACTGGTGGTGACACTTACCAGAAGGACCATCCATAGTCCCATGAGTGCGGTCGCCAGTCCTCTGGCCCAAGGCTGACTGTCACTTGGAAAACTTGAGTATACATCATGTGTGCCACCATCCCCAAGAGACCTGAGAAGCAGGGATTATAACAGGAATTTTTGCGCTAATGTTTTTTTATGGTTCTTGAGATAGCTACTGCTGGAAGTGCTCTGAAAGCTCCAAAAAAGTCTTTGTTGCACTTCTATGCCTTCTATTCTACTGTGGAGGAGGGAGCTGCATGGGCAGAGGAAAGGTGTGACTGAGAGCTCATTATTTTACATCATACTGAATTCTCAATTAAGAGAAGAGTTAAAGAAAGAAAGTCGTTGAAGAAAATGTTGCACAATTAGCATCCCCACCAACCTTGCTCCTGCAGAAGGGGTATGCCACCCACAAGTTATCTCACTTAGCCCATTGCAGACAGGCCTCAGGTAAGAGAATAAGGAAAGAGGCTTCTGGAGGCAATGCAAGATTGAATGTGTTAATGCCAAACAATGATATTTTATCTGAACAGTTGCTAAGACTTATAAATTTGAACACTTATAAAACACTTGGAAGTTACACAAGGAAGTTAAGTGAACTCAGTATTCCTGATGATGTGTGGCAAGAGGACACCATAGGAATACTTTTGAAGGTACAATGTCGATGATGCTTGCTTTTGTGACACCGTTATATTTTGCTGAGATTAACTACAACTGGGTGAAGATTAGACAATGTATTAGAGACTCGACTCACTGTGATGCTAAAGAACAGGGTTTCAGTCAGATCACTGAGTTTGCTCTGCCACTTAGCTGGCCAGCCCATATTTTTACACTTAGACATCTCTCTCAGGAAAATCAAAATCCACTTTTCAAGAAGTGGTGGCCAGTAGCAGCTCAGATGCTTGGAGAACTTTCTAGCTACAATAATTTGGGATGCGTCTGCTGTAGTACCTAGGCAGCGCAGAAGGATGCTCCCAGCTGAGCCCATGAAAAGCATGGCTTCAGGCAGTTAGGTGAGCTGTGGGGCAGGATCATCATTTTCCAAATACACCTTGGACCTACAGATGTCACAAGCCCCTTGTGCTGCAATGACAGTCCAAGGCACTTTGAAATACTGATGTTCTGCCACGGTGGGGTACAGTGCGGTCCCATACGTTACACCTTGCTCCTTAACCAAAGTCGCCCTTTACTGTTATCTCTGACCATCTACTTTTTTCCACAGTTGCCCTTCCTCCATGTGGAAGATCCTGATTTTTCCATCCCCAGACCCAAATTTTGGCTCTTTTTTCTTGCCTACTTTCAGACTTTAAAGCACTTCATTAGTCTCACCAGACATGTGGATGATTCAGGGCAATTGTGGGGGAGGCAAAGTGGGGAATGTCATGTTTGTGTTGTGGGTATGTTAAGCAGGACCTTCAGCAAGACAAATGTCATATTTGATACAAACAACTGCAGAGGCTGAAAGAAGATATTTTATTACAAGAAGCTGAGGTGTTTTGCTCAGCTGCTTCATGTCGGTGTGACACACTGGAAAGTCAGGAGGTGGAAAGAGCAATTCACATTGGAAGAAATGATATTTCAGCAGGGTGGGCGGCCTAATGGGAGCACAGCAAACTGGTACACACCTTGCTTGTTTCTGGCTATATTTAATTTCCAGAATTCACTGGGAGCTTGCTATACTTTCTAAATCAGTGGATTTCTCTCCAGCTGACAGTTATGGCGTTGATCTTAAAGTTTGGAGTTTGCTGTTCCTATACCTACTGTCAGTAATGTTTCAATCTTAATAAAATATTACAGACTGCCCTGAGACATGTCAAAATCACTCAGAGCCATCAGGAGGCTTGCCACACCAGGACTAGCTTCAGCAAGGCTCAGCTCTGTTCTGTCGGGCAAAACCTTAACGGGGTTTCAGCAGTGCTGAGCCCTTTCGCTGCGTGGGAGGCCAGGATGACAGCCCGCTGGTACGGGTGAGTGGGAGGTCAGCAGCAAGTCCTGCCGCAACGCAGGGACCACAGTGAACAACGTGGCGTCTGTGGCTTTATCTGCCTGATGGCAGGGAGGGTCGGGGGCGGACACGTACCTGGCTGTGCTGGCAGTGGCATTGAGCCACGTGTAAGCGATAGCAGAACAATAGGAGTCTTTCTTTCATTGTGCTGCTTCATGCGCTTGTGGTTTGGTTTGTTCCAGGTGCCACCCCTCGGTTTGGTCTATTTTAGATATACTTTGCCAAGCGCTCCATGGTGATATCCCATGATATTTTATGTTGGACATTGAATGGTCACATGTTGGATAAAGTGACCTGCCTGTATCATAAATCAACAAATGCTGTATTTATTTACAAGATCATCTTTTCCTCCAGCTGGCTGCTTAAGGCTGGACAAAGAGGACCAAATGCCTGTATGCCCACCCTGGGGTCCGGGGCAGCAGATGCTTGTAGGTGAAAAATCCTGATAATATGGTGGACTGGAGTGACGGGAGCGGATGGGAGTGCAGAAACACTGACCATTTATAGTTGGCTTGAGATCATTAGCCTTGCAGGACCAGAGCTGTTTATGGGAGAACTTAGGGAACTAAATTTGGAAAAGGAAATGTATTTTAAAGCATTTTCAGATACCTTTACTGAAAATATTATTTGTGGAATATATCACATTAATTAAAATGCTTTATTATAAATATTACATGAGAGACGCATATAAGTTGTTTAAGTTGTATACGGTATAAGAGGAATACCAAAATGTCAGTGTTGGGGGCGGGAGGGTGTTTAATGACTCATAAGAGGCTGAGAAATAGCGTTAAGTGGCCACACTGTTGGGGTAATTTTTCCTAACCTTTAGATGTTGAGCTATGAGAATATGAAGATTCCATTGCACTTTTAGGAGGGAATTCTAGCATGAATTTAATGAGAAGTGTGTTGCTTCAAGTCAAAGCCCTCTTTTTTTATCTGATTTCTATAAAGCTGTGTCACTATAAATATGATAGGATTAAATAAATATGTTTTTCTTCTTTCCTCTGAGATCTCTGTCACTGAAAAAAACCCAGCTAGCAGTGTTTTGGGGTTGTTTTTTTTTTATTCCTATTTTTCTATCCTTTTTCTCTGTAAAATTTTAAAGTTTAGATTTGGAACATCATGGCAATGTACTTATAAAAAGAGAAGGAAAAATAAAAATAGAAAGATGTGTAGGAAAGAAAACTTCATAATTCTTACAAAACTTAAAACTGCAGTTAATGGTGAAGAGAAAGAGAAACAGCATGGGAATAGTTATTTGAATGCTGAAGAATTCCACATAGTTTGATTTTGAAAATTGAACAGACTTTTTTATTTTTTTTAATCCAAATTGCATCCAAAGCTGAAAAATATGCTTTGGAAGTTTTTACCAGATTTTTTTTTTTTTCCTTTCAGCTCTACTTCTGATCTAAGTTTTATACCACTAACTGTATTTCACAAATATTAAGCTATCCCTTAAGATAGAAACTCCTTCACAGCAATGTACACTGCCTGTTATAATCTCTTTCAGCTTGAAATACAGCAGAATAAAATGCACTTTTATTGCATTTTTTTCTTGTTCTTTCTGCAGAGAGGATCATGGAGGTGTGCTCACAAAAGCCAGCTGTGGCTGGTTGCTTCTATAAATCCTGGGAAGTGGAGTTTTCAGCCAGCATAGAAGTGAAGGGGCACTTAATTACATGGTTAGATTTGATAACTTCTTTTAGAGAACCGGATTCCTCAAGTTCATTTGCTGAAGGGCTCCAAGTACAGACTGAGCATGAAAATAGCCTGAACATTTGTTCTGAGAGATATACATGTCCCCAAATTACTGGTGGAGTTGCTCCTAAGTGCAATTACTATAACCCTTTTCATTCTCGGTTTTGCTAATGAACAAGATGGGCTTCTTTCTTTGGTTTGAAGCGTCAAGCCTTCATCTACTGTTATGCTTAAATGGAAAAAAGAATTTTCAGCACTATGTGTTTTTCATTTTCTATTGGTTTATCAGTGTGATGATGCTGAAAATGGAGGCTCAGGCTACGGCTGTGGTAATGACTGTGTGGGCTGGGGGGAGGCTAATTACTGCATTGCCATTGTGAAATCAGGACTAGGTATTTTCACTTCTCCCTGGCAAGAGGCAAATTTATCATGCGGTCCTTGTTCCAAAGGAACAAAAAATTGTAGTGAAAAATGCAATAGTTAAATGGGGATAAAAGAGGCTTGTAGTCCCCAGTTTTTATTCTTTCAAAGTTTTAGAATTTTTTTTGTTGGGGCTCCTCAGGCAAAAGGGAAAGGGAAGGTTCATACCTGAAAGCACAGTGAAGACAGCAGCAAAGGCATTTAACTTGAGCCCATCTATCACACTGCTTGAATGAAAGAGCTCGAGGCACATAAGGCTGAATCCGACGACTAACAGCATGATGTATAACACCTCGGATACTACTGATAACCACAGGACACCTGCAATGCACAAGAGCAGCAACCAGTCACTTATTTGGTAAATAATAGGAGGTGAAGTTGGTAAAAATTAAGTAGGAAATCAAGAATATCTAGGAGTAATTGGGTATTCAGAAAGTTTAAATTTAGTAAACCACCACCCCAAATCTGAAAAGTAGAAAAGGTAGTAAATGAGGATGTGAAGAACGGCAGGATGGTAAAGATACTGCAGAAAGAAAAAGCTGTTTCCTAAGATCCCAGCTTGCTAAAGGACCTCTTTGGGTATATCTAGAACCTCTTGGCTCCTATGACCCAGACACAGGACACAGAATCCATTTTCCCTCCCTATGTCAAGGTTTAGATGAGCAGAATCTAGCATACATGTGGAGATGGCACATATTACCTTACAGTACACGGGCTGGTGGGAGACGAACAGGCTTGGATACCTCTTTTTCACAAGACTGTTCAAAGAAAATGTTTTCAGTCCAGGTTTTAAAATACTTATCACAGCATAGTGTCGGGGCCTGTTATTAGAAACTCTTTTTCACAGAAACTGGTGTCCTGCAGAATGACTGTTCTGACTTTGGGTCTTTGGATCCACTGCACAGATTTCTGCCACTGCAACTATATACAAAACCTGCCAGAATACCTGTGGGGTGGAACCAGTTATTTATAACATACTCAGCTGAAGAGCTGCAGATACAAAATTCGGACTGCCTTCTGTTTTCTCAACCCCTAGGTACAACCCCTCCGGTGAAGGGCAGAGCTGATGTGCCCCGTTTGACTCTCACGTTCTGCAGGACTTTGGGGTCGTGCACAGGTAAGTGGCTCTGGCAGCAGTTTGCGGGGGGGGGGGGGGGCTGAGACTGATTCATCTGCTGTAGAAGTTACATTTGGAAATTTCGGCACAAAGCCTCTAGCAGGATCTGCTGAGTCTTTTAAAGTCACCAAGCCATGGGGTAAATTTGAGAGGATGGTAACAGATGATAATGCTGAGTCCCTGCCAGACTTCCAATCGCTGTTTCAGCATGAGAATCTGCTAGAATTCTTCAGTACATTTGCTAACCTGATTGCTGGAGTATTCACCTGGAAACAATGAGCAGTGATGGAAAATTTCAGCCTAAGCAGTTGAAACATGGAAAGTTAAGCATCTGAAGACAATGGCTTATATTAGAAAATGTTAGCTGTAACCATAGAGACTGCTACAGGCTTCACTTATATTAATACATTCTCTCCTCACTGTAAGAACATATGTGTGATAATGCCTATAGTTGAGCTTATCAAACTAGATATGCAGTCTCACTTTTATCAAATATTTGAGTGTCCTCTTGGTGACCAGGATGATCCCAGCTCACATTTTGTCTAGGAATTTGTCTTTTTGTTATCACAACTAATTAATATGTGCTATTAGTAGTTGGTACCATATCTGACCTTTTGAGTTTTCAAATAATACTACAGAGGTAGTAATAAATAAACCTTTTAATTTCTCACAGTGACTTCGTGTGTAATGTTGCATCTATCAACAGCAAACAGCTGTTTATCTCGCTCCTATTAGGCAATTTGGTATCAGGGCAACTGGCACACTCTTCCAAAAAGAAATACAAGCGAGAGACAGCAAGGGTGTTCTGCGATACAGCAGGATTAAGAAGGAATTTTGCCTCATTTTCTCACAAACAGAAGTTTCTATGGCAAGAGAATGATGAAGTGGTTTGGGTTGGAAAGAATTCGATTATGTAAACCTGACTTACAAACTGAGGCAGCAGAGCGCCCTAACTAGTTCTAACTGATAAATTTTTCAGCCCAAACTTGAAAGAGTAATATACAACATATCTGCCCAGATGTTTATTGCCCTGTTTCAACTCTTGAGGATACTCACTGCTGGTATCTACACACAAAGGCAGTGCTGTAGTAGTGAATGCAGCTCAAGGCTGTGGTGTGGCCCTGTCCTCTGCTTCCTTGGGTAAAACTGGCTGAAGGGCACAGAAAATTGTAGTCAATGGGGTAACGTCTGGCTGGCGACCGGTCACTAGTGGGGCTCCTCAGGGCTCAATTTTAGGGCCAGTTCTTCTGAATGTTTTTATCAATGACCTGGACACAGGAGTTGAGCACATGCTAAGAAATTTTGCTGATGATACTAAATTAGGAGGAGACATTGAGTCTCTTGAGAGCACAGAGGCCTTAGAGAGAGATCTTGGTAGATTTGAGTGCTTGGAAATCACCAACCGTATGTAATTTAACAAGGACAAATGCTGGATTCTGCTCCTGGGACAGTGTAATCCTGGATGAATGTATAGACTGGGGACAAGAGGCTGGTGTGCAACCCTGCAAAAAGGGATCTGGCAGTTTGGTTGGTGGCTTGGGTGTTCGGTTGATGTACATCAGCTGTATACAAGTTTTATCTGTTGCCCACCTATGAAACAGTGCTTGAAGCGGGATGCTGTAGACACAAAGACTGAGTGAGTTTCCCGTGGAAGGCATAGGCAATTCTTTCTTCTTTTTTTGGGCCCTATTCCTATCTGGAAAGGAACTTTATGTCTAACTCTCATGTCTTATTTCATGGTGCACACTGAATATCTGCTCTGTGCCTTTTAAAAATGCATTTAATGTGGGGGAAGGTAAGTCACACATGCAGTGTTTGCATAGTTCTGTGTATGTCCTGTCCTGCCTGCTTTGATTCTGAATTTCATCTGAAATAATAACATCCAGAAAATGCAAGCTATATCTGGATTTTGCATCTTCCTGTGGCTGCCAGGAGCAGAATAGTTGATTCAGGTTATTAATTCAGGAGACCGTGTCTTTCTGTTCTGTGCTGATGGTGAAGTGATCTCCCACTGCTCTTCTCTCAACATGAGATTCATGAGGCAGTCACTTGGCATCATTTACTTCCACTTAAAATTTCTTACAGCCTCCTTCCTGCAAAGTAGAGAGCTCCTTCTCTTGAGCAGACCTCAGTCATTCCAGGTGACAGGGAAGAAGCTCTCCAGAGGATTTATCTCTTTCCCTATGTTCTCTGCTGTCACCTTTTCTGTCTCAGTTCCCACCAGCCTGTGTCCCCTGCTCCAGGGGTTTGTCTGGCCTAAGTGCTGGTGAAAAAAATCTCTCCTTCAGAAGAGTCAGCGCTTGATTCATTTGGAGTCTCCTACCTGGATGGCCTGTATCTGAGGGTCTGTATTCTTATAAATCACCAGCTTTGTCTCTTTTTTTTTTTGTTTTCACCCTGTTTATGCTTTTTCCTTGCCTTGTTCATCCAACTGACTGTTAGGTGTGCAGAGAAAGTGCTGTGGGTTTGTGTATGGAGCTCAGCTGGGATGCGCCTGTTATGCCAAGGACGTTCCTTATTAATGCAGAAAGATTTCAGGTTCTGACCTGCCTCCTCCTCGCTATGTGCAGCATTTGTCAGAAGGTGTGTCATCCCTGCGCACCTTGTAGGAAATAATGCTGCGACATTGTGGCAGCAATGTGAGACCTCCTAGGAAAGAAGAATCTTTTACTTTAAAACAAAACTAAATCGAAACTAATTTCACTTACAATCCCGTACACACATTCTCACAAGCATGAGTATGTGCAAGGAGTCCATCCAGCATGCAAGCACGAAGACACATGTATTCAGTCAATCTTTCCAGGATTCCTGGAAATTAATATAGAGGATGTCAGCTGTGGAGTCCTCCTCATGTCTTCTGGGCTTTTAACACGTTAGCAAAAATGGGCTAGGTTTGCATGTTCATTTCTGTCCTGGCTAGGAGCTGACAGTCTTGCTGTTCTGTCATGACTCTGTTGCACATCATGATTTCCTTGTCCTGTATCTCCCAACCTGGTGTCTGAGAAGCTGCAGGTAGATGGGCACTAGGATGTTGATGACCCACTAACCTCGGTACCATTAACACCTGCTATTCTAACATGCCTTATCCTGTCGGTTTTTACACCAACCAGTCTATCGCGCCCTCAGCAGTGTTCCTGATAATGACAGAGTTACTTTTGTGTACTGTGGGCCACTTTGGATCTTTGCTCCTGCCCCACAGATATTATGCCGCATGTCCCAGGTGGGATTGTTCTGAAGCTGAACACCACAGACTGTGGAGCTGTTTCTGAAGGTAAAGGAGTTGCCATCTTCAGGACAACCTCCTTGCAAAGTGCAAGCAGGACAGGACCTGGGCTGAGCTGCCTACCTAGAACTTGAGATAGTTAATCTGGGACTCACTGAAAAATTTCACGTAAATCAACTTACATATGGGACTCCTACCTCAGAAGGAATCACCTTCATATCATCTGACCTCAAGACAGATTGCACTCTATATGATCACCAGATTTGCCTAAAATGTGAAAATATAGCCCTGCTGAAAGCTTGTTTTTCATCTGTGCTTCTGTCGTTGTCCAGAGATTCTCATTGTGCAAGAAGATCTGTAAACTAGCTGCTGGGATATCACTGAACTTCTTCGTGCCTCTGAGTTACTTGTTACTTCCTCAACAATGTGTTAGCAGATTGTCTTCTCTGTGGAGTTCATGGTGAAAAGCATCAGTGCCACCTCCTCACGGGCTTAGCCACTGAATCAGTACTGTTACATGCCAAGGAAATTCGTGTGAAGTGAACATACTCTTCATTGTGACTGAAAAGATAACTGTTACCCACATGATCGCTGAAATTTTAGGAACTCAAGTACATCGTGAACCAACGAGATCAGTCCCTTGCATGTCTGTCAGACAGTGGAGGGCAGCATCAACATTTTGAAAGAAGATTCATAGATACTGAGTGCATTCCTGCAAAGCTGGTGATCATGTTAAGCGCATCTGCCAGAGACAACGTGTTAACAAAAGGATGTTGCGGACAATTCTGAATGAACGAAACAAACTGAATATTTTTCTGACAGTGAGGTAAAGAAACTTTACTTCAGCCTGCAATGAGTCTCAGCGCTCAAAAGTTCTTCAGAAAACTTGAATGTATTTCAAGTCAGCCCTGATCACCAGGGAAGGCAATGTAAATGAACACACTATTGTCAGAAAGCTCCACTGCTGACTTTCCTTTGAAGTAGGAATTCTGAAAAGTCACAGAAATTCTGCTTAGAAGAACTCAAGGCATCGTACCGCATTTCCATGAATTCCTGATTATGGAATACAAAGAACAGTGTGATTAATGACTTCCAGGAGTTTTGAGCTGATTTTGACTGTTTGGTATCTAAATTAAGTATAAATGTGAAACTGGGGTAACCGCTGTTGTCATAGGTTATTCTGTTGGTTTGCATCTGGCCTTTTTCCTTTGGAGTAAGAAAAACTAAGGACCATTCACAATACCCTGAGTGAAAACACGTATCAAAACATCGAGTATTCTTTGTTCAAATCCGCTGCAATGTCCTGTCACAAAAAAAGCAACAGCTGCTAACTCCAATTTTTCTGAGAGCGCTCTCTGGTTAAACTGACCTCAAGAATGTAAAGACATTCCTGACACGCACTTATTTGCTCTTTCCCCACAACATGCAAAGATGATTCCTAGTTGTCTTCTGCTGCATTATTAAAGCCATTCTCAGATTTGTTAGCAATTCAGACTGAAATACCAAGAACGTGGATATTACCTGAATGAGGTTATGTGGAGGATGATAAAGAAGCCTTTGCTGCTGTTTCTAGAACCACAAAGTTTCATAATTAAATTACTGTTGTGCTTCTGAGATTAATACAGCCAACAAACCAGTTCTAGAGAGTCGAAATTCACGTCTATGCTTCCTACCACCTACATTCACATGAAGCCATGGAGTTTTATACTAAAGATGTATGATTGTAAACTTGTTGGCAAATCAGAAAAGTTGATTTTTGGTGCTGGCTCAGTATGCCAAGAGTTTCTGATGCCAGATTGTGAGGTTCTGTCTCCAGATGAAATAACGTTATTGAAATCCCCTCCTGGCTGCTTCTCCGGGCTGGTCAGGTCATGAAAATGACTGTCAAAGATCCAATATTAATACATGTTCTCAAGGCAACACTGAAGAGGTGGCCAACAGAGAAATTGCTGTTAGAGTTCAAAGCATTTTTAATCCATAAACATGAGCTGTTTGCTCGTAAAGGATCCCTTCTGGGAAAATCATATTGCTATTCCTGAAGGAGACTGCTGAGTCATGTTAACTATGTTATATGCAGCATAGGCAGGAACTGTGTGCATGAAAACGTTAGTCATGCATTTTTGGCTAGTGGCTTGGAAAATATGGCAGCATTTAAAAAACCCCATAAATGAATGTATTACCTGCCAAGCTATGTGACGCTGCCTGCTGGAAGCCCCAGCGTTACCTGAGCAATGACCAAGAAGCGATAGTCCAGAGTCTGTTTTGATTTCTGAGGGCCCTTTCAGGCAGAAAATTAGCTTCCTAATTGGGGTAAACTCATATTCAGAATGCCTCAGTGGGATTTCATCCTCCTCAGAAACACCTACTGCCACATTCTGTGCTCCCTGCTGAAGATGATCTGTGGTTGCTGCTTACCAGTCCTTCTAATAGCAGAACTGTCCCTCTGGCTGATGAAGGATGTGACCAAAGCAGCTTCATTTGAACTGTCACACCATGCCATGCTGTCCCTGAGCAAGTAGTCAGACCGGACAATGGTGCAGAGAGCCACGGAGATCCTGAAAAGGTTTGTACTTGCTAAGGTTCCTCATAACTCAATGTTACACATCTGCTCTGATCATCAGAGTCTGTATGAGCTACGATGAGACATCATCTCAAGTCACTTCTCTGTCAATTCAACCTTGATCTGGCTGAGGAAATTCTGATATAAGCAAGTAGATGCTTTGGGGTTTTTTTCTACATCACACTTTATCATATGACAAAAAAAACCTCTATGTGCTAGAAATGGTGGAGCTGAGCAATGTGTGCTCCTAAATAACTACTGAGATTATCATGTCTGACTGAGATGGAATCCAGAGCACTGCACTCAAAGGACAAGCTGGGTGCTGCATTGTTGAGCAGCTGAAGAGATATCAGTGTCCAAGTAACACTGTCCTGGAGAGTGTGCATCCTCAGTACCTCCTCATTGGCATTGCTGCTAGCCTCAGACACCGATGCTGTTACTTGAGGAAGAAAGCGCTTCTGTTAGCTCATGGTTCACAGTCATCATCCCCAAGATCCCTGGACTGCAGAACATCACAGGGAAACCACAAGAGGCTATGAGTCAATTAGACAGATGTCATCCAACGTGGGAAGAAAAGAACCATGTATGAGGGCAAAACTTGGGTTTGGGTGGTATGAATTTGCCTAGAGGAAGCCATGGTGCAGATGTTGTTCCTTCTTTGTACAAAAATATTATTCTTCTTGCTCTCTATGCATGCTGCAGCAGCCAGGAGGATGGGGTACTTGTCACCCTTGTTCACGTTACCAGCAACAAAAAGCTATGCTCACTTACTTTGACAGCCTCAGGTCTGTATGTCCTGCTTTATGAACATAACACTTGCGTTGGAGATGGGGGCAGAGCACCTGTGTACTAGATGGGAATGGTTCCTTCTCCTTGGTCTGTTTTTTGATGACGAAACTCTAAGTCCTCTCTGTAAGGTATTGCGTTAGACCTAAACAGCGTGTGAGGGACCCAGAACATACCTTCTTAGACTGAAAGATTTGGGGCAGGTCTTTCTCGTCACGCTCCTGGGAAGGGGAGCAGAGATTGCTGTGGAAAGAGTGACCCTAACAGTCCTCTTGCACTTCCCTATTCCTGTCAAGATCTAGTTCTCAGGAAGATGCTGACCATCCATAGCCTGTGGCACACACGATGGTCTGCAACATCAGGGAAAATGTAGTTATTTCTTTAATACTCAATTCCAGAGCTAGTAGCATGATGCTGCGAGCATACTGGCAGCTGCAAAACATGTGGTAGGTGCTGGGTTTTATGGCGAGTGCTCTGTAGACCTAATGGTGTTTGGTTTTCTTGCACTAATGATTTTTAAGATATTCTGTTTACCTATGTAGAATGGCATGTTCTCTGCATTTTTGGTCCTGCCTGCTTGGTTCCTCCTGGTCTATATTTGTTGTCCCTATGTTTCTTGTCTCAGGCTGTCATTGCTCTGCTTTTCCAGACTTTTACCCACTATGTTGGAACTGACACCTGGGTCTCACTTTAATCTCTCCTCTTCACATTCAGTGCAAGACAAAAGAGAGGAGAAAATATACAAATGGGTACACATTGAGAAATGTTGTACATCTTGTTTGGGAAAAGCATTAAAGTAAGCTTGAAAGGGCCATGTAAATCTCATGCTTTCTCTTCTAGTTGCATTCTGATGGTTTTAGTCATTTGCTCATCTCTGCTGCTCCTATACTGGGAATTACCAGCCAGAAATATTGGAGTGATCAATAAAAAATGGTGAAAGGAATAAACACTGAGCATGCTGTTGTGGCTGGCGTAGGGACTCAGCTCTGAGCAGTCAGCCCATCTGTTGGTTAATGCAGTCTCATAATATCAGACCATCTGCCTGCTCCTCTTGTGCTGCAGTGTAAAAAAACTGGGAGAAGTAGACCACAAAGCTATGAGCGATGTTCCTCCAAAACAAAGTAAGCTTCATGATCCTAAAAGCCATCAGAGATATCTAAAACTGTGTGTTATCGTAAAACAGCTAAGACGTTCAAGACAGATAAAGGGCCAGCACCCAGACAAGAGACTGCAGTTTGCAAAACCTGAGAGACTATATGATAAACACAATCACCAGAAACTGTTTAGGTGAGAGAAGTGCCAGGTGCTTGGATTCTCTTTAGCCTTTAGTTCTTCATCGGTTTCTTTATTTTGAAAGGTGAGGTGGAGCTGTGAGCTAAATAAAATTATTCTCTTCTAGATGATGATCTGTTTTCTATGACTTTTTATGGTTGTGACACTGAGCTTGGTTCTGAATTTAATCCTGTGTATGGCACCAAGCAGACTGTGGAATATCTTTGTGCCTATATTCTTTTCTTCCTGGTGTGAAAACAGTAGATTAATACAGTAGAAAAGACCATGAAAAACTCTCTAAAGCAGGACTACCCCATATGCCTTAACAAATATATTTGGGCTAAATGGAGCTACGGTGCGGGGTCCGGGTGTACTTCCATCCTCAGCACTGGGCTGAGAAATTAATTATGTTCAGACCTTGTGGCTAGCATTCTCCACAGCAGAGAACTGGTGTTCTCCATGCCTTTGGCATCACCAGCGTGAAAAGCAAGACTGTTGCTTCCTTTTAGGAATTTAGCTTGAATTCTGCTATTAAGCATGGCTTCATCTTTGTATGTCTAATTAGCTTTTAAAAATAACTTCAATGATTCATAGTAGACGTGTAAGAAAACACAGATAAAATATTAGTAACACCTTTTTTTCCTGCATACTTAATCATACCTCTCCTAATACAAGTGCACAGGTACTTGTCTGTGTGGGTACGTATATACCCTATTGCAGATATGTTAAGAATAATGTAAGCAGAATATGAAATGTTCAATACTACAATGGGAACTGTTTTGGAAAGTGTACAATTCTTGTGGGAGACCCAGTTAAGTTTCACTGCATGCGGGTCTCTAAGTGGTCCTTGTAGAAAATCTATCCTCATTTTCTTCTCAGGAACAGCTACCCAGTACACAGAGAAGGAGGTTTGTTTTTTACCTTGGCTGTTCCAAGATTCATTTGTCTCTTTTCCAGCCTGAAATCTGTTCTGTGTTGTCCTTCTCACACAAAAAAAGTATTCCCTATCTTTGACCATAACTATCAAACCCTCTTCTCTATCTTTTTAAATTTTATTCTAATTTTTTTGAGCTGGGCCTGGCAAGGGAGGGATGAGAGGGGCACACAGAGTGCTGCAGGTGGTTACATCATGAATACGTGTGGTGGCATGGTGACTTTTTTGTTTTGTTCTTGATTTCCTACAATGATCCTAATAGTTCTTTTCATCTTTTCTTAATCTCTGCAGAGCAGTGAATTAATGTTTTCATAGAAGTGTCTGTCATTGCTCCAAGAACTTTATCCTGAGGGGTAAAAGCTAATTCAGAACCCATCACTGTATATGTAAAGGTAGGATTACTCTTCATGTTCACCACTTTGCGTTTATCAACACTGAATATTATCTGCCTTTTTCAGTCACTCAGTGACTGAGAAAGAAAGATTTGTGAATAGTTTAGATACCTGTAGTATATCTAGTATCTTTGTAGTTTTCACACTCCATTTGTCCTTTCTGCTGAACCTTTTAATTTCTTTTAATCAGCTCTTGTTTTTCTTGCGTTCCCTTCTTCACAACTTTTTTCTTAGACTTTTATTGCTTCTGTAACAATACTGAATTTGTCTATGTTAGTCACAGATGCGAGGTATCTCTCACTAACATTTTGAACCAAGTTCCCCACGCCACTCAGGAATAAGTCAAGAGTTACAAGTTTCCCAAGTAATTTCTCCATGCTCATAAAATTTATTCAAATTTTAGTCTCTAAATCATACCATGCATGACAATTTCTCAGTCTGTGCGTGGGGTTTCGAAGTCTACTCCTAGTTTTGTTTTCTGTCCTTCTACCTTCTCTGATATCGAGTTTAACCGTGCTACTGTTAGCTGCCCCAATGGGTGATCACTAATAGAATTCTGTAATTTTTATCTGAGCATGGAATCCATCCGCAGAGATTGTGTTGCTCATTAATGACATTACCTTGTTATTCTGATTCAGCTTTAGTACATGACATCTGCTTTATCTTTCACCGTAATCAGTATCAAGACGTTATTGTCCCACTAATTATCTTTCTCCCATCAAATTTCTGGTACACCTATTATGTCAGGATCCATTAAAATCAGGCATCTAGTTTCTCTTCTCATTAATTGCTGTTGTAGCGCTGGCTTAGAAGCATGTATAGATTTGGCTCAGCTTTCTCTTCTTCTGTGCTGTGTTTAGGTGAGACTTTATTTATTTGCTGTTTGCCATGTGCTATCTTGGTTTTGCCAGCTACTTCTTAGACAATACAGAATTTTTATTGCTTCATCTCTACAGGATGCATCATCACGAGCTGTGTAGAGGACATGCAGAAGGCATCTCCTACCTCTGCCAGTACAATCTCTAATTTAAAAAGTCCCCTGTAACATTTTGGACTGTTAAATGCTCCCTAGCAATGTTCATTTTCCTTCTGCAAGGCTTTGCCTTGCCTCAACCTCCATGGTCTCTAAAAAGTCTTGTTTATTTTATGCATGTGGACTTCCCTATAAATAAGCAGAAAGCAATGCAATATAGGCAGTTGCTGATGACCTGCTGCTTTGCCATTCATTGTGGGTATTATTCCATAGATATCACAGCTGAAGCAAGTGGGGTCCTACAGAGCACTAGAGTAACTTAGACCAGATTGTACCATACCCGTAAGGAGCTTGTCCTGTGAATCCTATCCTATGTTGCTGTGCCCATCTCTAAATTTGGAGCCAACACTGACCTTTGAGCCTGTTCCTGAAGCAACTTCCCAACAGGGCTCCTCAGGCCAGAGCACCTCATTTCAGTATGTGCTGCAGGCTGTTTGGAAAGTGCCTGAGCCACAGCTCCAGTGAACACCATCTCCAAAACTCTTGGGGGCACCACATTTCCTGCAAGCTCTCTCTCTCCCCCAGCAAAGTTCTTCCAGCACAAATGCTGCTTCCAGCTGATTTCCACTGTATATATCACAGCCTTCACTTGCGCAAGGAGTTCGGCTCGTCGTGACTCCTCATCCTCTGGCTCTCTGTGTTGCTGTGGTTGACAGCTGACATTTATGCATTTATAGAAGGATGCGGGAGTTCAAATCCCCATGCCGTTCTAGGCAGGGGGAGGAGCAGACCTGTGTATGTATATAGCTGCGGTGTTATGCTAGTCAGTGACATCATTTATCAGATCATTTGATGGGACATATTGCTACCTTGTGCTTTCCATTGTGGAGCTATAGTTTCCAGACATAATATTTAGCCTTGGTTTCTTCCTTTTGAATGTATCCTCCAAGGGATCTTGGAAGTTCTCTTGGGCACGGAATTGAAGCAATGGGAAAGGGGAGCTAGAAGGTGCACCCAAATGGTGTTACGAGAGGAGGAGGGTGGTGGAGTGTGCCCCAGCCAGAGTGTTCTGGATGGGCACTGCATCCAGGAGCTTGACAGAAAGATGATTTAGCAAAGTTTTCAATAGCCCAAAGAGAAAGGAAAGACTGTAAGCTGCATTTGAAAATGGACCAAGTAGTTGAAAACTGAGTGTACTTTGCAGTGTCATGCGTAAGTGCCCCTCACTAAATAGGTTTCCCATTTCTTCTTCAGACATCAGAATACTCAGCAGGAGCAAACCTTGGATTAAGTTTTGTGGAGAAGATCTCAGAAACAATTCAGAACTGAAAGATCAGGTCCAGCCTACTGTGGCAGTTTCCTTCCAACTCCTTCTGGAAATACTTGCTATCTAGTAAGATACACACATCTGTAATGAGAGTTAGAAAACAGCACGCTTCATGGGACCCAACATCATCTACTCTGTGAGAGCTCATTAAAAGTCCTGGCCAATGTAACCAGCTATTGCCCTATCATTCTTTATTGATAGTGAATGGAAACTGTCATAAGAAATATTTGTGGACACAGAAACTGTTTTGGTTTTTTTTCCTAGTTATTATCTACCATCACCAAGCTGATTTTGTTAAGCAGATTTGGCACTAACAACCAGCAATAGCTAATAAATTCAATGTTAGGCTTACAAAGTTCTGACAGATTGTTGGCAGCTGCCTTAAATGCAGGGAAGAGCTCTCCTAGTGTGGGTTGCAAATGCTTATTTATACCATACTGTGGGTCTGTTTGCCCCAAATTTTGCTGCCTCCTTTTAGTAGATGTCATTGGTGCGATATATGGAAAGGGTATAAGAGCTGATCAGAAATACAGTATCCAGCTACACTAGAGATCAGCACAAATGGATTAAAGATAGGAAGCTCAAGCTTAAGTTATTACTTTTTTACAGTAAGAATAAGAAACATTTTCATTTATGAATGCAAGATTTGTGGTAAGAATGTAGCTAGGCCTTACCATAGATGGTTTTACTGTGAATATTTCAGTGATAAGCTTTTCTATGCTAAGAAGGTTTTAAATATTATGCAGAGTTTTTATACTGACTTGCTGTTAATTGGTGAGGGACTCTAGAAGACAGTGGCTACACAACTTGTTCTTAGGCTTCCTTTTAGCATGCCTTAAAAGTGGAAGATTATGTGCTCAGAGGTATTTCAACAGCCTGTATTTAGCTTAAAGGTTGGTTAGATAGCGGTCATCTTCGGATCAGGGAAAACCAACTGAAAAGAAACCTTTAGAAAGCCTGAGTGCTCAGTTGCAGTAACAGAGCATGTACACATGGAGACATGTTAGATAATCACAACCTTGAACAGCCACATTTTAGTGGTAAGTGATGCTAAGAATGTGTACAGAAACCGAATAAGCTGACGTCTCATTGCGCAGACAAGTTTAGTCCACAAATTCCCAGTTACACAATGGACCACAATATATTTGTATAACTGAGCTCCATTTTTTATATTCACTGCATTTTATCATCTCTCATTTACTTGGAAGAAGAATCAAGAATCTGTCCCGGCACTAGGTGTAACTGAGTAGCTGACAAGCCTATGACCATTGAAGTCAACGCTGAGTGAGGGGGTGAATAAATTAAAGGAGTAGGAAGTTATTTCTATCTGGAAAAGAGAAGAAGTCAAGAAGTTGAATTTTGCAGCGAAAGTAAGTTGGGCATCATTGACACACAATTTTCTCTTCACATGTGATGAAACTGTGTCTGGACCGTACAAGACTGACGGTGAAAAATTCAGATTATGTTGCAGTGTCCAACTTGATCTACAGTTGTTTGTGAGTCAGATGGTCAGCACTTTCCATCTCTGACTGAGCATTCTTCTCTCTTTCTGTCAATACGCCTTATAATTTCACGGCAAGACTTCAGAAATAGTTATAAGTTTCTTTATACCACTACACCAAAAGAGCCTTTCTTCCTCAAAAAGGAAAAATAGAATAGTCTAGAAATATACATTGACATCGTGCAGCAGCTCTAAAATTCAATTTTAAAAAAAATTGCTGACAGCGTTTCACACAACCAAAAGAAATACTTAATGTAAAGCACTAAATGCTGTTTTGGAAAGCGTGTGGGTGATGCAACCAAGCATTATGCACCATAATGAACTTTCACAGAAAATGGATAAAGCACAAAAACATCCCATTGCCTTTGTAACAGACACATTGTGCTTGTTCTGAGTCTGTCTCCTGAAGGTGCCATGCAACGCCGGCTAGTCCTTGTGCTGGTAAAGGCAGTGAACTGCCCCAGGTTGCCTTTTCAGTTCCTCTTACATCTTTATCAATGCCCATCTCCTCTCCTCTCACGTGTCTCTCCTTTGGGCTGAACAGTCTTAGTCTCATCCTTGAACAGAATCTTCCAGAACTCTGATTATCCTTGCTGCCGTTCTGTGAGCTGGACTAAAAACGACAAAATACCATGCTACGTTTTATATAAGTCGAAGCGCTCAGATGTATACAGTCCTCATGCAACAGGGTAGTGTCTGCTCTGTTCTCAAGTCCTTTCCTAACACTTTCTAACAGATAGTTTGCTTTTTAACTGCTGCTGAGTATTGAGCTAGTGATTTCATAAGAACGGCTGTGCCCCAAGGTCCCATTTGTGTGTGTGAGATCCAGCTCAGAGCCCATTAGTGGCAGTAATCCCAGGATTGTTCTTCCCTTACGTGCATAATTTATTTAGGTTTACTCACAATGAATTTCACAGAGACTGTCTCTGTTACTATTTCTCTCACTGAACTACCCCACTGCTTTATTAATGGTAATTGCCCTTCTCTTTCAATTTGTGCAGCTGATCAGCAATTCAAACTAAGAACAATTGTTCCTTACACCACTCGCTGCCTCTCTGTCAGACCTGATGAAGGTACCGTATGCCCAAACGGTTTTGTGATTGACTCAAGTGATCTAACAAAGTATATCGCTGCTTTGTACAAACATGAATTTTCATCCGTCCTTTGGATTCTCCAGAAGCCCTTTGTTAGCTTGAAGGACTCTGCGAGGCTCGTGTACCTCTTCAGTGCTGTGCAGAACGTTCTGTCTTGAGCAGGGAGCAGGATGGGCTCAGCTGCCCAGTTTGTTAATTGAACTCTTTTTCTTGATAAATACTATTGAAAGAAAACTTTTGCAGCCTGCCTCTTTCTGTGCACTTGAATGTAATTTTTTTTCCGAGGGTAAATCAAACAAACAAGCATCTACATGATTCCCTCTCACAAAGAGACATTTGGTACTGTGACTGCAGTTTTCTGACCATAAATGTCTTCATGGCCTGAGGAAAGTGTAGCATGTCCTTCCTCACTAGAGGAAGAAGGGAAATGTCTGTATTACAATATAAATCTTTGTTTTCTTGAAAAAAAATCGTCTGAATGAAGAGAAATGACACATCTGCATAAACTGGGTAAACAGCTGTCTTAAACCCTTGGCATTTGTTTCACCTGGCTGTATGTAGTCTGGATGACATGTAGGTCCTTGCGTGCTTAGGAAGTAATGTTTCCCCTGGCACTGAAGTACGACAAGAAACAATACCGATGCAATTTGTAAAATGGGAAGAAGCCTTGACTGTATTGTCTTACCTTTTTCAGAAGCCGGGGCAAGGTCAATAAAACTTCGACATTTTTCACCTTTAAAAGAAAAGGATTATTTTAGGAGACAGAAGTTGATTGATTTTCCTCTGCCTCCTCTTTCTGACTGGTGTTTCTGCCATCGTTCCCACCTGAGACTCTACAGGACTACTAGCTTGTCCCACACAGAGAGCAGACATTTACCTGTGCCTCCAGCCTGGACCAGAATTGCTATGCTCACAAGGCTGGACTCTCCTTTAGGATTGAATTCCCTTGATTAGGAGTATGAAATACAGTTAGTGAAGAAAAATGTTCTCTCTGACGGTTGGGTCCCAGTTGGGTCAGTTCTGCTCTTTGCCAAGGCTGGGAACAGTGTTGGGCTCCAGATGGAGGAGCACTGGGGGAGCACAGGCCTATTTCACCAACACTTTTGCCCTCCTCCTTCTCATCGTCAGGACAACGCGTGTGCCCCGCCAGGGTCTGACCGAACCTCCCAGTGCCAGGAGGCATTGCCACGGGCACAGATTTCTCAATAGACAGATACGACACGTGTGACTAGGACAGACAAAACCTGAAGCACAAAGCAAGCTAAGCGATTGCATAGTATTAAAAAAAAATGTTAAAAAAGCAGGCAAATGCCTCGGTACAACCATCACAGCCCCGTGCCACTCCTTCTGCTTTGTGGCTGCTGCATCCATTTATCATTGTAAATTAAATTTTCTCTTGTTTTTGCAGGCATTCTTGAGAAGCATATTGCTTCTGAGCAGGAAATGTATCTTAAGGGTGGATGTTTTGACCTTTCTTTTTATTTCTTTGGGCAATCAGAGATTATAAAATAATTCCTCTGCTCTATGTGCATCCATACACCAAGTGTACGTGTTTCCTTCAATATGCTATGTTCCAAGGTGACCAACAGCCTGCCCGCCTTGAGGAATCAGAGCACAGCATGCCTGCCAGAGCTAATGGAGAAGAAACCATTTTGCCCTTTAAGACTCTAATTGACGCAAAAGCAGCTTCAGGAGTAGGTTTTTTTATTAGTTTTGCTAAATTTTAATTGCACAGTCGAAAGACTGATTTAGGAAATGCAAGCCATTAAAAAAGAATAAACAGTGAAATGCTGTAGTGATGTTGAAGTCTGTGTAATTTTTTCTGAGTTGTAATTGATTATATGTGCAAACCAATATAAAATGTTAATCCTTGCGGTGTTTTTGTTGGCAGGATTAAGATAAAAGTAACCATTCAATTGATATCTGTGCTGAAATAACAATCTATTATTATAATGCTATAATTACCACAGTTTATTTACTTTTTGCAGTTTTAAACCTATGATAAATATGCTAAAAAGTGTCACGTACATAGTCTGTAGTCTGTTTGTCTGTGTATAAGTTGCTATGAAAGAAAAGATTCACTTGACATTGAAATGAACAATTTAATATCTTCATGGCAGGGGGAAGGACTTCTGCTCTGTGAATCCAGGCACTGTCAAGAGGACAGTCAAGAAACAGAAGTGACACTTAACTTATCAGAGCTCCATCTCTGTTTCCAAAGAGGTAGGTACGGCAGTCCTTATCTGAGCGGAAGGAATGTCAGATGAGTAAATTATTAAGTTTTGGGGCAGACAGACTGAAAGATGCCTGGTGGATCACAGAAATCACAGCATCCCAAAAGTGTTGTGTTGATGGGACCTTGCAGGTCTGTTGCCCAGCCTCCTGTTCAGAGCAGGACTATCACTAATGTCCGATCAGGTCAGCTGTGACTTCACCCAGCCAAATCTTGAAATACTTCAAGGATGATGATACCCATTCTTTAGACACTCCAAGGATGGAGTTTCTCCTCTGCTGTGGTCCCAGGGCTTCACCACCCTTCTGGAGAAATCTTTCCTTATGCCCAACCTGAACTTCTCTAGCTGCTCTGTCATCTTTGTAGTCATCGTTCCTCTATCTGAAGGGACATGAACAAGCCCATCTCCCTCAACTTCTTTTCACATGTGGTGTACTTTAGGCCCCTGACTGAGAAATCAAGATAAATAAGTGGACTATAAAAGATATTGTGCTGTAAGTAGGAATCATTCTTATCCAGAGACTCTGAGTTTTAGGGCATGAGATGTGTCAGGAATGCATTGACATAAAATCAAGGGAATATAGGGAGAGTGACCCTTAGACTTGAATTTGATATAAACAGATTAAGCAGGATTCTTCATTCTAGCCATATGGATCTGTGGTTTGGGTTTGGTTTTTGTGGGCTTTTTTTCAGATGTAAGCTATTACTTTTATTGCAGTTTTATCTTAACCTGACTTCAAGCCAACTGACTAGCACTAGAGTCATCTCTCACCTGTGGCTGCAGTGAATCTGAAGCCATATTACTGGAAACCTTTAACAAATACCTGACTCTAGCATGTTGTCCCAAGACAGCCAAAGGGGAATGGCATTTGCTGCTGCAGAAACTGCACAGGCCATTCTAAAAGTTGGAGATGCATGGTGCCTTCAGATACATAGCAAGGTACAAAGCCTTTCTGACCCGTGTGGCTTCTCAGGAGGCTGATGGTACCATAGTGTTTGGCTGCAGGTTCCTTGTGTTCAGGACAGATGTACAGAGTGTGATCCCAGGCTGTTTGGAGGAATGTGCATCCTTGTCCTCCCTCAAATCAGCTTGCCCAGAACACCATCTCTCCCAGGAGAGCTGGCTGTAGCTGAGGCCTCCAGTTTAAATAATATGGACAGAAAATGGTGGAGTGTCCAGAAAAAGGCCTTTTGGAGCCATAGCATAATGAATGATTGTAGGTTGGAGACAGAGAATAAGAAAAGCATGGAGGGAGGTCACTCTCAATGGTTGATATCCAAATTGCACCTGGCTTACTGCTAAAGGCTGTGGTAGGAAGTGCACAAGCAGTTCTTGATCAAGAACACTTCCCTTCGTTGTCCCTGTTGCTGGAGCACTGGAAACCCCTCCTCCATTTTCAATGGTAACCACTGGTGGTATTTATAGACCGCATTCATACTTCAACGTGCAGACATGCATCTCACTGAGAACTGAAGATGTCAGCAGTGCTTTCACTGTTCCTCTTAGGATTTATTCTAAGTTATTTTTGGGTATCTTGTATAACTGATCTCTTAAGCCCTCTTAAGTTTAATTTTAGACTTGGCAGAGTTTATCCTGCTGTGCTGCCCTTTTCCAGATGCATCTTCTCGTAACCAGGCTCCTGGAGAGTCTTTAGAGAATACAGAAAAGGCTGTTTAGAGATGCAACAAGAACAGTGTCTAGGATTCAGCCCCCTGATAGTCCTGCCTTCACCCAGTTGCAGCATTAATTCTGACAGAGAAGAAAGCCAAGGAGTGATCTCTCCTGCATATAACTCACATAGAAAGAAGTGTGACCTGGCTTGAACGTTCTCTGCTTCCATGCAGGAGCAGTGGCCACGTACAGTGCATGTGAAGCTCTCTGGAGCTCACCAGTGTCAGGTTGTTGCTGGAGGCTGAGGAGAGAGGACAGACAGACCACCTAAACATCAACGAGAGCAAAGCATTTGGCTTCTTCTATGGCTTCCCAAGAGTGAGATGAAACATCACCTATGCAAGCCCTTGTGAATGCATTCCCTCATCACCAGGCTGGCTCTGCACAAGCTCCATTGTGTCTCTGCTAGGCTTCCTGAGAAGGAGGCATGGGTCATAGGGGCCTGTAGGTCTGGGTACCAGCAACTGGAAAGCCCCAAATTTGTGTGTGTTTTTTGCTAATTAATCCTAACTAATTAATCTAATCCTGCATATGTGCATGTGTCTGTGTATTTGTAATTCACTGGGGAACTTCAAACTGAAGAGACATATAGGAAAGACCCAAGGTCTGAGCTGGTGGCTAGGTAAAGGTCTTGGTATGGATAATAGGCTTCGAGCCCACGATAATATCTGAGGGACCACTAGTGTGATGTGCTTGTGTATCTACAGAGGGAAGGGGTGTGCGAGTGTCACTAGTGATCTTCAGACCTGCTCAGCCAGAGAAGAGGAAGAGGAGTGAGCTTGCTGATGGGAGTGATAACGTTGTTTCTGTAGGTGCTGGTAAAGGCACAGCTCTCTGGGTTGGTCTATGTGGCCAGCCACATTAGTGTCAGGTATGCTTGTGTGTGGGTGTGGGTGTGTGCGCCCATGTGAGCACTTGCATCTTGAATACGTGCCCAGCCTGAACTGGGAAGGACACCAGCAGCAAAGAGACAAGGAGGAGAAATTCCCTGGTCTTAAAGTCCCGTGGGCTCAGCTTCCCAGGAGCACGCACAGCGTTTCCTCAGACTCGTTGAGACTTTTCCCATTTCATGACTCTGCAGCTGTGGAAGCTCCCACAGCACTGCAAGTCAAATGTTTCCTAGTTTCTACTGAAGAAGCTTTGGGCTTCTGTGAGTTCTTAGGAAACAGTGTACAGGAAGATGTGGATTTCATCACTGCATCAGTCCCAGGGACATAGAGAGAAAGTTGTGGCCGCATAAGGACATGATCTCTCTCTCTGTCTTGCTTCCAGCATGAGGCTTGTGCACTTTCTTCTCCTGCTGCTGCTGCTCACAATGCGGTGGGAAGTCCTGAGCCTTCCAGCCCTTCCAAGTCTGTGGGACATACTTGTCATGAAAATTGTCTCATGTCTGCAAAATCAAATCATTTCAGGAAAAAGTAGAAGGCTGTGTGAAAAGTGGGCACTATGCTGGCAGAGCTGCATTCTGGAGAAAGTAAATGGGCTGGTAAAGAGTAAGACTGCTGCAGGGATGGGGAGGAGGCACTGCAGGACATCACTGACAAGCACAAGTCACGTGGTGGAGGGGTCACCACGTGTCCTGTCACCTCAGATAGGTAGATCAGTCCCCCCGACACCTCCCTTGCCATAGCACATGGAGGTAGTGGGGCTGGTCTCTTACCTTCTCCACTGAAAAGTCCTACTTCAGAGTGTCACACACACGTTGGACAGCTGGGACTCTGTGTTGGAGGCAAATGCTCTTACCTTCCTCAGGCAGAGTTCAGAGACATCTGTACCTCCCTAGCCTGAACAATAATTTGAAAACAAAAGCTAAGAAAGAGAAGTGGCTTTCCGAAGTCCCCCAAATTCAGTCTTGCCAGAAAATTAAGACAGATAGGTCCCATAGGGCCATCAGGTCTGCACGCTACACTGGCTCCAGGGCTCTAGCCTGCTTTCCCCGTTACACTCTGCACACCTTGTTGTGTGCACAGTGAAACTGCATTGTGACAGATCAGATGTGCTGAGCTGCAGAGTTGTGGTGAATGGAGTTAAACCCAGTTGGTGGCTGGTCACAAGTGGTGTTCCTCAGGGTTCGGTTCTGGGGCCAGTTCTTTTTAATATCTTTGTCAATGATCTGGACGAGGGGATCGAGTGCATCCTCAGTAAGTTTGCAGATGACACCAAGTTGGGCAGGAGTGTCGATCTGCTTGAGGGCAGGAAGGCTCTGCAGAGGAATCTGGACAGGCTGGATCGATGGGCCGAGGCAACTGTAAGAGGTTCAACGAGGCTGAGTGCTGGATCCTGCCCTTGGGTCACAACAACCCCAGGCACCGCTACAGGCTTGGGGCAGAGTGGCTGGAAAGCTGCCCGGTGGAAAAGGACCTGGGGGTGTTGGTCAACAGCTGGCTGAACATGAGCCAGCAGTGTGCCCAGGTGGCCAAGGGGGCCAACAGCATCCTGGCTTGTAGCAGAAATGGTGTGGCCAGCAGGACTAGGGAAGTGATCGTCCCCCTGTGCTTGGCACTGGTGAGGCTGCACCTCGAGTGCTGTGTTCAGTTTTGGGTCCCTCACTACAAGAAGGACATTGAGGTGCTGGAGCGTGTCCAGAGAAGGGCAATGAAGCTGGTGAAGGGTCTGGAGCACAAGTCTTACGAGGAGCGGCTGAGGGAACTGGGGGTGTTTAGCCTGGAGAAGAGGGGGCTGAGGGGAGACCTGATGGCTCTCTACAGCTACCTGAAAGGAGGTTGTGGTGAGGTGGGTGTTGGTCTCTTCTCCCAAGTAACAAGCAATAGGACAAGAGGAAACAGCCTTAAATTGCTCCAGGAGAGATTTAGATTGGATATTTGGAAAAATTTCTTCCCTGAAAGTGTTGTCAAGCACTGGAACAGGCTGCCCAGGGAAGTGGTGGAGTCCCCATCCCTGGAGGTATTTAAAAGATGTGTAGATGTGGTGCTTAGGGGCATGGTTTAGTGGTGGACTTGGGAGTGCTAGGGTAACAGTTGGACTTGATAATCTTAAAGATCTTTTCCAACCTAAATGATTCCATGATTCTATTCTAAGTTTATAACATGGCTGTTGCAATAGCAAGGACCAGAAGCTGATGTCCTGTATCATACTTGTTGGCCCTATGTTCCTGAGTTCTTTCCTCTCTGAGCCAGTGATAAATGCCTCATTAATAACCAGGGCAGCAAAATAAAAACAACTGTGAAAAAAATCCTCATTTGTACGTCTTCCAGCCACATGGTTTCAAAATATTCTAGTTAATTTGACTTAAAAGAAATCCCGTAGTTCTGACTGAAAGACGAATCTCTGTTACAACTCTGCTTTTCTTCTTGCAAAAAAAAAAGAAAAAGCTGTCTGTATTCACTTACTCTGCATAAAATTTTATGAGTTCAAAAGTACAGTTCTGATGGAAATTTAAATGATTAAATTTCATTTAAACAGCATTCCCTTTTAGTAACACTCTGGCTCCCAGCCTACGAAAGACAAAGTCCCCTTTTTTTCCCCAATAGGCCCTAAGAAATCTTTATCTCTCCAATTATATCTGGAGTCATGTGATTCTGATGAGATCCCACATCATCTACTGAGAGTAAAATCATTGTATGTGTCTAAAAAAAGATATAACCCTCAAGGGATCCCAGCCTAGACGAGGCTGAGGACTGCAACACAACTTCAGTGAAATAAAGTACTACATTCAGGAAAATACAAGTTAATGAGCTCACTCAAACTGAGTTGTATCAGGTTAATTAACAAGTGAAATATTCCACTTTTGATTAAACTGATCACAGACAGAGTATTTAATTGAATTTTTTCTAATGAAAAATCAAGTATTAATCTGCAAAACCAACTTTTTCCAGTTGACCATGTTGATTTTGCTTGACCAATATTTTTTCTGGAAAGTAAACAAGTTCACACAGAATTACACTAAAATATGTCTTTGACTATGAAAACAACTGCGTTCTCTTACACTTACAGCTGTCATTCATAGCTGCTGCCCATCAACATTTCTCTTACTGCCAAGTAACATAAGAATTTGCTCAATTTCTCAACCTCTGCTGAGATAACTCACAATCTTTTCCCCTTTTGGCATTATTAAATCTGAATGCTACACTACTGTTCTCTTTCAGCAAACTCAAACTCTTAAAACTTTCTACTTTTCAAAGTGGAAAAGCTTAAAGCTTTCCACTTTTCATTTCAGGCATGCATTTTTTTCCTCAATTCACGTATTCACAAAGAAATGGTAATCATTTTATCAGAGAGGTATCATCTACACTCTGGAGTTTCCCCTTCGGTTCGCTGGAGCGGTAGATAGCTGTGCAGGGGGCAGCGGGTGCGGGCAGAGCAGGGAATACTCCCGCGTTTTTGTGCTAACTGGGACTATGTGCCATGGCAACTGCGTTTTCTGCACTGAAACTCTCCCTGATGCGAAAAATCTTGCACAGTATCTGAAAGCAAACATCTCCGCAAGCTGCTCTCAAATCATGTCTAATCGAAACACATCCAAGTCACAAGACTCATCTGATTATCTCGGTAAGACCTGACGGATGTGTACACACATCTATCATTTGGAGAGGTGGAAAATAGCTCAGATTTTTAAATGATTGGGAGAATCAAGGAAACAATGGTGCTGAGAGAGTCTTTCAATGATTCTAGTGTCAATTTAGACCTAACTTTGTAATCTGGAAAACATTAAATCAGGCAAAGAGTTCTGAGTTGCTTTAAGCATTTCAAACCACGGAATGGGAAGAGGAGGGTTTTCACCTGGTCATCCCACAGATGACCATCTGCCACACTGTGCTTACTCTGTGCTAATGTAAATATGCCAAAATAAACTAGTTATCAGGGGTCCAGTATCTGTGGGACTATAAGGTCTCCCCAGAAAACTCTGAAAGACTAGAAACGATGCTCTTCACAGAAGATGTGGCTGATATATACACCCCATTCTATCAAGTCTGATGTGCCTTCTACAGTCTCCCATGTGACTGCATTAGCAGTTCCATTCAGGCTGATGATAAACAAAGATCAAACGAGTAAGTAACCAATAAGACCCTAAAGCCCTGGTTGTAGAAGCAATGTGGTTCAGTAGCTCCCACTCTTTCCAATTATTAGCTGTGAATCAATGTGGATTATCTTTTAACCATGCCAGTGCTTCTCTCCAGATAATGCCCAACTGGAGTATTTGCATTGGATCTGTGCCCTGGCTCCGGAGTTACATAAGCAGGGCAGGCAGAGATGCAAGTCACTGACAGCAGAGAAGGAAACTCCTTTTCACGGATGGGATTACTCCAGAAAACCAAAACATCAAAAGCTGACCTGTGCCAAAATGGAGGGAAAGACAGATTCGGGACAGAGCATTCCTCTGATGGCACGGCACGTCGCTGTGAGCACACGTCCTGAGGTTGCAGCTTGAAACACGTGCAAGTAGGTAAGAGGCAGAGGGATTGCTGGAGGGGAGGGGACCTTGGATGTCAGAGTTTGTACCACATCACCCTGTACTACTTCTCCACAGTTAGCACCATAACAGTATTTCTTCCCTGGCTTGCCCATCTGCCCGCTCTCTGTTCCTCTTGGCCATTGTAATTTAGGCTGCCTGCTTCAAAGTGAACTCCAGAAACTTCTCCCACCTTCCCTACCAAAAGATGCTCAGTTGCTTTTTGGGTTGAGGTGTCCTTTTTTCCCAGGCAGGCACACCTGACTTGGAGTATGGAAACTGAGATAACCGCAACCTTTCAGCCACAGCCTTTTCAAGGAAGTTAACAAGATAGGCAGTAAGACATTCACGCACGTTACACTGCAAACGAATATCCAGTTTTTGAAATCGAGTGAAAAACGTTGTGCTTGCATTTCTTCTTGTGAACCTTATTTCCAAGCTTGTACCTGATAACTTTGCCAAAAAGTCTCATTTAGTGCTTTTGTCTGGCCAGGTGATGCAAAGTGAAATCAGGCTGAATGACAGTATGATGTGTTTTTTGGTGTCTCCAAATCTGGTGATTCTAGACATGGTGGAGTGGCTCTGCTTCCCAATCAATTTCCCAGATTGTGAGCATAGTTTGTGTCCTTTTCCGTGCCCAAACCCAGACAAATGCAAGGTGGAACACCTTAAAGTAAGTTTTTTTGCCTGTGACCATTCTACAAGCCATGTCATTCTATAGAAGTAACAGCTGCTTCTCATTATTTACTGCTTGCTGTAGTCCTTGTATCTTTTGTAAGCTAGATCAGTGAAGATTTATATTACCATTTTGTTTACCAACAAGAACACTGAATAACATTACACCAATTCATAGTTAACAGAGGGTCCTGCTAGGAGCAGCCCTATTCCCTGGTAAGTCCCCATTTTGAGATCTGTCAGTCGCTAGTTCTGTTAATTCCATGTAAGGAAAGGTTTAAAATCAGGATTGAGTCTGGTGTAATTTAAAAACCATGGGGATACCATGATGATTGATATTCCATCCCATATTTATTCCTGTAGCCCTGAATGCGTCGGTTCATATTTTGCACTAGCTGGCAGCAGGGTAAGCGCCTCAGTTCTCTTTGAAATATGGGACCTATGCGTTATTCTTCCAGCACTTTGATGTTTACTCCATTTACAAGGAACTATCCAATACCTCCTTTAAGTCTACTGGGTTAAATGGTTGAGGTTAGACACATCCAGAGAGAAAGCAACACAGGTTTTGCTCATGAGATAGAGAGCAACTTATCAAATAAGGAGCAGTTCACTGCCTAGTCCCTTACTTTGCTCTGTTATGAGTCTCAGCCTGCAGGGATTTTACTTCCACATTTTCTGTATGATAGATGTTCGTACAGCTAGTCTGTCTAACAGGTTCAGGAGGGCCTCAAATCCAAAACTCCCAGTGTACTGCAGACACAAAATATCCCCAACATCCTATAAAAATCTGAAGGTCTGTAATAAAGCAATCTCCACCTCAGAAACCACAGCTATCACGTACCACGGGAAGAACAAAAGTCATCGTGGGGAACATGAAGAGATCTGAAGACTCTTATCACATAGCTTAAATTCCTACGGTCATGCCTAACTTATCCTGTAAGCAAAAATCCAAGGACTTGTTAGGAGGAATTCACAAGTGCTTTTCTGAAATGGACCCTTCCCCATGTTGTAAAGGAAGGCAAAAAATTGTTACTATCCCTGTTATCTACCCCGAGGGAGATTTCTCTTCTGATCCCAAATTAGATCATCAGTTTAATGTTCAGTGCATGAGCAGACATACCAATTAGATACTGAGAAGCTGTAATAATGTCAATGGCAGCAAAGCAACCTCCTCACACACTGTCTCCACCTGTAGCCAATTTCTGATGCTTTAGAGAAGGCATAAAACCCTCCAGAAAATGTGATATGCATCAAGTCAGCAACTCTTTTTTTTTTTTTTTTTCTTGGCTCGCATTGGTGACCAGTGGCAACCCTGAAGTGTGGGAATCATGGAAAAGAATATAGACGTGGTGTGAGCAAGGCAGTCAAACCATGATGGCTCCTTTCAGACCTCCTTAAGATACCAACAAATCAGCTACGCAGGACTCACTCCAACCTTCCTCAGGCCAGAAATGTTACTCCTCCCTTACACGATTCTTTCTGTGAATTTAAGAAGTATCCATGTCAGCTGTGGATTTCCTTTGCTCACGCTGCCCTCTGTGGAGGTGAAGTCCAGAGGTGCACTTTCTGGGAACCCCTCCTTGGATTTTCACTATTTTTCTCAGTGACAAGTTACTTAAATATATTTTTTTCTCGATATTTATCCACATATATCTAAGGTACCATCACATCCCCTCTAGACCTTCAATTTGCTGTACTAAAGAGGACCATTTTTTCTTTTCTTGAACGAGATTCTCTTTTCCTTAACTACCTTGGAAACCCCACTCTGCTTCTATTATTTCCTCCTTTTTCTTCCCATAACTATGCACAATGGCATTAACAAAATGCACTGGCGTTACCTCTGCCTTGCACGGTGGTACTGATTCTTCCCTAGAATAACGCTTTCCATTATATCGCAGCACTTTGCAGCTCGCTGTCACCCCACGGTCAAATACTGACTGGCCCACAACTTGTTTTTTATCTTTTGCTCACAATTGATAACTGCCTGTGACCTCAAAGAATCTTATCCCTTAGTGTTTGGTGCTTTTCATTTTTTTTTCTTTTAATTATTTTAATATTATTCGTACAACTCAATCAGACTAGCTCACATTTTCCGTTATGCAGAAAAATCTCTCCTCTGTAATGCCAGTATTCCCAGACTTTGTGTCACAGCATATGAAAGGAGCGCGTTTAAAGTAGGATTATTCTCTTCAAATTAAGACTTCTGTGTTAGAAATGGCAACTTCTTAGACAGATTCCTTTTTAGCCAATGAGGAAAACACATAATCCCAGGGCTCAATTCATCCTGTGTGGGGAGGAAATTAATGTCCCCAGGAAGTACTCAGTATTTTCTGCTGCCTGTAGTGATGATGTTGAGCAGTTTAGGCACAGGTATCTACATTTGCTGATGTCCACAGGTTTGCTGTGGGATTCACCTTGCTTTTTTTTTTTTTTTTCTAATTGATTAGTTGACATGCATTGTATCCCTAATTCTTTTTCCTAGATTGCTAATCTCAGTCCTAAAACCAAATTTGAGGACAACTAGAAATATCTGATCTCAGTTGTGATAATTTCCCTTATTATATTACTTGCCACAGCCTTCTTGTAAGACTGTTCTTTAATCAGTTTACAATCACTCTATTCATCTCCGTCATAATAAATAATAGAAAGTAAAATCTGCACCACAGACTCAAGGGAAAGGTCTACCTACTTTACTATTATTGTATTGTCATCCAATAATAGATATGTAGGGAAGAACAAAGGGGTGGATGTAGGGTGATTCTGCTCATGTGCCGCCCTTGTGATAGCAGTACCGCATCAGTAGTTCAGGGACTTCCTGGTCAGAGGTTGCTCTCAAATCATCATGTTAGTAACATGAATGGATGTTTCCTCCCTGGATCCATGCAATCCCCAGTTTTGGCCTTCACAACATTCCCTGGAAGGGAGCTCTGCAGGAAGGAGTGTTTCTTTTTGTCTGCTATGCCTTATTGTTCTTAAATCAAGGAAGCTGTCGATGATATTTCTCGTCTGATCTCTGTCATTCCCTGTTGATCCCCACCAATATCACAGTTCTCTGTACGGTGTGCCTTCACTCCAGTCTGAAGAGGCTCAGGCTGTTTAGCATTCCCCAGTGTGGAAGCATGTCTACATCTATCACTGTGTTGTTACCATTCTCTCCACTCTCTGTAGTTCTTCTGTAAAGAATTTGCAGTGGGACATTCCATCAAATGGGGGTTTTTTTGGTAAATCCATAGAGACTGGGTCTAATGCATTACCCCCTTGTCTAAGAAGTGCTTCATCTTGTTAAAAGATTTACCTTTAACATAACCCAACCTTTGACAAAACCCATTTGTTGCCATGTACCGAGTGCTTTCCCTGAAAACTGTCCTAAGGTTGCTGGGTCAAGTGGCCTGTATCATTATTTTCCAGTCTTCTTTGAATGCAGTAATATGGAGATTCTTGCTACTAAACCTGCATTTTCATGTGCCAATTATTTCAACATCCTCAGATGGAGATTATCCAGGCCCCCTGGGTTCAGTTTCTCTATCGCTGGAAATTTTATCTTTAATATAGAGCTCTACCTCCTCAATTTCTTTTACCACTCTTTCCTTCCTAAACAATTTATAACTAGCAATTTTTACATTCCAGTCATGCGACTAAACCCACCAGGTTTCAGTCATGCCAATTATATTATATTTCTCATAATCCAGCAAGAATTCCCAATTCCTCCTGCTTTTAATTATATACCCACAAGGTGCTTCTCCCTGGTCCCTCTCTCTGGACAGCTGCCTACGGTGAATCACGTACGCTTATTATCACACGGTGGCAGGGGAGAAGGGTGATGCAGTACCGCTCTGGGTCTGAGAATGTGTATGGCAAGTTCTTGCCTCTGTATGTTACAGATTTATTTGTTTCTACAGGATACACCCGTCTTGTTCTCTGGCTCCTTCTCAAATGTACATTTAACATCTGTATTTATGGCCCATTCTGATGCATCCTTACATACCATGTAAGTTCCACTCTACCATTTACTCCTTAAAGAGTGCTAAGGAATATGTGCTACAGAGGGTACAAAGAGCTACAGACCCCTCAAAATCCCATTCCAAGAATGCAGAACAAGCCTATGCATACCCATTCCTGATCTCCCTGACTTCTATGGAGCGTGGTGAGCACCGTGGAAAGGCTTGTTGTTTATTTAATGGGACAATACATTAAAAGGCACCTAGGCAGCTGCTTTTCCCTCTGAATGTGGATTGTCTGAGATTTCTGAGGTTGTCTGTTCATTAGCAACTAAAACGAGATCTGAGATCATGGTTCTTTCTATTAAAATCAAAGCAAATACAATATTGAGCAAAATTGGCTAACTTATTGCTTCTATCTACCTGTTAGGATAAGGTATGCCACCTTACTTACTTCATGCGTTAATTTTTTCATGGCATGTGTGTTCTTGAGTCAGAGAATCTACCAGCTAGTTTAGCACTGTTGCTATTAGCACATCATTTGTCTAGTATCTTGTGAGGTACTTGTGTACAAGCACAGACCTAGACTACAGGTGTGAAATAAGATATGCACTCAAAGTCATATTCAAAAAGAAATGAAATGATAGAGAGTTCAGCTCTAGGACACCTGGCCATAGCCAAGGAATTCATGGCCCAGGAGGAGGCACCAAGCGCCCTGTGCAGCGTGTGAGCACAGAACAGGACTCGTGACCAGCGTGAGCGCAGAGCTCACAGGTATGCTTTAGCTTCATCCCCTTCTGGAGATGGGGTGCATTGCTCTTCCAGGAGGTACCGCCACCCATGTGGGATCCAAAGCTTTGAACCCACTCTGAAAAAGAGAGCCTTCCTCCTCTTTTTGGTAGGCTGGGATTCAGCATACTTTTGACTCAGAAATTGTGCTAAATAATTACAGGACTCACCCACCAGTGAAATATATATGCTCCAGTCCCTCTATTCCCAGAGGGGATTCACAATTATATTTCTCAAGTGCTAAATGCTTTTCAGATTCTTTAGCCGTGCTAGACATACTGGATAAAAACAAACTCTAGATTCACAAATTATTTCAGATATAATCACAGCATTCAATCTCTGTTAGAGATGTCAGTGAAAACTAGAAACCTGCAACAAGATGAAGGCCCGCTTCACTAATCTGTGTACAGAGAGTGCATGGCGTGCTTTTTGCACCTCTACCTCTGGAAACTGAATGGACATTTCAGAGAAACTGTGGGAGAAGACACTCAAAAATTTTGTTCGATTGCAGCCTAAATGTCATTTCAAGGTGTGACTGAGTGCCAGCCCCTCCAGCCAGCTGGAAGCCCTGCAATCCTGTCCCTTGCAGTCTCAGCCTGGGAACTGGTCCTGTTGCGTCTGCGCGACAAGATCTGCTGTGTTGCACCTGCACCAGTGCAGCGAGCAGAAAGTTTTGACAGTACTGTGACTGTAGGGAGAGAGCAATCAAAAGTCTGGTGGCTAGCTGAAGCATGGGAAGGTTAGGAGTCTCTGGAGCATTTTGACAGCATCTCAACCACGGAGAGTGTTATTTGCATTCATGTGTTCCTGGTGGGATTCGTGTTGCTTAGCTTCAAACATCAGCAGTGAGGAATCAGGGATGGGTCAGGAGCTGTAGGAACAGTGCTGACCGTAGGCTGTGGCCATGTGTTCTGCTGACAGAGGTCTGAGGCTATGGAGTGGCTACTGAAAGGACTTTACCTGGAGGAAGGCTGTTGTTGCAGTCATGTTCAGTATCCTGTCGGTAAAGCTTTAAGAAAGGTGTTATTGAAGGTGTGGAGTGCATTCAAGCTAGTGCTTTTGACTAATTTAAAACACCGTTTGTCTGCTTAGTGGTATTTTCGTGACGTTCTCCTGCCATCCTAGGGTGTTTATTAACAACATGGTGACTGCACGACTTGTGATACCTACAGGACTGTGGTCAGTAAGCGTGCTGTGGGCAGTGTGAGGAGCCTAAGGGACTGATTACTCACCGATATATTGAGCATTGTGGGTGTATGGCTAAGCATGACCACAGTGCTGCTGGGCTGGGGCTGGCTGGAGCCTTGCTGCCCTGGAGCTCAGATAAAATGATCACTAATCAGGCTGCAAAAGGCCATGACAGCATACTGACAGTCTGGTATGACAAACCGGCAAGTCTGAATGAAGACCTTTCCGGCTTATTTTATGTTGACACTCTCAATGACAAATTTAGACATGTGTCCGTTACACCATTCCTGTCCTTACCGGAAAAAACTATGGTAAATCCTGACCAAGGCAGCTGCCTGTCTAAGCCAATATATCCCTGGACCTGGCTGGATTCTTTCTAAAGGTTGGTTACTCCTGGTCTGCTAACTGAAGAGTACTTTTCACCAAGCTAGTGATTCAAACAAGAGGAAACACACATGTGGCTGCTGTGGCGGTGTGGGGAGGGGAGGAACAACCCTCTCTCCCCTGCTTCCACCATAACTTTATAAAGCTGCCTCCCAGCTATCTCCTGAAATCACCCGCTACAGCACAGCTTTGTTTACCCAATACAGAATAGATCACTGTGTTTCTCTTCTCCCACAGATAACTCAGTTTTCTGAGTGGGCTAGAGTCACACAGTTACAAGTTATCTCACACATAAATCTTGGTTTGGAAAGCTTTCAATATCTGCCAGAAATGTGGGCATGCTTGATCATCCCAATCCCAGTTTAGATGCTCAAAAATTCGGAGAGTCTTAAGCTGCTCACTCAGGCTGCTGTGGCCTAAGTTTATTTCCAAGTCAGTAAGACAAATCATCTTTTTTCTACACTTTCTTCTAAGGTCAAGAGGGTTACTTAGGTGCACTCATTTCAGCATGGAGCTGCTTATTGACAGTCCCAAGGCTGGAGTTCACGAACTTTCCTTTGCATACATTAAATTGAGTTTTAATGATCAAATAGTTCTTGAGGCACTATCCTCAAAAATGTCAGTGAGTATACACAGCACCTTGGGATGAAAGGGACTGCGAGCTGCTCTACAAGTTTGCTCCACTTTATAGTACATTTTACGGAGCAGTTTTACCAAGAGCCCATAACCTTCCCATTATCAGGGAGGTTGTGTCCTCGGAGACACAACACATAGGATGATTAACTGTTCCTCTCTTCCAACAGTGGTGAAGGACCAGCTCCCCAGTCTACTCCTTGGGCAATGGCAGGATAGCATGGAAACAGCTCAGCAACAGCAGCCAGCAGCCACGAGCCATCATTGTCCCTCTTATACTGTGTTGCATTTGTAAACTTTATTTTCCAGTCACATAATCTAGAAAAAAGCTCTTTCAAAAGCAATTTGGATGTTAGTTCTACCAGACAGCTCTGGAAGAAGGGACTGTCGGTTTGCATCTGTTGAGACTTAAATCAGTCCCATGGCTGCTACCTTCCATCCACCTTCCAGTGTCTTATTTCCTGGTAAGTGCCAGGGTACAGCAGAGGAAATGAATGCACTGATAAGCTGGAGAGATGTCTTCTCGAGTGGTTCTCGGCAAGTAAATGGCTGAGCGGGGAGCAGAAATGAGCTTTCTTGTGCCCAGTTGTGCCCTTTAACTGCCATTTCTCTACTCTGCTTCAATAAACATACAATCCAGCCACCAGGAAGGGTTTGTGGGTGGTCATTTACTTAACGGCTGCCCGAAAAGATGAAGTCTAGGTTACAGCCTGATAAAAACTGTGACCTTTGTGCTTTCCCTGTCATTCAGACCCCTGCCCTAGGGGTTATTTCGGGGGCAATTACAATTAGATGTCAGAACCTCCTTAACAACTACCATCCGCTGTCTTTTGTGCGCCCCAGGGAGCAGCTGGCAGAAGGGAAGCGCTGACCAGTCTCTGGCTGCAGTGCCCGTGAGGGTGGCACGTATTGCTTCTCAGAGGTTCAGCTGGCTTTAGAGCACAGATCCTGCATCAGCCAGCAGGTAAACAAGCAAGCCCTTGCTCCCGCTGGAAACAGGTTGCTTTTCAACAAAGAACTGTTAAAATCCTGCCTCTCTCTGCAGGGCGAATCTGCTTTAAGATACAGCACAGAACAGCTTGCCTGTGTGTTTATCACACTGAGCCACACACAAAGCAACACAAGCTGGAAGGAAGTTGTTTTATACTTACCAGCAGCGTTGATATTTTCCTCACAGGAGTACCAGATCCCAGTGTGGAAATACCTGAAAAGGAAGCGGTCATCTCCCGTCTCCCAGCTGTAATGAACCACATTCTGGTTTGTCTCATTTGCAGTCTCATTCCCGCTGTAGTTGAGGCAGTTTGTCTTCTTCTCTTTCCCACAGCTCGGCTTGGGGACCCTCTGTGTACCCTCACACCAGTGGGTCGTGATAAAAGCTGTTGTAGAGAAGAGGAGAGCCATCAGATTCAGACTCACTGCTAGCAGGGCTCTGCATCTTCGATTTGTCTTCATGGTAAATCCGCCCTCCCTCCCCCTCCTGCTGAGAGAAGAAGTCAAAGGGGTTTGTTTTATTTGGGAGGGGGGGGATTGAAAGCCTCTCACGATTCAGAATCCAGTTTTCCAGGCATCAAAACTCTCAGCTTCTTCCAATCTATTGTTGTAGCAGCGAAGGAAACGCTGCAGCCAGACTCCCATTCTTCTCTTCACTTGAAATCCTGCCTTTGTACGTTAAAGGAGCAGCTGCAGGCGCGGGAGTGCGGCCGTCCTCTCGTAGTCGGTGTGCTTCAGCGCGCTGACGGGATCGGAGAGGGTCTGTCTCACAAAGAGCACCAAGAGCAAGTGAACATCTGCTCGGGTACCACACATGATCCCCAGGGGCTCCGCAGCCTCCTCCGCTGGGAGACACCTGCAGGCTGCGGGACTCACTGTCCTCTGCTCCCGTAGGATGAGGCAGGAGAAACTCGGCGGGAGGCAGGCGGCAGGGACAGCCGCTGCCTGCTACCACCGTCCTCGGCAGACCTCGGGGACCACTGCAGCGCGCTGACGGCTGAGTTGGGCTGGGGGGGGGGGGGAGGCGTCACATCTTAGTCCCAAGAAGAATTGTTATTTGGAGCTGTGAAATACATTTTTCATATACCAGGGAGTAGAGATTTGTCCAGGAGGTGGAGGGATGGAGTGGTACTTCAGCTTGTTGGCTCTGAGCTAGTGAGTAGTATAACGGGGCTGATTCTGCTGTCAGCGTACCGGTGTAATTCTCCGTCGTCAGGGGCTTGCTCTGGCAGTCAGCAAAGCCCCTGAGGAATTTAGATTTGAAAGCGTGTAATGAGTAAAACCCACGTCTTTCACAATACCAAGTGGATCCCCTTTCTCAGGTTTTCATTTCCAGACATAGCCCATGCAGATGTTCTGTTTGAAGTGGGTCTGTAGGACGTTTTGTAGGTCCTGGTTTGTGCAGGTGGAGAGAATTAATTAGAGCAAACCCTGGCCTTTAGTCACCTGAAGGCAATGCTGTGAGAGCAGGGACTGCTGCATAATATCCCATTTCCAAAGAGAAGTGTATGTCCTGTCTTGTTGGTTGGCTGACTCGCAGAGTTTATGACCTCTTTCCGCATGGCTCAGAGCTCCCTGGTGAATACTGAGCACTGTGAGAAGACCAGGGCACCTGATGGTGGTGGTGGTACAATTTGTAAGACCTTGGTATTCAAGCACTGAGGTTGGCCACATATGTCACACAACAGTTCTGTGTCGTTAGTGGATGAATGCAATTTTCTGTAGGGAAGAAGTTGCACATATCTCCTGGGCTTTGGAGTGAGTGAAGTTTCCTTCCAGCCTTGTCTGGGCTCCCTGCAAGGGCCATGGGGATGCTTGTGGCCTCAGAGCAGTCCAGCAGTGGGTTTCCAGCAAGCCCTGGAAATAACCATGCAGCCACACAGGCTCATGCTGATAGATGGGACATGTTCTCATCTCACACCATGTACTCCGTTGAGTCAGCACATTGACTCAACATGCAGAGCTCATCCTGTGCCTTACTGCCTGCAGACATGAAATGTGGTGGTGGTTTCTCCAGGTCCTTGAAGAAAGCCAGGAAAGACCAGGTGGTGTTTCTCCTTAGCAAGCCACTACACAAGACTTCAGGGACCCGTTCCTGCCTCCCTGCTGCCCCCTCGCAGGTAGCCATAGGACTCTCTGTTACCTCTCTTGGTGCCTGTCCTTCATGTCTGGTTCCAACTGTCCATGAGATATTTCACTATTTATACGGTCTCACTTGGCTTTAGCCATTTGGTTTTATAAATAAACTAGAAAGTTACTAGAAAAAGCTACGCTGTGAGAACAATTGTGATGGCAACTTTGCAAGGTTGGTGACAGAGCTTTGTACTGCAGATACTCCCCTACCTAAGCGACCTTCATTTTGCCTGCTCCAGCCTGCACGTGATGACGACTACCTCCTCAGGGCCAGATTTTTCCAGTGGCCTGTGCTTAATGGAGTGAACTCTGTGCACAGTCTTCCTCGTCCTGTGGTAATCGCACCCCACCTCTCCGTGTTCCAGTCCTTTCAGCGTTTCATCTTGCAGCCAAATAATCAGCATTATTTCGTTGGTTTTAATTGCATGCATGAAATACAGATGATAGCTATTCAGAGGACCACGGGATTATTCCTTCAATTATTTTTATGTTGCAGGACATTCCACTTAGAAATGCATTTGTATGTTCCTGTGTTTCTCAGGCTTATCTACCTGCTTAGAGGAATAAACAATGCAATTTAAACTATGACAGAATGCCTTCACAAGAAAGCTAGCGCTCTTCAGGATTATCTTTCAAGTGGCTGTCAGTATCTGAATCATCACACTTTTCCAAGTGTGAATACAGGTCTTTACAGTCTTTTCTCTCAAATCTTTTCTATCTACTGCTCTCTGGCTTGTGTTTTCTGGTCCCAATACCAACTTCTGCACACTGTTTCTCTCCATGCCCATCTTCCTGGGTGATGGGCATCCGAGAGTTTGGTTATCTATCTGTGATAATTTTCTTCTAAATACTGCTGAGATTTTGTTTTTACTCCTAATCCTGACAGATATTTCTATTTCTGTTCCTCCTTATCTTCTTTATTCTTGTTTTTCGGGCTGACAGGGATGTTGAGAAGAGAGATGATGGTAGTATATTTAAAAAAGAAAAGCAAAATAAAGCAGAAATTTGGTTTCTTTTGTGATACAGAACTTTTAGAATCTTAAGCATTTAAAAATACTGAGCACAAAATAAAGTATGCTCAAAGTCAGGGAATTTTTCTAACATGATTTTTTTCTTTTCCTAACAGAAGTGAGGTTTTTTTCTAATTCTTAGACTCCTCTGGCTGTATATGTTGGGATTACTTGAAAAGAAGGAAACTAGTCTGTGCTATACTCATGCTGTAATGCTCCAGCGATTTCTCTTTATATAATCTCTGTTTATCAGATTTGTTGTGTATAAAAATGGAAAGATCATACGTATGTTGCAGAAGGCAGTTCAGATGCCTGGATTAAGTTGTATTTATGTGGTATTATCTTTAATAGTAAAGCAGAAGGGTTTGAATGCTATAGAGAAGTAGGTTTCGTATTGTGGCTACAAGAACCTTTAAAATCCTTTTTGCAGCAATAGCTATTCTCTGATGTTGTGAGAAAAACTACCTTCATGAGTTGTAACTAAATCCCTTTTCCTTTACTATTTCTTATAGGATAACTGTAAATTGTTATTACTCGGTATTTACTCAAGTACAAAAAGAATTTGACCAGAGGATTTAAAATAATGATAGCATGTGCAAAGGAGCCCTTTCAATCAAGCTGTGTTTTTCACTTGTAGGAAGCAGATGCAACATTCACTGAAATGAGAAGCAGCCCTACTTTTGGGTCCTCTAGTGATGATGGGGGGGATGTCGGGCTTAGTCTGGTTGTTAATTTGATACCAGCAGTGTCAACTGCATGGACTTACATGCTGGTTTTAAATCAATATTTTAAAAATCCTATAGCATTTCTTTAAGTTCTCATTTCTTACAGGTCTGTCCTCCTGGGCTTCCTCATGTGTTTGTGTTGTCTTTTTCAGCTGTCACTGGACTGGGCTTCCCAGTTTCTCCTTCCACCTTGGGTTGGACCCCTCCTGGTGGCTCATCTTTGCTTTTCCTCAGCACCACAGAGCCACAGAATCTACTTGTTCAGTTCATTTGTCTTGAGAATGGTTCAAAATCTCCTTTTCTAGTCAAAAATTTCCTCCTTTGACATAGAGATCTGCATAGCTCATCTTTTTCTTGTTCTTTTACCATGGCAAATATGAATTGTTGGTGTGTCCCCAATATGCTTCCCCTGTCCCCACTCTGTCCAGCAAAATGGCACATTTTTCCTTACCTCAGTCATTCAACAAGACTGACTTTTGTATTTGGAGAAGAGGGTTAGGATGGAAATGCGCTACATACTTCCCCCAGATCACGACCGTGTGTGTTAGTCAACTATGCATAGTTTGTCTTCTTTCCGTTTCATAGCTAGGCTACCTCTTGCTGTTTTCACCCTAATTTTTACTTTTTTCTCAGAACTCTGACCCAAAGTAGCCTGTGTTCAGCAGCGATGCTTAGCACTCCGAGCCCACAGGCTGAGCTGTACAGTCCTGTTGATCTAAGAGATGTTGCTGAGGGACATTACTGATTTTTTTTTTTTTACAGAAATTAAGCCTTCAGCAAATGGACAGTCCCGCTAGGGTATATTTGAAGGTGGGCTGAATATTGATACCATATGAAATCTTGGAATTCAGTTTAACTTTTGACTGAAGTGTGTCTTTCATGCACTTTGCTTGTGGGCATTGAGTCAAGTACAAGAAGATAGGTCAGGAAATTTTTCCTGTTCCTAAACTGACCAGGCAAAAAAAAAAAAAAATGGTTTCTGACCAGTGTAGCAAAGACCTTTAGCTGTCTTGACAGAAAGCAAGCCGTAAAACAAACTGTTGATTCTCCTTTCCCCATAAGTAAAGCTACAATTTCCTTGGCCCAGGGTCACTGGTCAGTAGACAAGACATTCCTAACTACCCTCTTCAGAGTAACTGGTTTGGGTATTTCGATCAGTTGTCAGTGTTGCCCATCCTTTCTCGGACGCCAGGACCGTGCCATTCAAAGACTAGATCTATAGGCACTCCTTCTCCCGATAACAGGGGTCTCTGCAGCTCTCTGATTTGCAGTCTGTCCGGGAGTTAGATTAATCATCCAGCACCGCTCTCTGTGTAAAAACTGGGTCATCCATATATTTGTAACAGGGCTGGGATGCTAACAAATTTGTATTTATCTGGTATCTGCATTTAATTCTTCCAGCAGCTGATGGAGAGGAAGAGGGATGAAAAGAATGACAGGTCTGAGTCATGTTGTAAATCGTGTCTAGGAGAATTGACTGGCTAAGTTGCCTGAAAAGGCAGTCCAAAAGGTCATGGCTGAGTGAGTAAGATATTCCTGGGACCATTCCCAGTAGGCCATTTACGCCTGTCCACCTATTCTGGGAGTGAACAAAATGTAACGGTATCCTATTTTTGACACAGAATTGAAATTTTTCTGCCTTGGAGTTACAAGAATTATTTCCTCACAATCAAGATACATACCATTGGATTGGATTAAGGTGAAAGTTTAATTAATATTCATAACTTTTGTTAAAGCTAACTTTGCTCAGATACATTTAAGTTATTACAAGAAGTTACAGGCTCACTTCAGAAGAACTCTAGAAGCAGAATTCATGTTCTTTGCTGCTACAATTAAAGCAGCACTCTTGCGCATCCTTGCCTTGGTGGCAGCTTGTGAGCCTTTCAATATGCATAGACTCCTTGACCTGGCAAAACAGTAGCCCCGAAACAAAGGCAGCCACAACAAACATAGCGACGCTGACAAATGTCAAAGGGCCCATTACAAAAACATGGTTTTTTATAACCCAGGCAGCTGATTTCCACATTCATATAAAGTTATATGTTGTCATATCCCACTGTGCCTTTGGAGGTGCCTAATCCAATAATTACAGATGAATTTGTTTATATCACTCCCATTTTTTGAAACATTGCTAGGGTTACACTGATGCCATAATAGTTGATCGAAATCTTTTGAAATCATAGAGATCTCAGAAACATTGCAATCAAAGCAACTGAATTTGAAATGGATTTAATGAAAATTTGACTTCTTCCTCAGAATAGACTCAAACTCTGAAATAGCTTTTTAACTCCTCTCAGGTATCACCTTGCCCTTCCTTTTTTTTTTTTTTGTGTGTGTGTAAGACATTTTTCAATATATTTTTAGGGACAGAAGCTAGAATGTTTAAATGACTGTAGTTTTCACTTTCTGCCTGGCAAAGGAGTAAACTGTGTGCATTTGGTGTCATTTATGTGAAGAATAACGTTGCTAATTTGTATGTCCATGTATTTTATTCCCATAATTAGGATTCATCCATATGCACAGGCATTCTAAGCGGTAGGATTTGGCAATGAGGTTTTAGTTCCAAAAGGGGTGGCCAGGCTGATTTGTCTGAGCAAGGTCTGTATCCAGGGGTTCACGTTTCCGCATATTCTCTGCAGAAATCGTACCCTGTACAAAATACATTTGGGAAAATAGACTTTACCAGAGCAGAGCAGAAGAGGCTACTTCTGCACAGGGATGGCTTTTTGATGGTACCCGCATGACTTGCAGAGAATGAGCATACACTCTGTCGCTGGAGGCGTATTCCGAGCCAATGGATCAAGAGCCCCTAGGCTGCGCTCGTGATCCCAAGTAGTGGTGCTGGCTGGGAGACAAATGGAAGCAGGGTAGTGATCCTGACAGTGAGTGCGACGTTTGGCAGCCACAGGAAGGCAGGCCAGTCCGGTAGGCTCTGGAAGCTGAATTTTACAAAATACCGCATTCAGTCTACATTGAGACAGAAGCTACAGAACACAGCAAATTTACGCAAGTAGCAAGCAGATTTTAAACATTTCGGTACCAAATCTCAATTTGAGCAGAAGTCTTTCCCCCTGGGAAGACAGGAGAAGACAAAGCGACAAAAGGAAAAATCAAGAGATCGATAGTAAAAGCAAAACAGAGAGGAGAGATCTTTTCACGGCAAAGCTAGATAATTGCATAACTGTTCCAAGTGGAAGAGAAAAGGTCAACAGGCGGATGACAGGCTGGTGCACAGGAAGCTTGTGCCTAGCAGGGGACAATATTTCACAGTGCATTGGAAGAAAAATGAATGATTACGCAGAAGTGACTAAGAAAATGCCAAACCGTGCGGACAATATGAGAAGTCGAGAAGGCCTGGGTAAGACTATCCCATAATGACACACAGTGATGGTGAGAGGCATCCTTTAAACTGCAGCACATTTGAGGTAGCACCAAACTCAGCAGACTGATGGGAACAATGTCAAAATTAACAATGAAGTTGTACCAGATGGCAGAAGAGGGAGTCAAGGCCAGGACTTGGCAAAGAGAGGCAAAATGTTAGCCATCAGCCTGTCTGGATGGCAGCAGGAGGGATGAGATAGATGAGCAACCTGGAGGACGAGCAGGACGCTGCTTAACGGAATGAAAGTACAGCAGTGAACAGCTAGGGATTGCACATCTGAAAAGTGGGAGGCTGGTTTGAAGACCAGAATATGTTAAAAAGTGCAGAGCTGCAGCTGGTTTGTATCAAAGGCCACTTTCACTGGACTACGTGAACTCTCTGGCCTCAGCAGGGGTGCAAAATGAAAGAGCAATTGTTCAAAGGAAAAATGCAATAAATCTTCTGGGAACTTAAATGGGAATGAAGTTGCAGGAGGGAAAAAGGTCAGCAGTAGCATAAGGACTGCCTGCTCAGCTTGGAACCTGGGGCTGTATTTCCAGTAAATATTCATGAATATTCACTCTTTCTAACCCCTTCCTTGACTGAGTTTCGAATGGGAAAAAGTTCTGTGTGTTCACTTTCCTGCGAGGTCTCAGGTAAGGAACAGTTCACCTCTCCACTTGGCTTCTTAAGCTTGTGTGAATCTTTGAAGAGATCCCCATTTTCTCCACCATGTGCTCCGCTGGTAGTCTTCGAACCATTCAGGTTTCACAGAAGTCTATTATTCTGCATATGTTAATACAACACCCATAACACAAAACGGACTGCATAATTTCAGATAGATGTAGACCACTCAGTTGAAATAGTTCTGCCAAATGTGAATTGTAGAGTATTTGTGGTTGGAAGGGCTGTCTGGAGGTCTTTGGATCCAACCCCCACCCCACTCCAAGCCAACTTCAAGCCTAGATCAAAATGACTGAGGGCCTTGACGAGTTCAGTATTATGCCCAGTATAATGCAGAATGCTTCTGTCCAGACTTAAGGAGACATTTTTTTCACCATGAGGACAGTCAAGAAGGTAAACGGGTTGCTGAGAGAGGTTGTGCAGTGTCCAGTTTTGGAGATTTCCAAGCCCAGACTGGATAAAGCCCTGAGCAGCCTGGTCTGACGCGAGGGCTGACCCTGCTCTGAGCAGGAGGTTGGACTAGAGACCTCCTGAGGTCTCTTCCAGCCTTGATTATCCTGGGATTATATGAGGAGCTATGCACCACAGCTAGTATTCAAATCTCCCAGCCACACGCAGGAACTCCAGGCTGAATATTGGAGTAATTTATCCATTTTGTTCCTAATGAAAAAACATACCAAGCACATCCACTTGTGAAAGGTAACCCTATGCTTTCAGGCACAAAGATTCAGCATGGAAACCTTCATAAACTCCTTCACAATAAGCAAATTGTTCCAAATTTAGTTTGTTTTTCAGCTATTGCTCTGACTTCTCTGAGACCTCCTTTGATACGTGATCATCTGTTGGCCCTGTAGACTTCCTGGCAAGCATCCCATTTCTAGGATCTATTATTAGTTTAGATGTTTGTAGGAAGTTGTATCTCAAATTCTTTTCATCCTGATTTATTGTGTGTTTACATTTAATCAGACATAAATTGTGATCCCTCCTTCTTTTCTCATTTGGACATGACTTCAAGTTTTTGAAGGCTGCCTTATTGCTTGTACTATCATCCGTCACCTTGCTATTTCACCATGCCAACATTTCTCTGCTCTTCCTAAAGCCTTTTTTGACAGGTGGAATGCATTTATTTTAAGCCTCTGCTGTGTCTTTAAATAAGCCTTATGCTCTTGATTCACATAAATAAAAAAAATTCAAATGCTGTTAATGTCCCAAAAGCAAATGAAGACACAGGTCCTTCAGCTTGCTTGTAGAGGAGGTTGATAAACCCCCTGGGGTCAGTGGCTGGAGGGGCTGCACCCAAGGCCAGCTCCGATGTGGTGCACCCGTGTCACCTGGGATCAGACCGCTGTGCGAGAGGACTGCGAAGACCCTTACCAGGACCTCTGCTCTGTTGGGAGCTGCCTCTGAGCTCAAGCCCTGGCCCTTGGTCATTGCCAGAGCCCCGCTGCAGCTCCATCTGTGCCTGGCCACATGCCTTGATGCCCCGGTCCCGACCCACCAGCCTCATCACTGCAGACTCGGTGATGGGGCCTGACCTGGGCTTTGCGATGGCTCTCCTCCTGGGTCCGTGGGGAGGAACGACAGACTCCGGGGTGGCACAGCAGACCCTGCTGTGGGCGAAGTTACCCGTTCGCATCGTTAAACGCAGACGCATCAGGAAAGTTCAGGCTGGCAGTTTCCTCTTTTCTCTATTTGATTCCAGCGCTGAAGATCTGTAGAGCAAATGGGAGCTCCTGTCAACCCCTGCTCTGGGACGGAGGGCTGCAGGGGGGAACGGGATGTCTTTGGGGCAGGATCACTGCCTGCTGGCCTGCGCCATGAGAGCGTGTCCTTGGCTGTTAGCGAAGGTCTCTCTCTCTCTCTCTCTCTGATCCCGAGTGAATCACGGACATTAAACTCCTCAGAAGTAGCCATTTCTGTAGCAATTGCTAAATTATAGCCCATACGTTGAACGAAAGCAAATTAAGGCTCCATGTACAGTATTTACTTGGGCAATTTCACTTAACCTTGCCATCTTTTAATTCCTTTTATACCTTGATTTAGTCATTTCTGAATCTTTTTATAGTTCCATTTATTGAGAAGACCACAAGAGACCTGAACTGAGCAATTTTCTGTTTCTGCAGTTTTGTACTTTAATAGAATCATCTGTACATAAACTCTTTAAACAAGAAACATCTTTATCTGCAGCGGTTTAGATGTCTGTTATCTTTGTAGCACTTCATTTGCAGGACACAGTACCACCTTCACAAGAAATTGAATCGATCTGTAGTCAAAGTGGTGATTTTGGTTACTTTTTGACTTTGCAAGAAAAAAAGGTAACTTTTAAAGAGATGAAACACACTGTAATAATGCAGAAAATCCTTAAAATGGTAATTTATCAAGTTAAAGATCTCAGTTTGATTGGACAGTGAAATGCTGGACTGTATATTGGTATCAGCCCTTAAAAATTGCAAGCAGTAATATACATCTAAAGAAATATACTTCACAGGAAAAATTAGGCTATATTGCAGCCAGCTGGTGTCACGGAACAGATAATTGAATTTCTTGCTTTCTTGTTAACCCAGTAATATCACGTAACTCTTCTTAAATGTTCGTGTAATCAACAGTCTTTATGCTGGCCTGCATTTAATAGACTGAATATTTTTTTCTTTGAAAACCAGTCTTATCAGCATTTTTTCTGCTCTCACAAAGTCTTTGGGAAAAAGTTGGTGTTTTGTGGAATCACATCCCACAGATTACATGCAGCACAGAAACAAAACTCGCCAAAAACGTGATGCAGATTTGTGTTTTATTTTCACGCAACATTTTTTGAAGAACGTAAAAAAAAAAAGAAGTGTATTTTGAAAGAAACGGAGCCACCTACTACCACATGAACAGAAAGAAACAGAGCAAAGTTCATCAGCACACATTGCTCTTCGCTGCAATTACTTGTCTGGGCTTCCCTTGAAACGTGGTATCGTGGTTGTGGGAGCAAAATCAGGTATCAAAGATGGCCGTTGCCATGACCACTAAGGCATGATTAACTCTTGCATGCACGGAAACGAACTTAGAGAGAATGACTGATGGCAGCTGCCCACGCCAGTGCCACCCCGCTACTATGTACGTGGATGGCAAAGGAATCGCTCTTGTTCTGTATATACCATAATTTTCAGGCTTAACAAAACACAGCACATGCTCCAGAGCGAGAAGCTTTCCAGGGACATTCAGTCAGTATCTCAAATTTGGCTTCCAGTCTCCAGATACAAACTGGAATATCCTGAGGCAAACTGAATATGGTCTTGCTAAGATGGCAGCAGCACTTAAACAATTCCCTTCTATCGCCCTACTGTGAGAATTTTTTTGAGGTGTTTCTGTTGTTTAACATTGCCTGGGCAGTTTTGTACAACTGTTTAACCACTTTATTGGCAATGAGGAAGGGCATAAAATCTGTTACTGCAAGTGGGAAAGAAACAGATGTTTAACATGCAGCTGGAAAATAATACTTTTTAAAGCGCTTCACATTCAAATTAACAAGCCCTTTGTTCCCCTGCTTTCCTCTGTATCCCTAAACAATTGCTGGTACTGCTGAATGCGACAATGTCGGGGGAAGAGAAAGGAGGAACTTTTTGGACCTATAGCCATGGAAGGAACGAGTCCTGTGTGGGGCACGCTAGGAACCGAGACACTGAACTCATCCAGATCAATGGGGAATAAAATAAGGATAAATGCGAGGCAAAGAGCTCCCTAGAGCCGCTTGACCACCAAGGCCTCCGTAATGGGGAGCTATGCACGAGACCTGCTGGGCCCCTCGGCGCTTGTCACATCAGCCCGTGCCCTTCTCCTCTTTGCTCTTCTCCTTGTCTGGACCCACCATCGTACAGGTGTTTGCAACTAGGCATTTCTTAATTAATTATCAACGGCCATGAAAATCAACCCTGAGCCTTCAGTGCCCAGGCTTGCACAGACTTGCTCACCGTATAATTTGCTACAGATTCAGCAGTACCAACCTTACCGTTTAACACCAAAGCACTATATCCTAATATTGTCCCGACAGAAGCTGGCGAGACAGGAATAAACCAAGCAGCTGGGCTGCAACACGAAGGTGAGGTGCCAGCCAGGGACTGGGGCAGGAGCACACAGGTACGAATAGTCCTGAGTCACTTCGACTTTTTTTCACAGTGCTTTGTTGCCACCCGATGGTCTGGTGCAAGATTGCAGGAGTTAAATTTAAAAAAGGCACAGTCTTTAAGAAAGAGATGTCTTACATTTCATTAGATCTGCTGCTGGTTCAAAGTCTTTACATGTCCTGCTGACACAAGGCTCTGCTCCGCAGGTAACAAATTACCTTTCTTTCAAGTGACAGCCGTAATTGCAATATTCACAGAACAACTGTATTTTATTTGTATTTAGCAGGAATTTGTCTTTTGCAATTTCCTTCCTTGATATCTGGAAGATAATGATGCCATCAGACCTGGAATGGCCGCCAACACGGTAATTCTGGGATGCTTGATCCATCCATCCTGATATTCCCCCCACTAGCCACAATAATTCCCCCACTAGCCACTCCAGCTGCCCCTCACCCTGGCCCTCCTGGCCACAGAAGCAGATTTGCTGTGTGTGACAGAGTCAATGTCCTGCTTGAGTTGCCCGGCAGGCACCCTGGACAATCCTGACCACGTGAGCTGTACCTCTTGTTGTCCCTTTTCCCATTTCTTGTCCCACTTCTTGAGCCTACCTTTCTCTGTCCTTTCCTTACCTTTCTCCACTTCAATCCCCTCTCATTTAAACAATTCACCCAAATTAATTTTTTCCTAAAGGTCCTAGTTTTTCTTCATACATATCCAGCTTTCATGTTTTTGACATCCTTGCCTAAGTGATCTTGGATCTATATAGTATCAGCGATGTTACCGGTCTTGCAAAGCTCTGCTCCCCAGAAGATCCCCAGTGCTCCTCCAACCATCTTTGAAGCCTGGCTGTATCTCACATCACGCCTCGCTAAGCACTGGTGAAACCCAGCCATCCCTCATGGTGCTCTCTGTAAGTTTTGTGGGCACCACGCATTGGTATGTGTCACATGCAGTAAATTATTATGTTGCGTCCAGTCACTGTCAACCTCCTTTTCAACGAGTGTAACCACAGGTCAGGGCCTGCAGCCCTAAAAGCAATTTTTTTCCTGCTCATTCCAGCTGGTTTAGCCACATAAGAAGCTCTTAGCAGCTGCTTAATTTCTTTTTAAAATACTGAGGCAAAAATACCGAGGCTGAAATGGTTTGGAACAGAGGGACTGGGCTCTACATTTATTGCTCTGGTGAAATCCTGGTGGCTGAAGGGTGGGCTCTGCCTTGGGACCACGGATGTGGCTGACAGAGGTAAAGGGAACATGAGTTGACCCGTGTCTGGTCATGGGGATGGATATGAAGGGCAAGTATAGAAACTGGCAGGTGTCACCTGTGACCTTCACTTGCTTTGTATGCAAATGGTTGAAGATACTACAAAGAGGCCCAGAGCAGGCCACGTGCTCATCACACACACCACCTTTGGTTTGCAGCAGCTTTTAGACACAAAGAAAACAACGTTACTGATTGGCACTCTGGGGAAAGTGGCTGGGGCATGATCTGCTGGCTCTGCTTAGGGCATCTGTTTCCACAGGCTGTTCTGTTTTTTTTTTTTCCTGGGGTCCTCTAAAGGGTTTCTTGAATCCACAGTCGGAGAACTTCTTCTGAGGGCATCACACGCACCATCAGATCACATTGCTCAGCTTCTTCGCTGCCACACAGTGTCAGCTGGGTGGGGGGCTCTGATACTTTCTGTAAAACAAACACACTCACTCAAACACCCTCAGGCTGATGAACTTCCACTTTTCCGCACAAACCGTTCCTCTCATCCTTCCTGCCACAGCTGCCCAGAGAGCCAGCGCTGAGGAACCCACAGCCGCAAAAGCTGCTGCCTGCATTCACTTGAACCGGACAGCACATTCAACACATTCCTCACGCGTGAGCGAGAAAAGAGGCTGCTTTTGATGATTGGTTTCTCCCCACCAAGGAGCTGAGAAGCTTGGCGCTGGTACCAGGGGACACGGAGCAGCGCTGCCAATGACACAGCTGCTTTGTGCAGGGAGCAGCTGCTCGGGCAGGGTCAGTCCATGCCTCCCAAGCTGCCTCCCCACAGGCACCAGGAGCATCGTCCCTGTTCCAGGCTCTATGCTGTGCAGCCAACTCACGTGGGCTGCTTGACCCCTGCAGCTCAGCTCTTCCCACTGGAATGAACAAGGCTTCCTGTGCCATGTATCTGCTTTTTCTTCTGCCTGCCCCATGCTCCTGTGAATACCCAGCGCCCTAAAAACCAATAAGGCACAGTAAAAAATGTTACCAGTGTTTCTGGCAGGACAGCAACGGGGCAGCAGGAATACTGAAAGATTTTCTTTGTTTTCCAGGTGAGGAAAGGCAGGGTCAAAGCCGCCACAGCAAAGCCAGCAGAGGAGATGAGAGCAGTGACCAGCCACATGGATCTGCCACCTAGAAATAACAGAAGCAGCAAAACCTGTCAGAGAGACTGTGAGGACAAACCATGCGATGGAATCAGCCTGCACCCTCTGCGGCTGCTCTTCCCACCCACCCCGGTGAGACGCTTTGCTGGCACGCTCCAGGGAAGGGTGGCATGCTCCAGGGAAGAAGGGTGGCATGCTCCAGGGAAGGGTACAGTGCCAGTGTAGGCAGCTGCACTCCCAAGTCTTCCTTTTTTTTAATCTCCCCCAAGGAACAAACGGGCAGCACATTTGCAAACAAGACAGGAGATATTGGGTGGAAACAAAAAGAAGAGCTGTACACTGTCCTTCTCGGGCATGACTACATGAGGGGAGCAGGAAGGAAGGCTGGCTGTTACCTTGTGCCCTCACGCACTGTGTCTGGCTGAAGCTGCTGCTTCTGTTGATCGCCTCGACGTAGGTCTGAGCTTTTACACAATAATCAGGTCCTGCCTCCATGGTGTCCAGGTGAACCACAGAACTGACCTCTTTCACCACCTTCTGTTGCACCTGCCACAGGAGAGAGAGCATCAGAACATAGGGCAAGGACCTAACTGAGAACAGGAGTCCTGACATGATGCTAGCCCAGACTTTACAAGGTCTCAGAGGATTGTGTAAACAAGAGAAGAGAGGGAGAAAAGAGGTAGACAAGGAAGCACAGTGGAGTGCAGAATGAGACCACACATGGCTGGAAGGGCAGGAGGGGATGGAAAGAAAGAGCTGTGAGCCAGAGAGGGATAATGATGATGTTGGGCCACAACACTAGACCATGACCTACTCCCCTGGCGTGAGGGCTTGATGACTAAGGTCTTGACTGATCTGAGTTTCTGCTGGGATGCCAAAATCATGCTTGTGCATGACACAGCCAGGACAGCTGAGCCCAGCTGACCAAAGGGATAGTCCCCCCTATATGATGTCATGCTCAGCATATAAACCTGGGGGGAAGAAAGAAGGGAGGGAACATCTTCCCAGGTAACCGTTTACACATGATGGAGCCCTGCTTTCCTGGAGATGGCTGAGCACCTGCCTGCTGATGGGAAGTGGGGAATGAATCCCTTGTTTTGCTTTGCTTGTGTTCACGGCTTTTGCTTTACCTATTAAACTGTCTTTATCTCAACCCACGAGTTTTCTCATTTTTACTCTTTTGATTCTCTCCCCCATTCCACCGGGGCAGGGGGGAATGAGTGAGCGGCTGGGTGGTGCTCAGTTGCCAGCTGGGGTTAAACCATGACAAGAAACTATTTGGAAGTCTGGAATTAATGTTAGGTGATTAATATAATACACTGAAGAAGAGTTAACATTTCATTCATAAAAGGCAATCAGATGCAAACCTAAATGATTCTAAGGTGTCAGAAAGCTCATGGACAAGGTTGCTCTCGTTTACTTGGATTTCCAAACGGTAGTTAGGAAGATCTGTTTCAAAAGCCTACTAAGGTAACAGCCATGGGATAAAACGGCATCGGAGCCCTGAGTGCACCATCAGGCTGCAATGGCCCTGACCAGCCTTGCCTGGTCCCCCCCGCCCCGTCTTCACCCTCTTGTCCATGGTCCAGGAGCCCCATTTAAGCTCAGCCCAGGACCTTCAGTCCCAGTCCCAGCTATGCTGTAGGTGTGCCTGTCTCCAGCCCTGTCTCCTGGATGGACCTTGGACCTGCATCGTCGTAGGTAGCTTGTCTCCTGGATGGACTCTTGTTAAATACATTGTGGCCCTGTCTCCTTTTTGCTCCTGGCTGGGGTCCCTGTACAGACCCTGGACCTGGTTCATCACTTGCCTTGTCTGGGGCTGCTGATGGACCCTGTTACCAGGACCTGGTTCTGCCCACTGTGGTCAGACCCTGTGGGTCTGTGCGTCACTGGGGAGGGCACTGCTTGCACTGGGATCACCCTTGGCTCCTGCCTTGCCTGCTCATAGTGAGCAGCCCTGCTCCTGCTGCTTCCTGGTAGGAGGAAGTCTTTTGTAGGGTTAAATTGCTAATCCTTTCTCAGAGTGGAAGGAGGCCACAGTGGAGACCCATGCGGGTCTGTGCTCACCATCGTATTACTACAGATTGTCTGAAACAAAAATGAAAACTGATGCATGCTAACAATACTAAAAGAGATGACAGCCAACTGTGAAGAACTGCAGGAGGACCTTGTAATAAAATGACAAGTGAAATTCAACACAGATACATGTGAAATGATGCTCATGAGAATTTTTCCCCTTCATTTTTACACAGTCAGTGACTCGACCTTAAGTCGAGCATTCCCCCATCAGAAACAGGAACTTGGGGTTTAGATTTCATGGAATAGCCAGCTCCATGGTAACCACAGATATTACCAATTGCTAGGAAAAGAAACCAAGATTTAGACTGTGCAACAGTTAAGCTGCAGAACTCCTGACTACAGGAAGCTGTACATGCTAAAGTTTACATGGCTTGAACAAAAATTCATCAAGGACTATCAATGACACCAGATCTGGCTCAAGGAATTTCCTGCAGCCATGTCGCTGAAATCTCAGAAAATAACCTAAGTGTAATTACACACAGCCCCGCTCCCTGTTATCTTCCTCAGTCATCTCCATTGCCCCCTGGGAGAGAGAATGTACTGGGTTTGATGGTCCCATGGTCTGACTTTATATGGCTGCTTTCTCGCTCTTAGGTGCTTAGGTGCTATGGAAGCACCAAGTTCCCAGGAGAAAAAAAATAAAATTGATGTCTGGTGAAAACAGAAGTACCTGAACGGAACACAAATTGTCACAGCTTCACTGTCACCCAGGTGTAGGTAATGCCCTCAGTTTACCAAGTTACGGCTCGCTGTCACAGGCAAGCTGTTTCACAAGAAACTCCTGAGAGAACTTTGTCAGCACCTCAGTGTGACACCTTAATCTTGGTCTGCGTAAATCAAATGATCTTCAAAGAAGGTGGTCAGCATAAACACCTTCAGTTCCTGACTTCTGGTTTCTTTCAATAGTTGAGGTCCCTGAGGGGATTCTCCTGATTCCTCTTGCCAGTGAAGAAAGGTGGAAAGAGCAGACAAGCTTCTCCATGAGGGTGACAGCACCCCACCGGTACGTCAGAGGAACACGGCACATTGACCCCAGGCAGGTCCTCCAGCCTCACAGCAGGAGCTTGGCCTGGCAGTCAGGTCCTGGGCAATGTCTGTGTGCTTTCACTCTAAGTATGCAGGCTCTGTTTTTGCCCAAAACCCGAGGATTAAAACTCACCCTACTCTCCTGGCCCTTCTTCCAATAGAGAACACAGAACTGAAAGGCAGGCCCCATGTCTTCCAGCTCCACTAGTAAATGATACCCATCTGCTATGACCTTCATCAGAGGTGGGGTGAGGGAAGCTGCCAACACAGAGAGAGCACCATTATCACATCAGAGACAACCCTTAAAACCTGCCTTCCTTCTCCCAGCTAGGAGAGGAGGAGAAGCAGCCACCGTGAGCACAGTAATGTTAATCTGCAATATTGCTGGTTGATTTGGTGGGGCAGAAACTTCTCTCTGCCTTCCCTCCCACTGTGTATGGGTATTGTAGACTTTGAGCAGGAGGAGGACCACAATTGGCATTGCAAACAGGATTTTGGCGATAGCTGAGATGCACAGAACTTGAAAGGATTTGAATTTTCCCTGGTGGAAGAAGTGTCTGGCCTGAGGGTCCCCTGTGATCAACAGCAGCAGAACCAGCTGGGTGACCAGAAGTTGAGACACCAGATCAGGTCAGTTCTTCTGCTCCTGGGCGTTAGCTTAGCACTAACATACAGAACAGGAGCTCTGAAACCACTGCTTCTTCAAGGGAATTTTGGCAGTTATTCAAAGGTGGAGGAAAAAGCAATATGAGCCTCAGGATAACTCTGGCAGCTCACATGAATCCTGATTTTCTTTTAGTATCTACCTGGTTGTAGATAGACTTGTGCTGATGACCTGCTGCGACTTAAGTTTTTGGAAATGTATGCAAGTAAATCTGTAGGTGATTTGCTTCATGCTTACTTTGATATTCAAAGCTTGGTTCGGTCTGGGATTCTGCTGTGAGGCATATCAGCGAAACCATCAGAATCAGCCAAGCATGGATGAAGCTACACACCATACATTTGTGAACTGGGCGTGAAGGCAGCGTGGAGATCATATCCGCACTACTCATCGGGCCACTCTTTACCTCTCTGTTGTCACTGAGACTGGTTCCAACCTCCTTGCTTTCAATGTACGGGAACGTACAGAAGAGATGTTCTTAATCAAATTTGCTCTTACATCCGGTGAATTGCCAATAATATTGAGCAATATGAAAACATAAAATCCAAGTATGTTCATGATGAGCGTGCCACAAATGGGAGGCCTGAAAAGCTACTTTATATTTTTAAATTAAAAGCTGAGAGGCTGCTTAACATGATGTCTCAAAATAAATAAAAAACCCCCCATCATTTGGTGGTTAAAAACAAATATTAGGCTAAATGTATTAACAAATTGACATTGCAAAATGCAACTGCTAACCAAACAGGAACATTTATATTTATCTCTGTGTTGGGACACTGGATGCTAGCTATCTGAATTTTGATAAAATGAAATTTGACTGAATTTTTAGTTTTAGGGAGATCTTTCAGAAGTCTTTTCCATGTGTTATCATACTTTATGTGCATCTACATCTAAGACTTTGGTACTGGAGCCTTTTTAGTCTAGAAGTACTGTGGGCTCTGCTGATGCCCTGATCATCTATGAACCACATACAGAACCTGTGGGCTGTGCTTTGAATTCCTGGTTCCTCTCAGATTCAATGCCAGGTTTCTTAAGAGATGCTAAAGCAGAGTCAAGGGAAAGTGAGCAGTAAAAATGCATAAGGACAAGAACTTACAGTGACTTTTCTTTCTCCTTTAGATATTTGTCCATATATGCATGTTCACATTGCAACCCATTGCAAGCTGTGTCCTCTGAACGTTCACGGCTTAGCCAGAGGATTGTACTGATGTTTCTAAGACACAGGACCAAGCTGTCAAATAACGTACCATGGCAAAGTTGCTGCTTTTCTTCATGAAGAGGGTCAAGCTAAGGAATGTGCTTCCCTTACCTCTGCCTGACAGTGTGGTCTGTGGCTCTACTCTGTGCCGCCATAGCTCCTGGAAAAGGGAAGGATTTTTTCATCTAAAGCACTATCTAGAAAACACTTCCACATCAAGAGACCCACTAACCAACTTAGGTGGCACTTCTGATGGTGCTGCTTTGACTAACCACTCTGTATGAGCGAGGACTGCTCACTCTTGTAGTAGTAGATAGCTTCCAACAACTGATGAAGGTTTAAGATCAGATCAACTCTGGTATCGGACAGGCAATTTCTTCCCTGGCTAAAACTGATGACCGCTGCCCATCCCGGACTGAGAGTTGCACTCTAATACTGACCTCAACAGAGGTTTTCCACCACAGTTTTTATTGCTGAAAGCAGTTGACTACATGGCAGAGAACAGAGAGAATGATTCCAGACAGACATTGGAAATATTTAGTATGCAACATGATCCTTGGGTTGAGCTCGGTCTGGAGCTTTGCAGGAGGTGGAAGAACATGGAGAAAATACCCTGCATTGCTGGGACTGCAACAAAACTACAGTTTCCATTTTTCTTTCCTCTTCTGAGGTTACTTCCTATATCTGACAACATGGGAGGAGGTAATCATGTCTGGAACGGAGCGGGATTTCCAGGACAGCTTGAGGCACATAGAGGGTGATATGGCTGTTTTCTAGAGTAAGTGCTTCCATAGGATCAGGTTCTGGACTCTCAGAAATGACTAGATGACATGGATTAGATGAAGCATTGACAGCAACCCTGACTGATCAGAACTCTTCGAAATCAGGGGGAAGAGCGGCCAACTTGCTAAAATTTCTTTTTCTGCCTGGAGTCTTCTCACCTATCTTTGAAGCCCTTGAAATTCAAGCCCTGGTAAATTCAGCCCTGCCTCAGGACGAACTCATGTCCAAGAACACAGCAAGGGTGAAACATCCCAACCCGGCACGAGAGGAGCTGAGAAGCAGGATGTGCATATATGGGCTGTATGTGACAGGCACAGTACACAAACATGCACGTGAGCAATCCCTCAACACTGAGCTCTGAGCAATTAACACAACCAATTAGCTTAAGCCAAAGAGCAGGACTCACTTGTGATGCGATTGAAGAAACCCTTCAGGGTGCCCCACTCTGATCTTCTAGCACCAACATCTGCCCTTACACGCAGGTTATAGGCCACAGTGGCTGAGATATCCTCCGTGATGTTACAGACTGTGGCTGCGATGAGTGAACATTCACAGATGGGAATCCAGCTCTCATTGGCGTACTCTCGCTCATACTCACTGAGGAGAGGAAAAGAAAGCAGACAGGCAACACTCTGATGGCAGATATACCTGTGACAGGGGCTAAGGCTGCTTGCTAGTTCTTTCCAGGTAAAACCAGTACTGGGATACATTGGGGCTCGAATACTAGGAGTGTGTAAAACCAGTATGGGTATGGTTTAGATTTTGTCTAGAGAAAATCTCCCAGAGCCAGCTTGTCCATGAGCCAAATGCAGCATGATATTGTAGGAGGTGGGGATAGCCAACGCAGTGTTGATGCATCAAATCCTGCCCACTCACTTGACTTGATCATCCCTGGTAAGCCAGAATCCCAAAGCCATGCTGTGTTACACGTCATAGCTCAAGATGTATCAGAAACCTCCTGTAATGTGTGTTAAATGTTTAAAAGATCAACAATGAATAAATCTCAAATGTTTTCTCTTTCCTCTTCTAATTAAACTGTTGATAATCTTCCTAATTTTTTAATTCTTCGGACAGAGGCAGTTTTTTGTGCTTAATGCACACCTTGGATTACTCAGGTATCTATTAGCCTGTGAACAGTCTCAGAATTGGAGCAGAAGGATTTTTTTCCTCCACTTGTGATCGACAGTGCTGGAGTATCAAAATTCTGTTACATCTGTGAACTGAATAGTGCTCAAGACATCGAAACAGTGCAGGATTTTAAGTCTAAGTAAGCAGTGTTCAAAAAGCAAAGAAGAAAAAAAAACCAGAAGTTACCCCTGAAACTCAACAGAGTATCTCACAGTTTCTCCCTGGACGATCACTGGACTCCAAGTTAAGAAGTGTTTCATGTTGGTAGAAAGAATAGAGATATTCTGAGGTGCTGGCAACAACGCATCTTCACCTGAAATTCCCAGCAAAAGAAAAAAAAGAAAGAAAGAGAAAAGGTATATGAATGTACTAGGAAAAAAGCTTAGAAGAGTAGTGCAAAGCTGGTTTGTATCAGAAATACACACTGCATTTCGCTACTGGCACTTTAGTGTTTGAAAGTATTTTACAGAGAAGAAGAAATGACAACCAAAGAGCAAATGACATAGCGGTTAGGCTGGCACTGCTTGCAGAAAGGCAAAGTATGCATTTTCATTATTTCAGGGTTTTTCATTGTATCAATAAAACAGTGAGAAAAGGTCAAGCTTTTATAAAGCCAGCCAATTGGATTTAATGAAGTCAAGTAACAGATACTCTACTGCACTCTATAGACCTTTCCAATGGATACCATGGTTAGAAATGTGCTGTTTCTTTCCAGGCTTGACTGAACCGGACACTGTAGAAGATCCTGGCTCTGGTACAGCTTTCTTCATGTTGCAGAATTCTTATAATGTAAGCGTTTCTGGGCTACAATCAAAATACCTCTTAATAGAATAAACTTATTCAATGGACTATAAATGAAATTATTACATTACTCTGAGATCGTCAAAGCGTAAGTATGGGATGGTACCTACAGCGTAGTTAATTATATCCTGCGGCATCTTAATGTAAAATCCTTAGCAGTGTTTGGACCAGAGCACAGAAAGCAGGATTCCTTATGGGCACATCCTGCACTACGCTATGGGAACAGACTTATCTCTGTTCTGCTACTTTCCCATCTCAAGAAAATTATGTTCTCTCTGCTCAGCAGGGAATGGTTCCCAAGGGACCATTGGAAGGGAGGAATGGATGGAGCGGTTTCAACCAACCCAGTGTTGCAGTGGTCATTTCAACTCCTTCCCAGAAACAAGGTAACTGTTCTATCACAATATATCTATATTACCTAAATATTATTTCCTAATTATTTTTTTAATTACATCTGTTTCACATAAGGTCTAGCTTCCATTAGTCTTTAACTGTCATTAAAAGAGGGTGTCTTCTTTTCAGCTGTGTTTACGAAGTTAACCAGTTAATGACAGTTGTTCTACCCAGAATCAAAACCAGGTTGACAAGTCCATGAGCAATGTTTTCATGATGATATTCTTTTAAAGCATTGGAACAACATCAGTCTTTTTTCTGCCTTTAGACTATTCCCTGTATTCATATCTTTATAAAATCACTAATGATGTGGAGAACCTTGATGCCAACTCTTATGATTTTTTGGTTATGTGGCTCTCTTGACATAATGCTTGGCCGTTCTTTAAACTAAAAGTCAGATATCTCTGGGATGAGAAGCTTTCTTCCTTGCCATTTAGATAGCAGAAGAGTCACTGTCTGCCTTTTCAGCAGGTCTATCGCTTCTGTCCAGTTGGGGGTCCACACTAAAGGCACTTTTTTCTTATTAAAAAAAAAAAAAGTCTTTATTGACCTTCACTCTGCATCTCATCCACCCATTTGGTCTCTTGTATTCGCCACGCCTCTCAACATTTAGATTGTTTGCTACCACTTTTCCTTGCACTCTTGGTTCCCATGTTAATTTTGGGAGTTGGCATACCTAAGTGTGTGAATTACGTAACAGACTTCAGTTACATGATCTAGTTTTTCCACATGACTCACGCACACCATGATGTTCCAGGTCTGAACAGGGGTGAACGGCATTGGAGTGTTTCCTAATTTTTTAAGTCCTCGACTGTAGGACTCTTTGGATATATATTTTTTCATATTCAACAGTACTGAACCCAATCTTACTAAACTGTCTAGAAACCAGTTTTAAAAGAAGGTAGATTATGTTATATCTAGTTGAGACCAATCTTCATTTCCTGGTTATGCTTAACTTAGTATACTGTTTTCTTGGTTTGCTGGCAAAAGCAGTGACTGTTCTGTTGGCACAGTGAGACCTGTCACCTCACTTCAGCTGAACCACAAGAGTTCGATACAGACACTAAGGTTTCTTTCTTCCTTTCATTAGGAAAAACTCTAGGCCTAATGACAGTCTATGTCTCTCTACAAAAAAAGTTAAATGATTTAAGCTTCAGCTTGGTATTAATAGATTCAGGATGGGCAGAAAATCTGCTATGCGTAAGAACTCTTCTCGGAGAAAAATAAGATCTAGAAAAACCTAATACTCAGGTGTGTTATCTACAGAGCATATTTGCTGATTTTTACAGGACACACAGCAGCCATGCATTCAGTGCCATGGAGTATTTCAACTTTAGTCTCAGAAAACTTCAGTCTCCAGCCCTGCAGGTAAGACGGCGGTGGTGGGGTGCAGTGTTATGGACGTACAGTTCACATGGATGGTGCGCTAGTTTGGACATCAGCCTTCGGATGAAGGGAACTGCATCCCTAGACAAAGATATCCTTTACCTTTCATAATCAAAGAATATAGCAACAGGTATCTGTGTGGGCATAAGTATACATATACACGCGTGTGTATGTGTGCAGCTGTTACATATAAAAATTAAAAGATTTTAGTGTTTGTAAGGTTAAATAATTAAGTAACAAATACGCTAAAGTGAAACTTGTGATTCAGTTTTAGTACGGCTCACTTGACTGTATGTACAGAGATGTTTGTAGCCACGTCACCATGCCCTACTGCAAACACAGTGGACAGCCCTCAGGACTGAATCAGAGAGGTGTAAAGCTCAAACTTGAGATCTTCTCACCCAGCACACAAATTAAATGAGGTCCCTGAGCAATAGAAGCAGGGATGCACTTCCCTGCTTTCTGCCTGGGACCCAGAGCCGTGCCGAAAGCTGTAGTTTGGCAGAGAGGTTCATGCTCTTCCAAAATACTGTTGCTCTAGACATAACGTATCCTGTACCATATCCAAATAAATGATATTCATGGTTTCTCCAATCCATCTGTTGCAACAGCCCACAAAGCAATTGTAAGCAAATACGTGTTTAACACTGGGAGAAAAGGCAATTCTACATTATATAAACAGGGAAAGCACTGAGTACAAACAGTGAAGTTAGTTGTTTCAGTACTAAAATACTCCATTAACTGTGGTCTGTGCATTTTGAAGGGAAAAGGAACAAGAATCATCCAAAATGCAGGAGACAACTGGAGAAAGAGCAGGCAGGACCCAGGAGGCTGTTAGCCCGGGGCTGCGTACCACATCCGTTTGATTCTGGATTCACAAGCAAAATGTAAATAGCCTCACAGGAAAAGCCAGACTACTGTTTTTCAAGCCAGGGTACTGACTCTTACCCTAACATCTCCAGTCACGCCAAAGAAAAACCATGTCCAGGTTTTCTCTGTAAACAGCACTTTTGCCTCCTACTCTATCAGCAGTCTATTCCATTTCGTTTGTTACACACAGAGTGGATTTTCAGCTAGAATGGTGATGTCTTGTTTAACATTTTTCTCCTCTTTGTGTCAAACTTATAGAATCTACAATTTAAAAACCAAACAAACGCATTTTCATTATCAAGTCCAGTACATTTATCTGTCTTACTTTTCAGTTAAAAAGCCTTAAATAAACCCTGACAAAATTCCATTTCTCTGGGACAGATTTTGATACCCTTCTTTCTCTGTGAATATACAACACAATAATATTTCATCACTACTTCTTCATCATTACTTGCTGTTACTCCATCACTACTCTCACCACTACTTACTGTTAAATGTAAGTGAACACTGCAAAAATATTAGTAAAATTACCTCTTTATTCATAACAGGCTCTCCTGTCAGGGGCTCAGCAAACACGAAGGATCAGTAACTCCTGAATCAGTGTTGCATGGTGTTCACAAGTGCTTTCCCTCCTCTCTGCTTTTTCTGGCATGCCCCTTAAAATTTTATATACAAGGCTGAGAAATCCTTCCTCACTGCTGTGCTAATAAGTACTGTCTTTGAACTTCCAGGCGTTGTACCATTCAATCTCCTTTTTTCTAATCTGGAGGACAACAATATCACCAGCTTCTTGTGTCTTTGAGCATGGTTTGCCTCTCTGCGTTTGAGGAAATGTCAGTGCAGCAGAATCTGACGAGGGAATTCTGAACTCTAAATATTGGTGACAAGAAAATAGAGTAGTTTCTGCAACACTCCAAAAAGCTAAAGGAATTTCTCGCTAAGCTAAATGGTGAAAATGAAAGCCATAAGTCTTTAACTCCTAGAAACCTAGCATTTTGGACAACAATAATAAATTATGCTAAACAATCTCTTTGGCTATAACTCTAACCCGAAGTCTGTGGGAACATCCCTACCCTCACCTGCCGACGGCACAAGCTGACTCCAAAAGGCAAGACCCCAGTACACATCCCCCTTGCCTGTTTTTCTCCCCAGCACCCGGGGTACAAAGCCCGGACGCCTAGGCTAGATGGGAACCACACCGTCTTCTAACCCGGTGTCTCTGCTCTGCGCAACCGCAGGGGCAGATTCAGACATAAATATTCAATCAAAAAATGTTCTCTGCTCAGGAAAAGGAGAGTAGGACACAAATTTTCATTTTTCAGGTCAAGGCCAAGAGAATGGGGCACACAGAGTAAGTTACCCCAGCGTTCTCTCCTACTGTCTGTCACAGTGTAGAAGACAACATTGGATGAGTACGTGGTGAGCGAGGCTGGCAGTCACTACACACTCAGGCAACATGGCTCCTGTGTGGAAACATCGCACAACAAGCCAGGCCTTAAACAAAAAAAAACCCCAGTAAAATTAACCCCAAATTTCTTTAAAGAATAGTTGCCCAGCTTTGCCATCGTTTAAAAAAACATTTGTCATGATCTTCCCTATTCCACAAAATGAACTTTCAGAGCATACACGACTTGACGCTGAGTCAGTGGTTTCCGTACCTAGCAACTAAGAATGATAAATAATGATCCAAAGTGTTTTGCTGGCCAAGGAAGCTATAAAATTATTCTTCCTGAAGCAGAGAACAAAATGGAGCGAGATGCAACCTGAATTTAGGAGCTGAGGTGGCACATTTAGAAAGACAGAACTGAGCAAAACCCGAGCACAAATTGCACGACCTCCTCCCAGGGTAAAGGAGACCCTCAGTCAACAAATTAGAGCTATTAATTAACACTTTGTACAGGCATGCCCTGTGCTCAAAGAGATCAGCATTGAAAGAGGACTTGAAAGTTCAGCTTCTCACAGAATAGCAAAGGAGCAGAGACAAATACAACATTAGCCAGTTCATTTCCTTCAAACTGAAACTCCTCTTTACATTTCAGAACTGACTTGCAGAACATAGAATTTATGGATTGTCTTTTTCATTTGCTTGTTCTAGTATCAATCTTAGATGAAGAATTAAAATTCAAGATCACCTGACCTCATACTATTTGGCTTAAGTTTTGTAGAGGCATGTTTAACAAAAGGACAAAAGACTTTTTGTTTCTCACAACCCCTTCATCTTCTGACTTAAGTCAACTGAAGATATTTTAGCCATTTACCTGTGAGATTTGGTGCAATCAGAGCGCAGAGGAAGAAGCAGATGAGCTTTAGTGACATTTTGTTCATGCTCGTCGCCCTTTCCCACATTCACACGCTGTTGTGCAGCTCCGAAATTTCCCTTCCTAGACAGGGAGCCCTCGCCGAGCCAGCCATGGTGCGAGCGAAGTGGTGGCTGCAGGGGAATATTGCAAACACCGCTTCTCTGCCTGTCTGCGCCGGTGCCAAAGACGTACACACATTGTTTGTAAGGGTGTAGTTACGGGGAGTGCCCGGGTGAGGCGATGCCAGCATTTCTTTACAGGTCTGTGCAGCTGCTCAACGAGATGGCATAACTCTGGGTCACTTAGTTAGCAATTATATGTATTAAACAAAGACATTGTAAGGAGGAAACAGGATTCACTGGATATTTCCATGTAGTTTATATAGCTGTAAATGCTCATGTTTCTGCTCAGATGCCAAACTAGATAAATCCCGCTGCTTCCAAGCGTCAGGAAAGTTCCCCGGCATTACTAAGGCATGCCCGTAACCACAGACCGTGCACAAAGGACCGGTGAAGGACTATGTGTCTGGGCTGGCAGAAGGGAGTTCTGTGCTCCAATTTATCTTCAAATACTATTTTTATGGCAGCTGTGTTGGGTGTGTACTGAGGATGACATTCTGTTTTCAGATCTGATTTGGTGCAGGCACACGTATGCCGAGGTTTTTCCATCTCCCGAGGTTCGTTGCTCTCCATCTTGTCTCTTGAGCAAAGGCAAGGGCGGACGCAGCTTCTGCTTCTGCTGGATGCAGCTCTGAGACCTCCTCCGAAACCCAACCCGCCTGCTGGGTCCGAGGCTGCAGCGGCAGCTACCTTCATGCCTCTGAGGCTGGTTTCTTTAGAGGCCAAGGGAAAGACAAAGTTTAGGTGGAAGCTTTTTATGTTCTGCAAAAGGCCATTTAAATGAAATGAAATTCTTGCTGTACAGATAATGGGGGGGAAAAAGGCCAAGTCCTACCATATGCTTTTAGCTCTGATGAATGTATTAGAAACATTAGTGTTAGGAAATAATCTGTTCTCTTAATCTGTTCTCTTGTTGTACCAAGAAGGTATAAACAAGGCAGTCCTGAGTTTTGAGCTATCATTCAGTTAGGCCTGGGTAGTATATCTGATTCTGCGCTGGTTTACATCTTGTGGTGCCATAAACATGTGGATGTATACGCTCTGATTAAATATTCAGACATGAGGTCAGAAGTATCTCAAACCCACATGATCGCTAAGGAATTACGCCTCATCCCATTCACTTTATTACTAAAACAGATGCACAGAAAAGCGTTTGCGTATAGTTTGCAAGAAATTTCTTGGGATCAGGTACACAGCTAGAAGTTTTCTTTTCCAAAGATTTCTCGCTGTCTGTGAGCCAGTCATCCTCCTTTTCGAAGGTGGGGAAAACGAATACAGCCCTACGTCAGAGTTAGTCAGCAAGAAAAGAGGCAGAGTGAGTCTGCCATGGTAATAATGATTGCGACTGCCCTGAGTTATCAGCAAGACTCTGAAATGAAAATTATAATATTTATACTCTAGTTCCTTCCTTGATTATAGCCACCTAAGGCACATCATAAGCATAGAAATGGATTTGTGGGGCATCCAAAGAAAACTTGAGGTGGAAGCTGAAGGTTGTGCGTATACAGGGCTGAGTTGTGCAGCACAGGAGGCTTGGAATAGAAGTGATTATTCAGATTACAGCGACAATAGAATAAAGGTGACAAAATACCTTCTGAGATTTGCCCTTTTTTTGAAATGCTGTATGGCAATATTTGGCTTGAAAGAGATAGGAATACTCTTCAATTTTACTCGTTTGCTTTCAGAATTATCAGTTTTACAAGTCATTTTGAACTTGATGAAATAAATGTTTTGATAACTTTTCCTTCATAATTATGGTTACAGTAATGTTTTTGTGAAATATTTTTATGTTATTAAGCATGTATTTCTAACAATAAAACTTATTAAGCATGTATTTCTAAAGATAACCATCTGCCTGACCAACTCTGGTTCGTAATGCTAGCCTTGTATTTCAAATAATTCAGGCCAGTAGTTACCCCAGTAAGCCTGGGTGTAGAGACCTGATTCAGTTCTTTTCTCGCTTGCAAGTTTGTGAGCTTGGACAAGGAACTTGATTTTTCATCAGAAAACAGAGCCCTGGACTTAGTTAAAATAACAATTTAAGGAGCTAAGAAAAAACACTGAGAAAAGATTAAAAATTCACAGATCAGTAGAAGTCAGTCAGAATTGGAACCGGATCAGTAAGAAACTACAGGTAGTTTCCAACAGTTGCCTACTTTGGAGGTATTCTGGATTATTTTGGTCATACAAATCAATGCAAAATGTTGCAAAACGATTTGGATATTCAGTTTAGCGCAGTTCACCATCAGCATCACTGTCAGAAGGAGATGGACAGAAATGGGATTCTGCTGCATCAAATTTGCCTAATATAATTTTGATGATACTCAAAATCTACACCCAGGAAAAGAGACTGTCCAGCCCTTGACATGCTGTTTCCAGTCAGCCACCAGTTTAACCTTGCCAGGAACTAGTGGGGAGCTGGATAGGAAGAGAATTGGCAGAATATGAAAACAGAGTGGAGCTTTTGGTACGTTTGATACAAGTGAGGACTCCCAAAATAAATTGGCAATAAATTGATTTATTAATACTTGGGTAGACTTGGCTTTGCAGGTGATGATCAGCAAAAGAAAGACAAAGATATACTGAGAAACTCTGGAACTTGCCAAAGAATTTTAAGAATTTTTTGTTGTTGCTCATGAGGAAAAAAAGCTGCCACGACCAGGAAAAATTGACTGCCCCGGGGCCTACGAGTACAGTTCTGTTTCTGATAGGTGTGATTGAACAGGGGAATTCTAAAATAGGTCATGACATTTGCCAAACAAATTTGCAACAATGATCATTCAGTTGCTCAAACAGAGGAAATCAGCAGTAATGCAAAAGGTAAGGAAAACAGTTCAATTATTTGCTACTATTCTGAAAAAAAAAAGTTGCTCAAAACCCAGAAGGACATTTACAAACATAAGGCTTGTCGATAGATATATCAACATTTCCTAAAGAAATACCCAATTTAGAAGGATATCAGAGCAAAATATGTAAATCTGATTGGTTTCTTTACAGTCTTAGTAAATCACAGCAGGTTTAGCTGTGAGGCTAGCTATGATGTGTAACAGATTTGCTAGGTGACTGGAAATCACAGAACTGGTTAAGAAAACTTGAGAAAAACTGGGTGTGCTGGGGAAGAAATAGTTAATGAGTTGAGCTATGCAATTAGTTGCAGGAAGACATAATATATATGAAATAGGCATTTACTCAGAAATGGGTTTGAAATGTGTGCTGCTAGAACTTGGGAGGGAATTACTGATAGCCAAAGAGATAACTGCTGGGAATACTTGCTTGGATTTCCCCGCAGACTTTTGGGATTCTTGCCACTGAGGTAGCCAAGAATAGGGTTCCAGTGGAAGATATAGAGGGATAGCTTGTATATAACTCGGAGTCTTTTCTGTAGCTAAAGCAATGATGACGGAGCCCTGTTCTCTTTGCTTGTTTTTTTCAGATAAGACGCAAGCAGTATAAAGGCATAGTTGCAAAATGTGAACTGGAGGTCCTTGTTAAAACTGGCCAAATAAAATAGGTTTAAGGGAAAAACGGATGAACGCGTGCTTCCAAGAGTGCCTTCTGGGTTTGTTGGGACGTGGTACTGAGAACCCAAGTTGCTGCAGTGTAAGGAAGCGGAGTGGTCTGGCTAGGCGTCTGTTCTCCTTTAGAGAACAGGTCACACTGCCCTGTCAAAGTGTATCACCGATATTGTAGGAAACCAGGTGATTAAGTAGCCTCCGCACCCTTTATCGGGAGAAAAGAGAGAAGAGGTTTGCCAGGTAACTGAGAAAATGCATGAAGAAATGCCACCTTAGTCCTAGAACATAGATTTAGGCAAAAACCACGTAGCTACACTAGTTCTCATGCGAATTATAGAAAATTATTTTAAATTAATTTATGGTTCATCACTTACTGCAAATAAGCAATACTACGGAAGCCATACCTAATTCAATTTGGATTGTTCGCATGTGGTTGTTTGCAAGGACAATGGATCGAAGGAGCAGAAAAGAGAAGACCCAGGTGACAAAAGCTTTCAGCTTTCAGTCATATTTGAAAAGCAAGTGCAAACTGCCTATCACAGCCTCTTTGATACACTTAGATATCCCAGCAGATGCTAAACTATTTGAATAACTCATTTATTTTCATATGTTTTGTGGTAAGCCTAAGCTCCCAATCTGTGGCAGCACCTAAATAAATATGAATAGTTTAGAAAGAGGTAATTTATCTGGACCGAATCCCTGAGGAAGAAATTCCCTCTGATTAGGAGAAGACTTGAAGCCTTGCAAAACTGACCGACACGTTTGTAGACTCTCTCCTCTGTAGACTTCTGCAGGACTTTGTTGTTATTAAACATTTGTTTAAGAATTTACAAATATTGCAAAACCATTACAAGGGATAGGAGGGAGAGGAAAACCCTATTTTGGGAAGCAGTGTGTGACTGCTATTCTCATGATTGCAAGCATTTCTGTCAACTGCTCTTATTCCATCTTCCTCATAGTTCAAAACCAGTTTCTCACTGGAGACATGTAGCTGCAATGCTGTTGAAAAGTAGCTTAAGAGTTGGCTGAGCTGGTTGTGAATACAGTAATTCTGATCCCGCAACTATTTTGTTGGGCAACACAAAACTCAGAGCCGAGTATCAGGATAAAAAAGCTGCTGAGCTTCCTGCTATTGGTAAATGACCTCCGTGGACCTGGCTGGAGCAGGGGTCTCTGCACTGCACTTCAGCGGCGCACCAGCTACCCCTGGTTTTTACAAGTTGGGAACAAGGCTGACAGAAGAAAATAAATGACTAGAGGGAGAAAGACTATATTAAAGCACAATTTTAAGTTCTTCAAAGAGAAATTATAGCACTACCTGAAAGAAACTCCTGGCTGTGGTTAAAACTATAAAACATTTTCAAAGCTCTTTATAGGGAAGAAGTTTGGTCAGGACAGACAATCCATCCCTGAAATAGCCCTTTAAATTCAGGACTCGTGGAGGATAACCATAGTGTCACGCTTTCAAAGCTGCTCATGGGCTTGGCATACAGTAATACAAAGCTTTCTCTTTGCAAATATTTCTAATTGCAAATATTACCCTAAGTGGGAAAACAAGGAATTAAGTGCTCAATGAAATGAGTGGACTCAGGAAGAGATAGTCACGTCCTTTTTCCCCATAATTAGTTGTCCTGGCTTTTGGCTGCGATAGAGTTAATTTTCACGACAAGCTGGGAGGGGACACAGCCAGAACAGCTGACCCAAACTAGCTAGTCAGTGCCTTGTGAGGTCATGCTCAGTACATAAGGGGGGAGCTGGCTGGGAAGGAGGGATTGCTGCTTGGGGACAGGTTGAGCATCAGGTTCTGGGTGGTGAGCAAATTGTGTTCTGTATCATCTGCTTTGTATATTCTTTTATTAGTATTGTTGTTGTTCTTTTCCTTTGCTGTCCTATTAAACTGTCCTTATCCCAACCCACAGGTTTTACCTTTTTCTTCCAATTCTCCTTCCCCATCCTACAGGGAGGAGGAGTGAGCGAGTGGCTGTGTGGTACTCACTTAGTTGCCAGGTGGGGCTAAACCACAACAATTGTCAAATAGCAAAACTATCTGGTTAACCATCCAGCGCTCTCATCTCTACTCTTTCAATGTGTCCACTTATGTAGGTATTAATTTACTCCTTCCATTGAATGGCAATGTATAATACAGACAAGATGAGTACAAGGGCTGCTGCTGTGGCACTCAAGAAGATATTAGCTGAATGTCTGATTTTTCTCCTTTGGTCTTTCAACAAGCATTTTCTCTATGAGTATTAGAGACCCAGCATGGGGCACAGGATGGACTCTCAGGAGTTTACATATTAATGGATATGTGGCTCCTGTCAATGGGCTAAGCTAAATAATTTTCTTTAAAAACAGGCTGAAAAGTTCTAAATATAATTTTTATGTTCATATGATCATTATCAAACACCTGATCTCCTTTGTTAAAAATATATGGAATCCCTGAAATCAGAATGAAACAAAACAATCACTCATATTTATGTAATGCTTGTAATCTCAAAGGAACTCGTAGACTTAATTTCACATGCAATGGTCTATTAACCCTTTACTGAAGCTGCTTCTATATATGTAGTGAAGTCTAGCTGGCATCCAACAATACGTAGCAATGTACCCACAAGTATATTTGAAGAAGCTTTAGGTGGACATTGAATTTGGATGGGCTGTAAGTGCCATAAGAGATGTGAGGAATAGTATGTAGGTTCAAGAATGTACTTGGGTGTTCTGGTCCAGAAGCTTTAGGCTGCACACACTCAGTGTTGACCATTTCTTCTCTTGGTGCTCTGCAGAAGTTTTTCTAAAACCTTAATCAGAAGGAACCTAGGTCTATTTTAAAACAGAATAATTTTGAACTACTGTACTGGCTATCAGACCTGGCTGTTCACTCTGTGCTGATAGCTAGACTGTGGCTTGGATTGTGCTGCAGAATAACTAAGTGATGCCTTATGGTCCTGAGCCTGTGGCTCCTTCAGCTCAGGACGGGAGCTGCTTGTGGTGTTACAGCTATGCCACCTAGGAGAGCTTTAGCTCTGCTTCTCTTCCAGGTTAGTTTGCAGAGTTCTGCACAGATAATTTAAAATTGTATCAATAGGGGTACAGAGATCTGGGAAAAGGGACTTCCTATGAAGTGAAGTAGAAAACAGGGACTTTGAAGGAGCAAGTACCTCTTGCTCAGGGTACAAAGCAAAACCACAAATGAATGATCTGAGCTTAATGCCAGAACATTGAGATAGACCCATTATTTCCCATAATTTTTCACTCTATCTAACCCTTGCAATTTGATTTGTACAATACTGCTTTGGTTTGGTTCTCAGACCAGTTGGAATATATTTAATTGTTATTGTTTTATCATGATATGCAGAAGAGCTGACTTTCAAGGAAGACCCTCAAAACAAAAATTTATGCTGTTAAAATGCCATTGTAATCTATTATAGAAAATAACTTTTTACCCCTGTACAAACATTACAGTATACAAAAGGAAGGGGAAATTAACTGTGAATCGCAGCGAGGGTGACAATCTATGCTAAATGTTCCTGGGGTCAACAAGACAATAAAGGGTCAACAGGATTTAGGAATTGCTTCAGTGGCCACTAAATGTCACTGTTGCTCCACAAAATGGCTGTAGGCACCTTATTTTGTCAAAGATAACTTCACTTCTTAAGACAAAAAAACCTTTGGAAGCTATAATACACACTTGTCAATGTATTTCTGTTACTTCTGGATGAGACCTATCCCCAACTAATCCAGCTAAGAAAGAAAACTAGTTTTAGAAAAACCAGCATTTTGTTAACCATGTCCACAAGATTAAAAATAGCTTTTTTTTCTTCCTTTAAACACCTTGATTTCTGGTATGTTTTCTAGAATCATAAATAGAGCAAACCTAGTGTATTGATTTTTTTTTTTCAAAATTGAGTAGAAGTAACAGAAGCAAAATAAGGCACCTTATATAAGAAAAAATTGGTAGAATGTATTATGGAAATCTGAGATACATCCAGCAATTAGCACTAAAAGATAATCCAAGAGTCTTGATTTTGGGAACAAGCCTAATATATGTTCTAGTGAGGATTAATATTTTCCTGTTAGGAAAAAAGTATCTCTCGGTTGGATGAATGTTTAAATAATTCAAACTGGTCCAAGAATCCTGAGCACAGTGAACAAGAGTCTTGCAAAAGACATAAGGATACCTTCTTTCTATAGGGTGAGATGTTGGAGAGTGTTGCTGTGTATATAGCAGTTGTTTTTCATTAATTCCGTCTTAGATTTTCCAGAAGTAAGGAAATAAGGAAAAAGTATAGGTTAGAGGAAATGGAGTCTAGAAGGATTTTAAGAAAAACTGAGTTAACGGGAAAGAAGTAAGCATGCTTTGAAATATTTATGCAGGTGTAGAGGCCAAATTGTAAGCATTCAGCTAAGGGACCATTCTTAGTATAAATAATATTTCTTTTCTTACTCATCTCTCTTTTGAATCTGATTATTTCTCAGGACACTAACATGGGAACCTGCATGTTTGTTTTTCTGACGATCATCTCCAATTACTGTCACTTTCTAAAGAATGACCTTACATTCTCTGTTTTCTTACAAACTAAGCTAAACTCAGTGGAATTGCAGTCGAGTTGGTCTGGGGAGGAATTCTTCCACATAGGAGGTTACAGCTGAAGAAATCATTGTGAAACCACTAATACTAATTTGTGATTCTTAAGGCTCTTATATGCAGTGCTATGGCACTTGAATGCCTTCTGTAACTGCAAAACGTGCTCATAAAGACAGATTTTTATCTTCTGAAAATCAGAGAAGTGAATGATATACATTTCAAGATTATATACAATGTATGATATATACTGGGACTCCACAGGTGAGCGCAGACTGCTATTTTTATAGAGTAATTTATAAAGAAAGACTCCAAAGCCATCTCTCTATGGTCCCAGTAACTGCCTATAGATGTTTGCAAGATCATCCATACTGAATACTCTGGAGAGATGCAGGAGTGTGCATATGGATGTCTGACTTCCTAATGCTTGTAGGTTCGAGAGAGACCATCCATTATTGTCAAAATTCTGTGTTTGGCCTGATGGTCAGGTACTGGCAGATGAATATGGAGCTAAACTCAGAAAACACTTCTCGCTTAGCCTGCCATCAGGACTAAGGATGACATTATAAGAATATTTAAAGAGAATCCTGTTTGTGCTAAAGATGTCTTTGGGAATAAAAATGAAGAGGAAAAAAATATGTCAGATAACATAGCTGTGACCAGTGAGAGTAATTCCTCTGGTATTCAAAAATTGTATTCTATTTAAAAGATGTGCTTAAAAGCAAGCCCATTAATGCTACCAAATCAGCTCAGATTTACAGTTCCTATTTTAGTCTGTTACATAGGTCCATATACTTCTGATCGTCACAGGCTGTCTAGCTTATGTTTCCCTTAGAGTTTCTATTCCATAACACAGCACTACTGCTCCTGCAGCAGTTGTTTCCTAGCCTCCCTAGTCTCTACTACCTGTTGCTCAAAAAATAGTGGCTTGAATTCTTTGCCGTCGCTATTCTTTATTGACTTTGGCTGCCAATGCTCCACAATTCCTGGAACGCCATTTTGCTGTACGCCATGTGAAGTTTGAGACGATCAGAAGGATTCTCTGACCTCTGCCTGACATCAATAGCTTGGACAAAGCTATCCGCCGTGCGGCAATAGCAGAAGTTCAGCGCACTGATTTGATACCTCCCATCCTTGTCCATACACAGCAGGTGAGCTTCTGATCCAGTTACACAGGGTCACCACCACTGGCTGACATCTGTCTGCAGTCTTGACTTAAGGCCCATTAAATAAATGGGTGGAGAAGTGGAAGAGGAAGGCTAAGAGAGACAAGGTGCCTTACCCTCTGTTAGAACCCTATGCTACAAGCACATACTTTGGAAAGAGCCGATATACTGTTAGCATAAGCTTCGTGACTTCTCATTACTACATGTGAGCATGAGCAAGTGAATGAGCATAGGCAAAACACATTGAATTATTATCTTCAAGTTAGTGGAACTGACCTTAATAAAATTTAAAATACAGTTCTGTCTCGTGCTTCTGTTCAAGGAGCCTGCTAATGATCTTAACATTTGCATGGAAGAAAAGTTAAGGCAACCTTAACTTAACTTTGAGCAAAGCCTGAATCTGTAAGGGCCAAAGTGTCAGTTTTCACAGATCATTGATCTATTTCAAAATAGCCTCAGCCACTTGGAATCCTTAATGAAAGGATCACATTTTCTTCTCTGTAGGTACAGGGAACAGTGCTGGCACAGAGAAATGTTTTGACATCTGCTCAATAAATTTAGATTAGATACAGACTAAAGTTTTATATTTTCTATGGTCGTCTTATGCTTAACATATCTCGGGAATTCCAAACTACTGCCTTTGCTTGTGCCACACCTCTTTCCTATGGTTCAAAATGGAAAGACCCAGAAGGGTGATTCTCATGGACCTCGCTTTAGGCTGCTTCAGCTTTTTATCCAACACAAGATATTTTATATGCAGCCAGATTCTCATCTCCAAATTATAATTCCATTGCATTCAATGGTCCAAAAGTGAAATCCTTTCTTGTTTTTACTGTTCTGAGTGACAGCAGCACCTGGTTCTGTGAAACTCCAATGTGGAGATGCAGAACTGAAGCCATCATGGTGTTTGATTTACCTTTTAAAATTAGGTTAATAACATGGATTTAAAAAAAATAATCCTGCTCATTATGAATAATCATCTATCTACTGACTTACAAACAGAACTCACATCTTTCTGATGAAAGGCCTCAGGTGGTATCTAAGTGAACCTGCTAAGACAATAATAAGTTCAGTGATCTGTATTCATCATAAAGTTCATTGTTTTAAAGACTTGGAGAAACTATAGACCTTGAAAATGCTTTTATTTAGAAAATTTCTTTTTGCAGCTTAAGATGTCTAAAGTGCCTGGACTTCTAGAAATGCAGTCAAAAACATAGGTCAAAATGTATCCTTCCAATGTCTTCCACTGTAATCTATTATCCAAGGCCTTCATGCAGACTACATCATCAGAGCAATGCTCTTTGACTACTGAGTTCTTTTATAAATTATTTATACATCTTTTTATATCGCCTACTGTGGCATCAGCCAGGGACAAACAAATATTACAAACATGGCACCATAAAAAAGAATGCATAATCAGTCTCTAAAAATTCTTTATAGTCTGCCAAGTCCTGCACATTGTTGTAGAATACTAACAACCACTAGATCCCTCTAGTTTGAAGGTACCCTTCTACAAAAAGCATGTTGCAAAAAGCATATTATTTGACAAACTGCAGCTCATTTTCTACTTTAATAGATAAGACTGATTCCTTTTGAACACAGCGCTTCTTTTCTTGTTTGGATTTTTTTGTATTTTAATATTAGATTTTTAAATCTTATGAGCAGTTTAATTCTTTTGTTATTGATGAATAATAGAGACTTTGAAACACAGGTGGAACAGCAAAGCACACAAAAGCTTGAATGAAATGCACACACACACATGCTGATGCCATTACTACTGCATTTTCAGTAGGGTGGATAAATTGAGAGAAAGCTAGAGAAACGTGGATTTGAGGATGTTGTGAAACAGTACTCCAGTGTGTTGATATTATTTTATTAGTACAGATTCCATTCTGTATTTCCTTCATCAGAAGGATGGACACTCAAAAAGACTTGGTTCTATACTGCATTTCATTCCTGGCCTGCATGTTAGAACCTAGATATCAGAAGAAATCTTCAGTAAGGCTGCAAAGATTTTGGAGAATAGTTTAGAACTCTCTTGAATATTGGAGAATTGGTCTAAAAAATGAGCACAGTAGATTTGATGACATAGGCAGTAGCTTAGAGTTAACCTTCCTGTGCTAAACACATCTGTCTGAAAATTTTCTTCCTTCTTTACCTTTTGAAAATGTAGTACATTTCTGACTCGAGAAGGGAATGGATGCTTTCCATCTGACTCTACAATCTACCATGATCTGTTCCTCATTAAGGATTGAGCAGTAAGGTACAGAGATACGAGAATGTAGACTCATTCATTTATTCCTCTACTGAATTAACACATATATGCATCTCTTGTAGTTCCTACAACCTCCATTTACTAGTGCAAATAATCTCATAGAATCTTTAAGATTGGAAAAGACCTCTAAGATCAAGTCCAACCATCGACCCAACACTACCATGTCTGCTAAACCATGTCCTGAAGTGCCATGTCTACATGTTTTTTGAACACCTCCAGGGATGGTGATCCACCACCTGTCTGGGCAGCCTGTTCCAATGCCTGACCACTCTTTTGGTGAAGTTTTTCCTACTATCCAGTCTAAACCTCCCCTGGTGCAACTTGAGACCATTTCCTCTTGTCCTTTTGCTATTACGTGGGAGAAGAGACCAACACCCACCTCACTACAACCTCCCTTGGGGTAGTTGTAGAGAGTGAAGAGGTCTCCCCTCAGCCTCCTCTTCTCCAGACTAAACACCCCCAGTTCCCTCAGCTGCTCATCATAAGACTTGTGCTCCAGTCCCTTTACCAGCTTTGTTGCCCTTCTCTGGACACACTGCAGCAGTATCCTGTGCTGTATCTTCATTCTTTTAGTTAGCACAGCTTAAGAATTCCCCTGGAAGTCATAATCTCTTTCCTATTGTCCCACCTAAGTTATAAAGTTGTTCTCAGTAGCCCAGAATTTAAATGATTCCCATTTTTTTGGAAATTTTGACTTGGATTCCATTTTTTTTTTTTTGAACAAAGAAATGAGGCTTGTGAGAACAGAACTGTCAATCGGAGCAAACAACTGCAAGGACAGCTTTGATCAGCTTTAAAGTTCTTCTGTAATTGCTGCTCCCCTGGAGTCCCTACACACCTTTTACAAGAATGTAGGAGGAGGTTTGAATGTGTTTGTCCACCATAGTGCAGCAATGGCAGAAGCACTGTCTGTACTACCAGTGCAACCAAATTCACCAACCTTCCCCCCAAGGTGAACAGATAGCACGGACAGGTATGCCAGAGACCTCTGGGGTACCCCCCCAACTTCCAAACTTTTATTATCTTCCAAAGGCACAGTATTTTTGAACATCTAAATTGAAACAAAAAAGTTGTCTGCCTTTTTTTGTTTCCTACAAATAATGTTCTTTTACTTCTTGTTGCTGCTTTAGGAAACATTTCATTCTTGGTTTTTCCTTTGATTTCTATATGTAGTGATATATAAACTTGACTGTTCTTAGCTATTCATCATTCAATGAGGACTAAATAAAACGGTGCCAAACTATTAAAGCAATTTGAATTTACAAGGTGAGGCACCCCTCTAAATGATGAATGGCTGAGACTTTGATTTATTACCTTTATTTTCCATATAAAATGATGACTCCATGAATACATGAAAGGAGTTTCCTTAAAGCTGAAATGCTGCCAGTATACTGTAATCACAGAGTGCAGGGAGTTTTCTGTAGCAGAGGGTTTTGTGTCACCAGAGCAGATGGTGCTTCTTTCTAAAACCATAAAGTCTCTAAAAGCCCAAGAGAGGAATAACTGAAAAACAGTGCAGGTACAAGTGTTAGGAGTCACCTCTCCATTTGCAAACATCAGATTATAGATGTTTTGGTAGGTCTTAAGAGAAAAACCTGATAGCTGTGCTGTAGTTAGCTGAAGTTCTAGGTTAACTCTGTACGGAAATCAGAACAGGTCTGGTGGAAGCTAAAATGAATAAATAACCCTGTTAGTTTTTGCTTTATTAAATACTTTCTATTGTTTGTTTCTGGTAAAGATGAATGTTCTTTCAGTTGCAAAAGACCTACTTGTATATAATTCAGATTTGAACACCTGCAAGAGGTAAGAAACCGTGAGCTCCAAACTTCAAGCCTCGTTAGTGCCACGTGTAATCCTTACCCTGGACATAACGAGCTCAGGGCTGCGTTGCATGTAGTTACCTATAAAGACAAGGATGTCGGAAGGTAGAATGAGGAAAAAACTGTACAGAGTATAACTGAGACTTTTATTTTCCCTTAATTGCATAAATTTGCAAATATTCCTTCTTTAAAAGGGCAGCAAACATCGCCAAGTGATCTAGAGCAATCTATACATTACGTTATCCCCAACATCAGGCATAAATGGGTAAAAAAAAATATATAGTGTGTAATCTCATTAGCGCTGCTGTGAAGCTGACAAATTAATTCCTTTAACACTTTATTCAACTGTGAAATACAACTGCAGGGAATATACTTACACTGAAATAAAGCAGATAGATAGTAGAAAAGGTTTCTGTTTGCAGCATTGTCTCTGACTAATGATTCTCAGAAAAGAAGAGTCTAGAAAAGAGGAAAGGAAAGCTAGCTCTCCAGTTATTATCTTCTCTGCAGAGTTGACATATACAGGCTCATTATTGCATTATGTTTTATTCAACAAAATCACTTTAATGTTGCAGCTTAAATTGAATTCACTAAAGCATCTTCATCTCTTGCCTAATGTGTCTCAAGTGTCTGCTTGCTGCTTGCATTTTCTTCAGAATTATGGCAGGGAATCTTTGGAAACAGCAAAATTATATGCAATCCACAAAACAATGTGGCTGTAATGGGGTAATCGGCCTTCAGCGTAATTAAAGAAACATTCCCTCATCAAAGTAATTCTGCAAGAGACCTAGAGGCTGTATTGTACAAATCATCCACTTAGTAAAATTCTTTCTGATTTGCATTTAAAACCTAGTTATGCAAATAGGTTTGCTCAGTGGATCGCAAGAAATGTAATGACTTAAAAAAAATTACAGTGATTAAACAAACTTGCTTCTTCTCCATAAATTATGGTGTGTAATTTCCTTTTATTCACCTAGAAATATTTCAATTAGTCTGTTTTATAAGGTCTTCTGGAGAGAGTAATTCCTTTGGTACATACGCACAGTCATGAATGACATCCACCCTGGACATTCTACTTCTCTGAAGTAAAATCATCCCAAAACGTGGGAAAAGGCAAATGTCTTCCTTATCTAAAGATTTGTATCAGAGCAGAGGAAGTAGATTTGCCATTTTGATCTGGAAGCTTGATTCCCAGTTTAAACTAAAGCAAACGGCAGCAAAAGGTGGAGTGTCAGGGAGAATGAATACTGTGTTGTGGAAAGGGTCGTTGTTAGAAGGTTCGAGTTCACTTGTAGCAGATGGTCAAGTCCCATTTCTTAGATTAGCTTTAGCCTTGAGTACCAATGCTGGTGTAAGTCCTTAAAATCAGGACATAAGGTTTGCAAGTCATATTTGAAAGCTGGAGAGGGGCTGGTGACAAGGGCAGGGAGTGACAGGACAAGGGGAATGGCCTGAAGCTGCAGGAGGGGAGATGGAGATGAGATGTGAGGCAGAAATCCTTCCCTGTGAGGGTGCTGAGGCCCTGGCACAGGTTGCCCAGAGAAGCTGTGGCTGCCCCTGGCTCCCTGGCAGTGTTCAAGGCCAGGTTGGATGGGGCTTTGGGCAACCTGGGCTAGTGGAGGGTGTCCCTGCCCATGGCAGGGGGTTGGAACTAGATGGGCTTTGAGGTCCCTTCCAACCCAAACCAGTCTGGGATTCTACAATTTTATTTGTGTTTTGCTACTGTTCTGTTTACGTGACCTTTTGCCAAAATATGGGATTTTGTTTCTTTCATCATTCGTAGTATCTATACAAACACAGTACTCCTATAGTACTCTCTTAATAGCAGCAATAGTCCACTAAGCCACATTAATCTTTCTCTTAAACACCATTTCAGTATACGACCTAATGCACTTTAGACAAACCAGTGTATGAGGATGAGCAAAGGAGCTATATGAATGTCTCCTTCAGTCAAACTTAAATTTATACTAAAAACTGGTCTGTACCTTCCTACTCCTGGACGCACCATGTTTCAGTCAGAGTATCTCATGGCTAACAACCTCTGGGACTGGAATTTGGGGATTTGCAGCCATTTAAGCCAGATCTCAAGCTACTTGTTTCAGCTGCCCTGAGACACAGTCTGAACAAAGAATTAGTCTCCTCCTTAGGATTATTCAGACACTAGCTGTTAGGTGACCTTGTGTCTTAAGCATCGGGAAATCTAATTTCCTTTAAATGTGTCATTGCAGCCACTGCCTCTGCTGTGCCCTTGTGTTCCTTGCCTAGGGTAGGCGTCCCTCGTTGCTCCCCGAAACCATCTTGGAGATGTCTTTAATAGTCCCAGCTCTCAGGGCATTTACCTAGGAGATGATGAAGGGAATAGCAGGGTTTGTGTTGCATCCAATGAGCTTACATACAGCCAGAAAGGTTCTGATGTATTTGAATATTTTGAAAAGAGAGGACTGTAGTTTCAGTGGAGCTAGATGAGATTACAAATTGATTGTTAAAAAATTAAGACTGCTGTTTTGTAGTGAGCAAGCACTTCATTGGGTTGCTTTATTTGGATGCTACTGGGAAAAAGTGTTCCTTTTCCCCTTTGGTTTACCTTGAGAGAATTTTTAAGTTTCTCTGATACTTGTACATTCCCTTTTCTACTCCTGGGTATATACCCTTTGTGGTGGTTAGTCTCTAAAACTGAGCTGAGATATCATTATCTATGTGTTTTACTAGATTTGCATTATCTGAGCTTTGATGTCAAGGGAAAACATGGAGTAATAAAAACTAAGCACCAGACCTTATGATAAAATATATGTTAAGCATTAAACTCTCAAACTTGTGGAAGACTACAGCCTCATAATTCCCATCGGTGTTAATTTGCATCACATAACCGTCCCCAGGCGCTATAATTCAGCAGCACATAAAGAACAAAAGTAGAATTCTCTCTTCTCCCCCCACCTTTCCATTCTCTACCAAGCCTTCAGCGAATGAGTGCTTTCAAAGAAAACCCCAAAAGAGTCTGAGGGTTCTCCAGCAGTGCTGGAGGGTGGAAGAAGAAGCAAGAAAGAAGCAATGAAAAAAAAAATGCAAGTGATTCAACCAGATGTTGAATTTTGACTTTGGAAACAGGCTAAGAACTGTTATATTTAAGTATAAAACATTATAGTTAGCTTCAGGAGAGAGGTCTCTTACTGTGAACTACTTCTGTCACTCTGTGCCTCTATCCCCATTTCTGTGAGGGGAATAAATATTGTTAAAGGCTCTGACAAACGTAATGCTTTAGAACTCTCGTACGAATTGCCACTGAGTAACGTAACAGGATTTACCTGGCTTGCTGTATGAGGTTTTTGGTTCAGTGCAAGTTTGACAAACCTTCTCGACCCACAGGTGAAACAACTTCCTGATAACCAGCATTCCTGTTCCCGGGCACCTCGCAAGCCTCGTGGTCCTGCCAGCACGCGGGAGCTTTCCGAGGGACCGGAAGGTACTCGGCTTTGAGCTGTACCTAAGAGGGACACCTGCAAGAGAAGACACTAGAGAAATCTTAGTACCATGCAGAACAGAAACTGTGTTTTGAACGTGTGGAAATGTAGTTTTTATTCACCCTTCAAACAGCAATCAAATCCCGGATGTTTTCAAAACCAAAAGTGTCTGAATTTTTCATTTGAACTTTGATATCTAAACTGTAATTCACTATCAAAACTCCTGTGTGAAGGAAAATTCTGTGTGAAAAGCCAAATTACAAGTGTTTCAGCTGAGCAGACGGTGTTCTGCCTTGTCTTTGTTCTGCGCTTGGATGCTGCAGTGTTGCCTATGGCAGAAAAACGCCCAAATAGCTCCGTGTCTTCAGAGCAGGATTTTGAAAAATAAGAATATGCACAGCCAAACACGGAACAGCAAGACAGAAATAGAGTACAAAGTGTCTGCAAATTAGCTGGGCACTACTTAGTCTAGGTATGGAATGAGTAAGGAGTCTTGGAAGAAAATATGAGAAGTCATTGTCATGAATGGCTGTGTCATCAGCCGTGGTCACGGGGACTTGAATATGATGTTGTTGTTTTTCTAGGTCAAGTATTAAACAAAAAATGAATGCGAAAGCTTCTTTCTTTTTAAATTTTGAAACACTTCAGTATCTCAGAAGCTTTCTCCCTTCTTGTTGAGCAATTTTCCAAGCTTGGTCACAGTTTCAATCCCCCTGAAACCTAAATGTTTTGACAATTCTGCTATTTGTCAGAGTGTTTCCTAGCTCTAAGATATGTAAAAACATCTTGTATAGCCACGAGAAATGGCTCTGTACAAAAATCAATTAAAAGGCTGCTGAAGTTTGGTACAAGGGACACTGGCTGTATTTTACTGACTGAGAAAAGTGAGATATTGCAGACTATCTCTCCAAATTCCTCGCAAGCCCCACAGGACGTGTGAGGGTTAGTTGGCATACACAACTGTGAAGGATGGAATATGCTGTTTGATTTTTTTACTTGTTACTGTGTAGTTAGTGTGTGATTGGTCCTAGGACTGTGCTCTGGGTCAAGTTAGACGTTCGGAGAGGAGCGGGACCCCGTGTGTCCCTGGGGGGACCTTTCCCTTGGAGAGGAGCAGGACCCCGTGTGTCCCTTGGGGGATGTTTCCCTTGGAGAGGAGCAGGACACCATGTGTCCCTGGGGGGACCTTTCCTTTGGAGAGGAGCAGGACCCCGTGTGTCTCTGGGGGGATGTTTCCCTTCCAAAGTGTGGAGTTTCCCACGGGCAGCCGGGCGAGGAGCGGGGAAGGCCAGAGGTGCAGGACGCGGCATGGGGAGAAGCCAGAGTGGCAGGCAAACTCCTTTGGCTGCAAAAAAAGGTCCATGACCTTGGTTCAGAAGCAGTGGGAAGATTTTTTTTTTCCCCTATCTCAGAAATATCTTATGGGTTAAATTTGAAAGGTCTGAAAGCTATGGGAGTAGAAAGAAAGATTGAAGTAAAGGATACATCTTTGCAAGAAAAAAGTAGGCATCAGAGAAAATTCTTTTCAAAACCTTATTTGTTGTTTCAAACCTTAGTTCTGAGTAAAGATATCATTTGTAATACAGAGCTCCCATGCTTCTAGATTCATAGTTTGTTTAATAAACCTATTTTAATAAGCCTTTAGCAGCTGGTGGCCTTTGTGCTCCCTGCAAAACAAGAGGCAGATGCCTCAAACAGCTTTAGCAATGGTTAATGTTAATATTATCGTGTTCTAAACTGTTTTCTAAACCTACACTATCTGTGGAAAATTACAAATTGCACTCTTTTTAATTGTAACTTCTTTTAAACAGACCCAACTTACTGGGGTGATTCTACTGTCACTCTCCAGTCAGTAACCACTGAGATCAATAAATGCAGCTGTGCTGGGACTGCCAGTGTGGGTGAAAGCTGGATTACACCTCAGATGTTCCTGAGAGAAAAATACAAAATCCTATCACATGTCTTTTAGCTACGGTTCAGGTTAGTCATGGGTTTCTTGGTTTTGGGATCAGTGTTTTTCAGGATCTCATCCTAATTCCAAATTATTTCTTTAGTGAATCCAATGTATTCTATTTTTTAATGCAGTTATTGAGTGACAAGTAGGTAAAGTAACACGGTTGGTCTGTAGAGCTGACCCACGTCACATGGATCGATCTGACTGGAACTGAAGCTTGCCATTTCCTCTTTACTGCAGCTCCCCTGGAACTGTCCTGTGGAAAATAGTTTCCTTAACGCTCGTGTTATGAAGTAAATAAAACAGTCTCTTTAAGCTGATTTTTCTAGTGTATCTCTCTTTTTCAAGTCTCCAGCCTTTGCAATTCTCTTATTCTGCCTTCTCAGACCCATGTATTCTTCAGTGATGTGATATGTGGTATTCTTCACACAACATGAAACTGTGTGTTTCTGGATCTATTCATCCATTAATTGAATATATTTAGCAGTCTGTCATTGGGTTAGTGAGAACTGGCCTCCCGTGTCCTCAAAGGCACAATCTGGCAACACTGGAAAAGCTAAAGTGATGCTCTTTTGAGAGAATTTTTCCCTATTGTCCAAATTATGTTTGAATTTATTCAGGGTAATTTTAATTAAAGTCTTCCTTCAAGTGAGGGTAAAAAGAAATGAGAAATAACTATTTAAAGAACTATTTTTAGTATTAATTCATGTCCATTCAGTGAGATGAAAAAAATAGGTTAAGGATGTCACAGTTTAATAGCTGCTGGTTTCCTATATTGTTTTATATTCTTTAATCCACTTTAATTTCTAGAAGTACATTTACCTCAGAGCAATTAAATATTTTTCTTTTAAATTCAATGTTGAAATATTTTTGCCTATGTATCTACAAATACAGGTGCGATGCCAATTTAAAACCAAAACACAAATAGAATACATTGTGAAGTGTGCTCATGAAAAAGGGTTCCATGCTTCCAGGAAAACCTGCAGGAACTCAAACTATTAAACCATTTGGGTAGACAAAGCATTCTGCCACTTTCCCCTTGTCCTTACCATGTAAGATCAATTCCAAGAAACAGAGGAATTTCTCTTAGTTCCTGTTCTTTGATGTGAAATATGCTCTCCGATATCTTAAAAATGTTTCCTGAATGTATTGGAGAAATACACAACTCAAAGGTGCGCAAATGTCAGTGAGGTGACAATGGGGCAAATAGCACCACATTATAACATCTGGAACTTCTGGAACGACTGTAGCACTACTGGCATAAGCAAAAGCAATAAAAATCACTGTTCCGACCCCTGATTTTGCTTCCCTTTCTTGTCTCAAGTTTGCAAGAGACGATGGCAGAAAAGTAGCCAAGTCTGCTTCCACAGTAAGAAAATACCGCTGTTCTGGGGGGGAGATATTATGCAGGAGGACGTCTTGCAAGTACATCCAAGAGAACTGGAAAAGGCCCTCTGAAAAAGGATAATGCTGCTTTGAAGGAGTAGCTGAGCTGGGGGAAGAACAGCTGTTGGGAATTAGTCACAGTACTGTTGGCTTGTAGAGGAATGAAGCCAGATTTGGCACGAGATATTGTCAGTAGTCAACAAGAGATTGAAAGGGCTATATGCTACATATAACTCATTATCCTAGGTACAGTTAAAAAGAAAAAAAACCCAAAACCCAAACAAGAAACCTGCCTCCCCAAACTAACATACCCCCACCCCTAAAAAAAAGAACAATTCAAATGCCAAGCAGATCTTTAGTTTGAAATGGAATATCTTGATGAGATCTACACAACCTTCTATGAAGAATACCGGTGGGTCATTTCTGGGCTATGAACAGGGCACATTTCAGCTTTGCCTTTACACTTGTTACAATCCAAATATCTGTTTACAGTGAAGAAGGGTCTGGGCAATGTCGGAATCCAACAGCTCATTCGTGTAAACTGAGCAGGCTTGGACAGGCAAGGAGGCCAGAAGCACTAGCTAGCTACGCCTTTAGCAGTTCTTCTAGCTTCCCCTTGAAACTTTGACAAGTTTTTGCAGAACACATAGATTCCCCTGATTTGGTACTTTCTTATGAGGCAGTATGCTGCTGGAGGTAACGTGTGAAGGGTCCTAGCCTTTGCTTTCATTCCTTTATGGTCTTAGGTGTTGCCTTTCTTCAAGTTGGATTATATACTGCAGGGAGCAGAGGACATTCGTATTTGAATTACAGACAGTCCTGGGGCTTAGTTGGGCATGAGACACCTAATGGGGTAGGTGGCTTATGCAAGCCGAACGTGCCTACTGAACTTGCAGTGTAATTCTGTATTTTGAACTGGCCTACATTAGCATAATACAAATAAGTTCTGTCCCCACATCTGCCAGCTTCAGATGGGTATACATAATTATTTTCTTTAGCTTAAAAAAATTAATGATATATAAACGAAGAAAGTTGCAAAAATATCCTAATAGGATGAAAGCATTCTGCTGCTGGCAAGTTCTCATAACTGCCTGTATTGTACTTGGATGTCAAATGCAGTAAAAAATAGAAAAGTCTGAACCTTTCCTGTCTTTAAGACATAAGGAGCAGCTCATGAGCCACTCTTACAACTCCTTATTTTTGCAGTGTGCTTTGTGTGAAGGAATCCCATAGAGTAGAGTAGAGCAGCTTAGGACTGGGTAGTTTGATGTGGAATAGACTAGTCAGTGTAGTCAGTGCCCTTGGGTTGCTGGGCCCTGAGGACAAAATGAGTTTCCACGATCAGCAATGGTCTCTGAAACACGTGAAAAGATGAGGAATGCCTGATCGTACTTGCTTTGAGCTGGGGATAGGAAGGGAGAGAAATGAGAAATTAATGTCTCCAGTTACAAGTCTACTAAGAGCCCACTACAAGAAGAAAGGCTTCGGGACAGCTTTTCTTACCTCTATTGTGTGTCCTGGCTGTACAACACCAAAGTGTTACTTTGGTTCATAAAGTCCGTGCCATACCCATGTAGCGTTCTGTAGGAAATCCAGGAATTTTTTGGTTTTGTTTTTGTTGTGAGGGGGTTATGTGTAAAGTTATGTATCTACTTTGTGTAGGCTTGCCAAGCCTTGCACAAGTTTGCATTGCCCTCCTATGGTCAGTCTTGATATAACCAGCAATGATCTGTTTTTCAAAAGTCAGCATTAATAAAAAGTTTTCTGTGGGTTTTCTGCTATTCTTGTGGGGTTTTTGGGGGTGTGTGGTGTGTTGGCAGTCTCCTAAAATGTAATAGGTGCACTAGTTCCATTGGAAGCAAGTTTCTTTCTTCTAGTATACACGTAACTGGTACAGGGAATGTAGAATGCTAGATATGAGCTAATTTAGTATGTAGAAATTGCCACCTCTTTTTAATTAACTATTGATTTGGGGAATTTGTGTACTGAGTTTAATCAAGTGTGATGAGAATAGATAACTTTATTTAGTTTGCTTGAATTTGAGGTATCATAAATCTGATGGAGGGCATCTATATATTAGGAGTGGAACTTCCAGCTAGGAGCAATCGATATGTTCCCTGGAGCGAGGAATTCAAACCACAACCCTGCTTCATTTTACTGGAGTCTCTCAGTTACAAAGTTTTATGTGGCAACAAAGATTTTGATCTTAAAAAAAGTCAATTTAGCGTTACCATCACAGTACGTAACTGGATGTGTTCTGGAAATGACGCAGACACTACTTTTCATTGAAAAATGAAAGGCAATACTGCCAGTGTTAGGTGAAACCTGAAGTTTAGCTTTTGGATGAGGGGAAAGTACAGCTGCCTTCAAAGGTGAAAGTTTCTTTGCCTACAGACTATGAACCAGAGTGAGGAAAATATTCTGCCAAGGAAATAGTTTCCTATAGAAAGTTTGGGAGAAAAGTCTTCTCTTACTTTCATTTGAAAATCTTATCAGTGATTTCTAAGTAATTATTCTAAGGAATCTAATAATAGACTGCATAGGGCTATTTAAAAATGATGCCACAAAAAAACTTAAGGTCTCATTACTTTTCTCCATAGTCTCACTGTGAGTACTTTGTCTATATAGTATTAATAAAATGCCTCTTTGCTCTGGCAATACCAATTATTGCATGGCCTAATAGGTTACACTATTAAAGTTTCTGATACTCTAAATTTTAATCCTATTAGCTTAGTCCCTGTAGAGTCATCTCCCTCCTTGATGTGTTCATCGTCCATGTATTTCAAGAAGGTTATTGTTCCCCTCTGTGATTATTTAGCCAAGGTATTACACATTAAGTCTTTAATTGTTTCTTCTGAAGAAGTCCCTTTAGCCCAATTTGTGGCTTAAGTATTTGTGCTTATTGACCAAAGTGCATCTTCAGTACAAACGGCTGCTGTTACTGCTAGGTAAACAAGCTTTAAATCAACAGGCCAGCTTTCAAGCGCTTAGGCTGAGCTTTTCCTTAGCCCCAATGCTGGCGAGGTTCAGCAACTACCTGATGGCCTTTCACAATTTTTTGCTTCTTTTCCTATGGTAAAAATCTCAGCTGCTGGCATTGTGCTCTGTGAGTGGTACCACTGACGACTTGTTTTGTTGTTCTTGCACCGTGAAAAGATAAGCCCCTGGAAAAGGACTGCCAGACAATGATTTAATGCCACTAGCTGAAAGAAAAGTACACTAATTCTTTTCATAGTGGAAGGATTTGAACTTTTGGATTTCCCAGTATAGTTCTCTCTATTTTTTCCCCCAAAAAACTGAGTATCAAATCTAGTTGACTGTCTGGCCCTTGGCTTCTTCTCAAAGTAATAACCAAGCCCATGATATACAATTGAGGTTGTTAAGGAGTAACTTTTCTGCTTCAGATTTTGAATCACAAAATGCATTTTGCACCGGCTAGTACAGCTACCAGGACTAACCAGTCTGACTTGGTCTGCGGCACTGGTAAAGTGCCTTTAGATAGCGGCATCTGACGTGTCTGGTGTCAACTCTTGAAGGCTCTGCTCACTTAATCCTGCAGAGCAGGTGCAAGGGAGAAACGCTCCCTTGTGCAAGGGAGAAACACTTTCAGGTGGTGAGTGGAGGGGTCGGAATGTCCCAGCTGTTCAGGATCTGTTGGTAGCTCACCCGTTCGTTAAAGAGCCATAGCTTACCATACAAATGGCTGTAGAACATGTATGGGGCAACTTTTTACATGCATGAGAATTAGGCAAATAGGGGTCACTTCTTCCTCTTACATAGTCTGTCAGAAATAGATCCATTTCCAGAGCTGATGTATGCAGAGCATGCAGCTGTGAACCTGCTTTTATGAGAGAAACAAGAACGAAGGACCTCAACTCCCATTTAAAAAATGCTTTTTCCTTACATTAATATCATTGACTTTGTATAACGTATAAAACCAAACAGAAATAGATTGCTGGGGCTGACGAGAAGCAGTAGCTCGAGCGATGGTTGAGAACTAACAGTGTGAACTCCAATGGCAATTGTTGGCGCTGTGTCACACGGCTAGTATTTGAAATGGTTTAAACCTCTTACTGATCAGGGTGCCTCATGGCTAGGGACAGGTTTGCAACAAGAGAAGGAACACCCAGCTGTATTACAAAACTTTGGGCTTTAGAAATCTCTTTTCCTGACAGGGTGATATGATATACTGCTTGAAATAGCTCTTCTTCAAGTGAGAGAGAGGATTAGGTGACCCCCAAAGGCTCCTTTCAACAACCTTTTCTGTGGTTTTTTAAATCAAAAGGTGTTAAACTGATTCCGTTCAATAGTTTTGCATATCTAAAATAATGTTTAAAGATCAGGGAAAAGTAGCAGACCTGTAAAAACATTTGATAGGGAGATAAAATTTAATATTTACTTAATCGAAGCTCACACAGCACTTTGTGGCCTATGTAGAAAACTGGTTTTTGAGACTTGGATTCCGTGCTGTGCTTTGGTATTTGTCTGGAGTGACTAGCACGTCAGCCCCTTACCTTATGTCTCAGTTTTTCTACGTGCAGATGTCTAGAATAACTGCAGATGGGTTGCAAGAGTCCATGTGTTTCTATTGATACATGAAAACAGGCAGTGAAAAAGTTAGAAGCAAAGAATACTGTGTAAGAATGTAAGAAAATCATAGATAAAATACAAGCAGAATTCACAAAAATTAGCCAGAGGTGAGTGCATTGTGGTATAATCTGATGGACTGTATTTGTATACAACTGTGATATTACAAGATGGATTTTTATGAACTGAATCACCAACATGCAATATGTAAATCTTTTCATCTGGTCTTGGCAGCCCTGCTGGGCCACATCCTCAATGGCACTGAAGGCAGAGTGAAATTATAGTGGCTCTATACATCTACAGTCTCTCAGAACAGACAATCTTTGAGGAAAATCATGCAAGGAGGTGCTATATAGTGAGAGCAGGTATGGTGAGATCTATCTCTTTAAGCACTTAAACATTATAGTTGCATGAAATATTTTAATGGGAAAAACCCCCGTTTAATCGTCAAAGCTGAAATGTGGAGCATTCATTCTTCATTAAAAGATTTTGAGTAATAACTTTCAACTTGATACCTAAACTTAATGGTTTGCCTAGGTGGTACAGAAATGATCAATCAAAACATTGCAGCTAATGCTGTGCATGTGTTATTCTAGCTGCTGTAGAAGCCAGCATTATTATTAAATTTAATGGCTTCTCTCCAGGACTTCAAAATCTATGGCATTTAATTACTTCCTTGCGTGGTTTGCACCACAAAGGTACAGCTACTTAAACACTGTTGATAAATAAAGGGGAGGCCTTTAACACCGTGAGATGCAGAGGCTGTATCTCAATTTTAAACAGATCATTCAGGTCTGATTAAAACGCAATAAATAAAAGTGCCCTTATTGCAGAGCGTGCCGGCACATGCCAGCGAAGCATCCTTCTGCGCTGTGAAACCTGGACGCTGGTGTCGGTGCTCAGAGGGTTTGGGGGGAGATGTTTTTGGAGGGTTGGAGGGCATTGGTCACCACTCGGGTAGATGTGCTCATCTACCCTGTTGCTTGTGAATACACAAGTGTTACAGCTTTGGACCCCATCACCCAAGGTCGTTAGTTTAAAGCCTTAGTTAAAGCCAATCAGCCAGCAAAGATTCTCCTTCCTCTTCTGGACAGGTGGATCCCATCTCTCCCCAATTATCTATACCCATCAAAGAAGGCCCTATTCTCACAGAAGCCAGAGCCCTGCAGCACCAGCCAGGCTTTGTCTGCACGATGCCTCCACCTGCACCCCTGTCTCTAGCAGCAAGGTAGAGACAATCACTTGGGCCACTTTCCCCTCTAGTTGTGCTCCCAGGGCTCTGAAGTCCTGCTTGACGTTGCCCAGCTAGCACTTACGGAGCCACCAGTGCCCTGCCCAGGCCGAGTGCCGCGGTGTTCCCTGGGGCTGCTTCTCTGCGGTGGGTTGAGCCGGCTCCGGGGGCTGCTGGCAGCCCTCACCCCCCAGAGACCCCCTGGCTGCGGATGAGCCTGCGCTCCCTCTGCACGTGCCAGCCAGGGCATGCCGAAACCTCGCACCCTCCTCGGTGACCTCACACCCTCCGGGCTCCTCACGGTGAGGTCACGCGGCAGCTGCTGCTTGGAGTGTCGGCTTCCTGCGGTTTGAAGACCCAAGGTGAGCGGTAACAACCACGGTTCCAGTGAGTGTCTGCCAGCCTTAAGGGCAGTCAGCAGTGCCCTGGTTTGACATCGCCCCTTGCTGAGAGTTGTGGCGTGTCCTCGTGCTCCTGCCCCAGAGGGCAGCTGTCTCGCCGTTAGGTTTATAGGGGTCCCTAGGATGAAGTCAGGAGAGCCCCAGTGACTTAATCTGAGCTGTGTAAAGACTGGCATGATCTAACCCTTTAATGTTTGTAATTTCTTGGTCTCTCCTCTCCCATGACAGGTCTCTTTGGTTTCTTGTAGGACCCGTACGCTGTCTAGTAGTTTATCTGACTCCTTGTCCTTGATGTGTAGAGTACCGTATGCGGCTTGTTCTACTTGCAGCCTAACTGTAAATTAAAAATATTTCCTTTACTGTAGCTGCTAGTTCTGCAGAGGTACAGCAGGCTTTTTTTCCCCTTTTACTTTAAGGAGAACAAACAAGGCACTCCTTCCCTTGGTCCTGTTTTGTAGAGGATGCTGCACTGATTTATTTCCATAAAGGTGAACATAAAAGACTAGAATTCTGTTGCTTAGAAAAATACATTCTGGAAGTTTAGGGCATTAACTAAGTGAAGGCTAGCGGTTACACGGCATCAATACTGGAATGAGAGGAAAGGAGTGTAAGATGTGAAATGTCTCTGCGTTCCAGGTTTGGTTTCTTCAGTGTGTCTTTAAAAATATTTATGCCACCACCACAGCTACATTCTGAGCATAACACATCAATGAAATAAGTGATACTAAGAATGAACAATGGGCACTTAAGGGGGTTAGGAGTCTTTTACCTGAAATACTAGACTCATTTTGAGGCTGATATGAGCAGATACATGTTAATCTTTTCTGTTGCCCTCGGACAGGTTTAAAACTGTTAACCCACAGCCTGCTTTACGTAATAGCAGTGGTCAGACATTAGTTGCAGCTCCAAAATCTGGATTTTACAGGTAGTCTCTAATCCATGCCATAATACTTTCTTGAAATTTCTACTCTCTCTAATATAAATTGCTTATACAGCACTTAAGCACCTGAGATAATGCATATGTAAATGAAGCCAGATAGCAGCCTTGCCTTTGCTGTTTGATAACAGGAGGAGGCAAATAACCCAGCTGTGTTTGTTAGACACCGAATGGGTTTCTATAATTGTGTCAGGAAAGGCTTTGATTGATCAGGATGTACCTTTCAATCCCACGTAAAGCTGAACCTCATCAATCATGAGACAGTCTCACAAAAGGCAGACACAGCTTCTTTCTGCTTCATGACTGAAGGAAATGGGGTGTCTTCCTCCCAGGGCTGATGCTTGCAGGGAAGTGAACTTGCTGAACACCAGGTGGGATCACATGCGGTGTTTCCACTGGAGTACCTGTGATAACAACTTAATTGCATTTAAGGTAGTAAGGTTCACCTCCTGCTTTGGATCTGGCTCTCTTGTGGCTCAGGTAGTAAGACACCCAGAGTTATACGTTATGCTCTTCCTTTGGCTGTGATGAGAAGATTGTTATTTTTTTTTTATGGAGGAATGCTACTCCTGTTCTGGAGTTACTGCTACTTCTGTTGCTTCCAGGTTGACCTAAACTGATGACCTTTATTTCAGACTCTACCAACTATTCACTTGGTTAAACTGTTTATCTGGACGTTGTTTAACATGTGTCATTTTGACCTGACTTCTTCTTTACTCCTGCAGTATAGACAAAAATAAAACCCATTATTTTTGGCTGATAGAGTCCCTTTATTGTATATGTGGATTATGGTGGTATCTATTGGCTCTAGTTCTGATCAAGGTTCTGTTACATTAAGCTTTTCAAAGAATGAAGCGTGACACCACTCCTTCAGGAGGATACAAGGCAGACAAGGAAAAGGGGCGTGATATACAAGCAAAGCAGGAGCTACAAACTGTGAGAGGGAAACAAAGCTTTTTAAAGGCGGGTTTGAATGAGGGTGTGCTGAAGGGAGAGAGGGAAGGAGCAGAGGCTGTGAGATGGAAGATGCTAGGTGGACTGGAAGAATAGTCAGATGACAGTCACCATGCCTGAATGTTACAGCAGTTCTTTTATCTCTTCCAGCCATCTCGTTTGTGCCTTTGTGTCTTCTCCTGCTCCTTTAGTAAGTAGCGTTTCCAGTGTTATGATGATAATGTTACCTTTTGAGGTGACTGTCTCTGAAATCACTGATAGCTTTTCTCTTGACTTCACTGATCAAGGTCTTATTGTAAACTGGAATAGTACTGGAAAGAGGAAGAAAAAACCCCAGTGAGTTTAGTGAGAGAAAATTGCTGCATTTTTCAAGGTGCTTGTTTTGATTTCTCAGTTACTTCCTGCAGTCCTGTGCTTTACCACTGTTCACAGACGTGCCACTGAATTTGGGAGATATGTAAGAGTTGCAAAGTGAATTTTTGTTCAAGGACCAAGGAGAAAAGAGCAAAGGTTAGCGTTCAAAGTCTGAGCCCCTTCAGACACATGCCTTGGTAATACAAATAAGTTTATTTTGATGCATGACAGCTGTTGATGCCAAAACTCTGAAGTCTGTTCCTAGCATGAAATCTAATGATGAATGAAATTAAGGCTTTGGAACTGCCAGTGCACTATTAGGCCTCAGACACAGATGGTGGGATAGAAAACACTACGAACCGGAAATCTTTAAGGAAAAAAAGAGTCTGTGGAAAATAGTTTTCTTGGTGGTACTATGGAGGAAACCCTGACCTTTAAACCTGGAAAAGACAGGAGATTTCTGTATCCTTACAGAGGTAATAGGTGCTCTAAATAATTTTCCTGTGTGCTTTTTTTGCTGAAAAAGAATCAGACTGAACTAGATTTTTAACATTTAGAAAGCAGAGTTTCACGAAGCTGGTGTCTGCTGGTCCATATTTCTGTGTGTTCCTACTTAAACTGCTTATTCAAAACTTTACAAGCATGCTCAAGTGGAAGGAAAGAGCAAATAAAACTACCTTTCAGTATTTTCTTTTTTCTTTCCTGGTTTGGAGTGGGGGATGATTATTTGGAAGCCAATTTGAAAACGTGAGGCAAGCCATTGTGGTGGAGAAAGGACGTGTTACTTCACTGGAAATGGCACCTGTATTAAAACACAGCAAGGGAGGAGAAAAGGGTGAAGAAAGCAAAACCTAATTGCTGTCTTGCCTGAGGCTTAGTCATGTGGTAAGACAAGCAGATATGTAATATTAACTACACCGCCTACTAGGAGCTTGAGTGGAAAGCATTTATTTATTTTATGACCAAGCATGCTGAAGGAAGCATCCTGTACTGGTTATAGAGTTGGTTCTTTTTATAATATAAACAAGATGTAAAGACATCCTGGTCCTCCTTTCTCCCATCCTTATCTAGCAATCTGTTTTGCCTCCAGCATGGGATCATCAGTGCCCTGAGAGCACTAATGGGCCTTAATTGCACAGAGCAGCCTCGGCTGGCCTCCTCCCACCTGCTGGGTGGTGTACAGGGGGTTCTGAGAAAGTCCCAATAATTTGTCAAGATCATATAGAGATTCCAGAAATTTTCCAATCTCAAAAGCTTGCTAGTTCCCTGTAATGTCAAGAGCACATTTAGCATAATATTTCATTTTTAAGAGAGCGTATTTGAAAGTAACAAGCTTTATGACTGATGTGTCCCATTACTTAGCGTTCTTTGGCTGAGGTACCTTTTGCCCGGTTTCTATATTCCAAAAGATATTCTGGATGATGTATCCTGGGATGCGTATCTATGAGGTGGCTGTTATCAAGGGCTCGCGTTGCAAAGAGCGTTCAGCTGGTCAGCTGTCATTGAGGTCAGCGTGAAACCTGCCATGGAGATGTTGCACCAAGCAGCTTTGTAGCATGATGGCTCCTGAAGTTTCTCGCTGTTACATTTAGAAAAATGGATCTGGTTTCCCTGAATTGGGTTTGGGTGGTTTCTGTGCTAACTTGATTTTTCTAGAAGCAACAGCTTGCTGAAGAAAAGCGTGAACCGGCTCCAAGCTTTTCATTGGAATTCAAAATGCAAGCTGTATGGGTCCTAAAGTTTGTGAGCCGGCCTGAGATCTGCTGAAAACACTTTCTTTAACAGAAGCTCCTACTCCGAATGTTAAATTTTAAAAATGTTAAACTAAAAATGAACCCTTTTAAGAGGACTTAATGTCTTATAAAATACAGATAAATGTACTTCTAAGTCTGAGTATATGAAGAGGGTTGTAAATTACTTCAACTTTTTGTTGCTTTCATATATAATGAGATGATATACAGCACATTTTGAAATAAGCATGCATTATGTACTTTAATGCTATGAACTAGTCTTGTGCAACAGTGAAAATAGTATTTTACACTAATCAGCTTGAGCAGTTGGTATGTCATCAACGTAGCAAGTTCTTCATCTGGTTGTGTTTAACGTACAATCTTGACCATGGCCGGCAGTTGACCTTAACCCTGAGCACCCTTCAGAACACCTAGCACATGGCCTGTGCTCCCCTCAAGGTCTAAAACAGGGTGAAAATGAGTTTAATACCTTTGATCGGCACAAAAATGCCGAAACCCCCCCTCAGCAAACATGTTCTTACAGCTGCAATATGACGGTTACTTTGAAACTCGTATTAAACTGCTATCATTCTGATATATCCAAGTCCAAACTCCTTTCACATTAGGAAGTCTTTATCAAACCATGAACAGCTTTTTCGCCCTTGTCCAGTCTTGATTGCGCAACAAAAGTACAGGACTAGCCAACACAAATGGCCAGTAAATGAGAATGCCGAGATGCTTCTCAGGTTCTTAATGTATCTTCGGTTTATCTTTGTTTTCAAGCAAGTAGTCCAAATACTTCAAAATACTTCTTTCCCGAGGGAGCTACTACAGTTTAAGGGCACATAAACTCAAAATTAACTTTGTGCTTAGGCATGTTTAATGTGACCACGGAAGCAATATTCCATCACAGCCAGGGTCCTTTCAATAAGCTGACATCAAAGCATTACGCTGGCCCAAGTGACTGAGAAAAGCTTTCCTCCAGAGGACTTAGCCCAGCATGAGAGAAAACAGAAGCTGTTTATTATCTGCTTAGGAGTTTTCTATTTGTGGATGGGTTCAGATTAGTTGGGGGTGATGTTTTCAGGCTTTGTGTCTGTAGCCCTGTCCTCTGGATCGCGTAGGAGGAAAGGCTGCTGTTGATGCATGCTGCACCAGTGCTTGCGTGGTGCTGGGTAGCCCTGCCTGCCAGCCTGTCGCTTGGCAGACTGTAAATCCGTGCAGTGCCTTTACAGGCTATAGTTATGCCAAAATGGATCCTGACCTTCTGATCCGTGGAAGTCGGGGATGCCATTTGAATACGGTTCTGTGCCCTGTCAGCTATGGCATTTCGTTCACCAGTGTATAATATTTTTTTCACCTGACTTTTAGGATTCTGAGCTTTTGAAACAATAAATATAACCTTTTTTTTTTTTTTAAACCTTTCTTCTATACAACAATTTTTTCAGAAGGAAAGATCTTTTTCAGACTTTTTTTTTCCCCCTATAGTGCTTGCAGTCTTTCAGTAGTGATTTGTTACTCTCTGTCCATTTAAGATTCTCTTTGAAGAAAAGATAGGAAAGACCTGGGATTTTTGATGCTTTCTGTATGATTTTTAAATGTGATAGGCTGTGTTTACAAAGCCTATAGTAATAGGCTCTCTTTCGTAGGTTCTCTTTATAAACTTACTCTGGTTGGTAAGGGTTATAGAGATGGTAGGGAAGGTAATGCTGATAATGGCATCATCTACTTTGTACTCAGCAGGTATGAAACCAGAGTAGCTCTCCTGATGCAACTAGATCATTTCAGATGGCTTCTTATAAAAATTGAAGCACCGTTTTCCGGACCGTGTTTTAATATGAGCCATGGAAGTGACAATGCTATTATTCTACTCTCCAAAAAGAGTGACTGCTTATTGCAGCAGCTTGAGAACGGGATGTTCAAATTCCTCAAAACTTTTTAGGTGTCATTATCCATTAAATGAAAGGCTGAAACTTGATCTGAAAAACTCAGGCAAGGCAGTAGGTGACATGTATAGTTCCTACCAATAATCGCCCGCTTTAATGGATGTTTGACAAGCTTATTCAAAGGGTGAATAGGATTGGGTGTGCTGAGACTAACGTGAAGGCTTGAGATGGATCATGCAATATATATCTCATATGCTTAATGTAGGCCACAGAGAAAACAGCAATTGCTTTGATTAAAAATTAATCCCATTGTTCAATTTACTATCATATTCTGTCCTATAGGCATATTAGTGACATTAAAACAAACCAGCTCATCCAGTTAAATGCTTACTTTCTCTGCTCTGATTCAACATTATTAAGGCTCAAGATTATCAATAATAGGACTCTTAGGACTTGGATGTTAAACATTGTTTAATCAGAAGTCCATAGTGCTAACTGGTGATAGGCAAGATTTTTAGTTAAGAAGGATTTCAAAGTGTTACAGAAAATTATGCAGTAGTCTACATTCTTGTGAGGGATTTCATGTCTGCTGTCCACATTTGGAGTTCCTAGAATACGTTGGGTTGGAAGGGACCTTTAAAGGTCATCTAGTCCAACCCCTTGCAATGAGCAGGGACATCTTCAAACTAGATCGGGTTGCTCAGAGCCCCGTCCAACCTGACCTTGAATGTTTCCAGGGACGGGGCATCTACCACCTACTGCGATGCATCACAACGCTGTTACTGGGAAGGAGCATTTCTGCAGTTCTATCTTTTGCCAAATCTTATTTATTACATGTCATCTGCAAGGCGCTATTTTGAAGGTGCCCTATGATGTCATGAATCTAGTTCCAAAGCACTCAGGAAAGCTACAGAGGCTTTTGCAAACACCTACAGCCTGTTCCTGTACATTTTGAAGAGCTTTGTGGAGGTTTGGGATCGTACCCCTAGAAACCCAAGTGTCCCAGCAGTTCTAGACAAAGACATCGCTTTGGTTTATATGATGACACGTTGCTTGCAATTATGTTTTGAAAAATAGGCAATACAGAAGGCACCATGTAAAAAGATTGTTTCTCTCTCTGCTCCTAGTACAGAGCAAAGGAAGTTTATAGGGAAACCTGAAGCTATAAACAGTGTGCTGTAAACAATGGAGTTGGTGCCTCCAACGCTTGTCAGTGAACATAAAACAATAATAAAGAATAATGAAATATTTATAAGCTTTTAGAAGTAATCACAATGATGAGATGCAGAGTTTAATTTGGAAGCAACAGCAAAATAAATGAAAAATTTATTTTCCATACTTATTGGTTCATATTAAGACTTATTAAAAAATAACTTGTCCTCCTTGTAGCAAATGTTCCAAATTACCTGATTAAGGTAAACTTACAATTCCATTCTCCTCCCATTAAAGTAATTTTACAAGTGGGTAAGTTGTCTGTTGTTCCTTTTCATCAGAGCATATATGAAAAGAGATCTGAGCTTTTACTGCTGATTATATTGCCTTTCATTGGCAGGATGGGCATTTTATGTTCTCTTGCAACATGAATAGACTTACAGAGCCTGTGTTTTCGCTGCAAAGAAGGAATACATTAGAGGGCTTTAAATCAGAAGCTTAGTCTTACATTGGCATGCAAACTAAGGTGAGCTAAGGGAATGCAACAAGTATTCCATTAAATTAAGCATCATAATGCTCTGATGTCATTCTGAGGTAATTCCCATCATTTTACTCATTAAGACACTAAAATCTATGAATGTACCAAACTTCTATGTTATGGTGGTTGTGAACTGGTTGAGCTGAATTGCAAAATCACTTGGGAATGGTTTAACTCCACTTGCACTGAACCTGCCTGCTTTCCATGGGAGCACGCTTAGGTAACAGCATCATTTCTTGGCTGATCTGTCCTTGAAACTTGAAATTCCACATGAGTATTGTTTTCCTAGAAGAGCTGAACAAAGGGGTCATTGCCAAGTTTAAAATCTGAGAGATTAACTAGGATGCAAATAATGCATAGACACTGTCCTGGCATTCTCCAGGAGATGAAGTTCAACCCCTGAACTGAACTAACTGTCCTCGACATTTCAGTTGCTTATTTGTAAAATGGATACAATAAAATAAACCTTCTTTACATCTGAGTGTTATGAGACTCAGTCAGCAGGGTTTGGTTGGTTGTTTTTTTTTTTTTTTTTTCCTTTCCACCTCTGCCCAAACCCTTGTCTACTCCCTGGTTCCTTGCATCCACGTCCCATGGCTCTCGGGTGGCACTTGGTGGAGGCCAGGCTTCCCAGCCGGAGACAGCACAGGTCTCCATCATGAGTCCAACTGCCTCATGGCTCAGTGGGCTTTGCTGTTGCACAACGGGTGGAAATGAAGTGCGAGTTTCTTTGCCTGGATAGTAGACCACACAAACATGAGCACAGGTATCCAGAACATACATAAACAGAGCTGGAGCTGCTGTTCTCCATCTTCCTCCCGGCTACTGCTCCCTGTTTTGTTCCAGGTGAGCACCGATGCTATGTTTTCCTCTCTGTTAGGGAGGTCACCTCTGTGAGAAGGTAAACAAGGGAGAGACAAAGATCAGTGGGAATTTTGTGGTGGTTTTTGGTAACCCCTATCCCAGGATGTGTTTGTATCTCTCACTCAGTTTGAGCACTGGCGTCTCAATACAGTGCCCTAGGATGCTCAACGTGCCTATCATATTATATTTACCGTACCTTACAGTCCAAGGAGAGATGCTGTCTAGAGTTGGATGGACTGCCGAGAACAGTGTTGCATATGATACCTGTGGAAGTCTGGCTATTCTGTTCTGTTGTTGATGTTATTGCATATTTTAGAAATGATTCCGAGCAGTAATGTCTTGAAAGCCGGTTGTGTGAGAATTCCCAAGGGCTCAAAGCACTTTTTGTTACTCAGTTGGGCATACCTCCCTGGTTAATGGCCTCTGAGATTTTAGCGAGTTGTGCTAATTGCTCTATTTGGGTCATGATCAGTTTTGTGGAGGGTTCTGCGAGGAACCAACATAGGACTTGAAATCTAAAAATGCTCATTAGGTATAAAGTGACTTCTGTCAAAAGAAGGGAAGGGAGTGAATATGACCAAGACGCTAATTGGTAAGCTAACTGTCTAGTCATGTCAGAAGGTGAAACAGTGAATCAGGTTGACATTAGGCAAGGGATATAGCGATACAGAGTAATGAAGGCAGCTAGACACCTCTGTAGCACCGACTCTCCTCCCAGGTTGATCACTTTATCCTCTTCTGAAATTTATAATGATCTGAAAGATTTGGACCCGGTTCCTGACGGGAGCTCCATGCATAAAGCCTGGTGCTCCAACTTTAAACTCAGTGTAGGCTAATGTATTGGAGAACTGCCTGATATCAGGGATCCTTTTAGTGCAACGTGCTGTAGAAACAGAAAGCGTAACAACTATGCTTGCCACACAATATTTGCATGCTAAGTAACGGAAGCAAAGGCCTGACCAACCTTCTCTCCCCGAATACCAACAGAGAATTTATTTCTCGTCTTGCCATTTCTCCTTTTCTTTGCATGAAAATGTTGACTTTTCAAAAATGTTTGGTTTTAATTAGAAACAAAAATACAGTATCTGTCTCTGTTTTTGAAGAAATGAAAATTTACAGAAGCAATGCTTCAAAAATAAGGAACTGGATGCTTTATTTTTTAATTTGGAAGAAGCAGACTCTGCTTATGATCAAGACAGCCTGGAGACACAAGTTTACAAGGAGCCAGGCAGCTGCCTGGCAAGCACACTGGCAGGGACGTGGCTGGACTGGCCACTGAGGCAGGCTGTGTGGCTGCCTGGTTCCACTTCAAACACAAATAAAATACTGGTAGAACTGGCAAGTTCTTGCAAAGCACTTGGATTCTATGAAATCAAAGCTTTTGGATGGAAAACTGTTCCAACTGAAATTGATGCAGTTTACTGTACAAATAAGCTATCTGCCTGGAACAGTATGATAGTTATAGAACATTTTAGTTTCAGGATTATTTCTGTCTTTTAGTATTTTAGGTAAGGTTGGAGAGTGTATAGAAAGAATAAACTTAGAAGAAATATAAAACAGGATCGAAGGATGTGGTGGGACAAGTGTGATGGAAAAAGCAGGTCTGAGTGGTGAACGAGCACGACAAAGCAGAAAGATTCAGGCTTTTGCAGTCTGACTGCTCTTGCTGTTTAGAGCTGCACTTTCCAGTATGGGGGAGGTGACCTGAACAGTTGCAGAACTCTTCCAAGAGCTCCAAGCCAGAGGGAAAGGTGGGAAAGGATGGAGAGAAGGGCTTGGGGAAGTGTTGGATCACGTTGTTAAGCAAGGAAAGAGGGTGAAGGATATTTGTAAGTCAACAGTTCTGTATAGGGGATGTAATTTTAGTACAAAATCCCAGTTGTTGCTTGCTGCTGCTGTTGATGAGGATACTGAGTAGTGTCATAAAGCTTTCCTTTTCTCCTAGCTGTAAGTGTGTAGGAACTCATGGATCTGAGAAGTGGTGCATGAGCTGTATGAGACCGCTCCTGCGCTCATGCAGAGTGAAACTCTTCCTGCAGGAGCTGCCTGGCTGTTCTCTTGCTGACAATCTCCTGTTGTTTGTTGAAGAGGATCAAAATTATCAGCCAAGCAGGTTATTTCTGTAGATGGTTAATCACAAGTGGACCTGATTCAAAAAAGAAGGCCAAGCTGTGGAAGTAGACCGCTGCAGGTTATAAGGCATGTGTTTATCTAGCACCATTTAAAAAGCCTAGCAGTTTTATTTTTCCTCTGCTGAGCCCACTTGGCTTGTGTTCATCCAGCTCTGAAAGTATTTACAGCTGCAAGTTAGATTGAGGTGCATGCCCACACCTTTATGACAAGAAATTTTATTGGTAGATGTTTAATGGCTCTAGTTCTGGGTGCACAGACTTGCACATCTCGGGTCTAACTATTAGAACTGTTCCCTCACACTTCTGCAGGTCTAGTTGGGCTGTCTGGAATGACCGATACCTGTTAAGATTCCTCCCCTCTTTGCTCATTCTTGGATAATTAATTTAATGTTACTTGCTCAAACTAAAGTCTACTCCATAACATCAGTGAAATCAGTGTTGGGACATGGATTAACTCCCCCTAACCCTGTCAGATTCTTGGAAGACGTACCTTGTTGAACACTGGAAATACTGGACAGTTTCATTAGATACATTCATCTGACTCTTGGTCACCACCTCTGAAGCTCAGTCCCTAAACCCCTGACTGGAAGATCTCTAGATATTTACAGAGGGCCTCTTAGGGATTTACTTCACTGCAAGATACAAGGAACCTCACTTAAATCTACAAGCATTTAAGCAGGAGAAAACAGAACTCTGATTACCTTTTCTTTTTTTTAAACTCTACTTCATACTGCCTTCTGCATTGGAAGAATGAGGGGAAGCAGCATATTGTAGCCTGTATGTGAAAACACTAGGTTACTGTTGCTTTTTAAAAAAACAACCAAACAAAACCCACCAAAACCCCCCAGACCTCCAGATATTCCACCAATCCTTTGATTATATGTGTGGGTGTTTTTCATAAACTGGCTGAGAGCGCAAAAAGGATCTCCAAACTGTCATGGTTGTCCTAATCTCACTTTAATCTCATCCCTACAGCTGTAGGACCAGAACACACTGTGCAAAATTGATGTGACAATGTGGAATACAGATTTAGGAGATACAAAGGTAATTTACAAAGTAAGGACACCCTTTAAAAAAAAAAACAAAAAAACAAAAAACCACAACACAAAAAAACCAACCCAAAACCAAAAACCAAACCAAACTATAATGAAATAATTTTTAAAGAAGCTGTCTGGAATTAAAAGAATCTTTACCTTTTAATGGGTAACGATTCTTGGCATCAATAGCAGCATATAACCAAACCCACCGTCCTCTGGGGCAGAGGTAAATTTGGATTTAAAGAAGGTGCACCAAATACTTTGTGCTTTAGGGAGAGGCCATTACTCTGGAATCGGGCAGAACAGAAGTCCAAGGGGTTTGGCAGCGCAAGCAGCAGAATCGCGCACACAATCCGTAGGGGAGAGGTTGTTCCTCTCCGCTCGGTGCGGGGGCGGGCGCGGGAGGGAGGGCAGCGTGCCCTGAAGCTGCCCGGGCGCTGCTCCCCAGCCATCGGGAGAGGGCGGCAGAGAAACAGGAGTGCTCCGTGCGGCTCCTGCAAAGGCTCCCAGCGCCGCCGAAATTTTTAAGAGGAGCGACAGCACATCGGAGCCCTCAGAAGCCAAATCCCCTTCCAAAAGGCAGCTTCGTCAGTGTTTAAAGAAAGTCCGTAACACTTGCAAAATGTCAAATTCCTGTGGCAGCCCAGAAGATGCGGTGAAGCAGCGAGGCAGAGATGGCAAGATGAGAAGGGAGGACGTGGATGATGCTCAACCTGAGGGGAAGAGGTTGAAGCTGGGGAATGAAGGAGGAAACACTGGGAAGGACAGAGGAGCAGCGGCAGAAGAAATAATGCCTTGTTTAGGCAGAGAAGAGCCCGTGCCCGACGGAGGCGGTGAAGGCAAAAGTGTAAGTGAGGATCTTTAGTAGCTCTGAGCTGGAAAAGGGGAAGGGCTGTGAGGTTACCTTTGAAATTATTTGTCATCCTGAAGTTGGTAATTGGGCATCAAGTAGCATAGGACAAATGCGATCAAGTGTCCCACCTCGCTGAGGTTATAAGACTGTTACTCTTTAGTTTCTTATCTCAGCTACGTGCTTTTTAGTGCAGGAGTGTGTATTTTAATCTGGCTCTCGCTGTTAGCTGCTTGCAAAATATATATTTGTCAGAGAAGTGATTTTTTTTGGGGGGGGGAGGGGGGGGGTGTTCAGAGGAGAAGGAATATTAACTGCTAGAGCTTGTTTTTCAGCTGCCTGTATCCATTTAGAAATGGGGTAACAGTTGGTACATGGAGTTGGACACCTCGGGTTGTTTATCAGTCCGTCCATTCAGACTTTCAGCTGCCTTTCTGTTGCAGAATACTGTTTTACAGCTGGGGGGGAGGGCAGAGCCTCCAGGAGAAGAGGAGAGCTGGTGATTAGAGATCTCAGCTGGTGAGAGATGTCATCTCTCGACGTTTTTCAAAAAAGAGCTCCCGAACAGTCGTCTGTGTAAATATCACTGATATCAGGTCTTTCTAGGAGGTTAACTTTGTCAGTGGGCTCTGACGGGTTAGGTAGCTCAGGTGCTGTGCCTGCCAGCAGGTTCCTGAGGCACAGCAGAGAACTGGGGGGAGAGGGGGCGAACATAGGGCTTCCCAGCCAGCTGAAGCTTTTCCTCTCCAGGTGCAATTTGGGCCAGGTACTTTCCTTCCTGGACACATACTAGCTCTTCCCTCGAGCAGAAGCGGGAGCTGGGGTGGTGGGGTTGGTTGGAACAATGACTTGGGTGTAGATCTGTCCTGTTTAAGTGTGTCATACGCTGAGGGTATAGCTTCTAGAATTCAGTTAACAGCTGCTGGAAATGTCAGTGTACAGGTTTTACCTAGAAGTTTTCTGAAATGTATTTTTTTCTTCCTCTCCTGGGATTGATTTCCTGAATTAAGGTATTCCTCTTCAAATGAGGAGTGAAGTAGATGCTCCACATTTTGGTAGGATTTACCCTTCTAAATAATTTGAAGGGTAGTTTACTCGGTTCATTCTGGTGGAAGGTCATCTCTAAATGCAACAGTCTTCCTAACTCACAAAAGTATTTAAAATGTGTCTAGAGTGTCTGCTTATACAAGCAAAAGTCTCTTTTATCAGTCCATGTAACTGCATATAGTGTAAGTCTACATTTTGGGTTTCCAATGCCTATGAAGACATGCTCTTTTTAACTTTCACGTATCAAAGTAGCACTCTTGTTCTTACACCAGTTCTGGTAGAGTTTTTTTTCCAAAGATATACGATATACGAGCAAGTTAATTGGTCAAATCATAAGTCTTGGGTTTTTTTCTGGGTTTTTTGATTTTTTTCTTTTTTCTTTTTTTTTTTTTTTCCCTGAAAGTAAAGGCTTTAAATCCATTCCACTTCATGATAAGTAACCATAACTGAATACCACTATGGGTTGGGGTAAAGGTCTTTTTGATAGTACCTCTTACTGTAATATTAAATTAGGAAGTTATTGAAAAATAAGCCTTAATTGAATAAGTTTACTTTGTCTTTTGAGGGATCAGTTTTAGAATGTAGAATATAGTAGAATGATGCATACCTGAATCACTGGGCTCTGCCCCATTTGTGAGGCTTGGTTTACTCCCTTATTAATCTTCTACTGCTACAGGAAAGTTCTGTGGTGATGGATACCTGTCCTTTTTTTTTTTTTTGTCCTTTCAAGGGCCTGTGTATATCTGCTCCAACACTATTCTGACTTTCCATCAGGGGGTTGCCAAAAATATTAACAAAGCAAATGTGTTAATGAGCAATTATTTTACTGTTTGTCTCTCCCTAAAAAACCTATTCTTAAATAGGTTTTATAATAAAATAATAGTTCTTATAATAATTTTTAAATTAAACTGAATTTGATTCAAAATTCATCAAAGCTCAATGAAGCTATTCTTTCCACTCCAGTGGACTCTCTCTTGGGATGTTGCACTACACTTTGTATAAAGTTCCAGGGTATTGTTTCCCCTTCCCGTTTAAAGCAGTGTGTCTGAGTTGGGGACATTATTAGAAATAAATTGTGTGACACATGAAATTCCGTTAACATAAAGCTCTTTCTAAAAACAATAAAAACTTGTTCAACAATCCCTGTAAGTGTCTCTCACCTTGTAGAGAGCAAGCTGCTGGAAAAGATGGACTGCGTGCCCTTAGGAAACACTGGGATGACTTCATTTCTGTGCTTAGAAGAATCTTTATTTTAATAGGCATAGTGGTATGGGTAATCAATGCATGCATTGGAAGAACATTTCCTAATAGTCCATTATGTCTTCTATTTTAAAGAAGGACATTTTTAAAAAAAAAAGTATAGGTTTTGACTCATTTTTGGACTAGTAATAAAAAAATCAGCACAGTAAGCATGCTATTTCTTTATTCCACTGCTATTTGCCTGATTCAACATCCATTCTTAGGTTTAGAAGAAAGAAATCTGCCTAGGTCATCTGCTGTAACTCATTACTCCACTTATGATGAAATCTTGTAGCATAAGAGAACGCAAACACCATCTATATTTTTGCTCGTGAAATGATGCATAATACTTCTGGGCATTTCCTTGGCAGCGTGTATTTATGACAGTAGCTGCTGCTGCGCAGAAGCTGGTTGCAGAAGGACTTTTCTGCCACCGGCTGTACCGGGCAGAGCTGTCTTGTTTGCCCTGGGAACGAAGGGCTGCGTTTGCCAACAACTAGTTTGCAGTGTCTGGTGTCTGGAATGATTCCTTCACTTAGTACTAGTAGCTACTGTAGTAACCTGGAGTAAAACTGTAATTGTTAATTTAGACATCTATTAAAATAATTTGCTTCCTGCCTTCTTTTTTTATTACTTGCATTTGTAGTGAGGAAACTGCTCACAGCAGGTGTGAATCACATAGTCTAGGGCCATGTAATTTTTTTCCCCTGTAATGTTTCTTTTTGGCACAGCATCAGAATGAGGTATTTGGTTCAAATGGAATGCAATGCAATCTTTGTAGTAAAATTCAACTTAAAAATTTCTCATTTGGTACAGATGGTGGGGAATTAGCACATGGAAGAGCTGGTGAGTCACCCCCTTTCATCAGAAGTTTGGGTAAAAGTATTTAACCAGGGTCTCTGCAGAATTCAATCTACCTCTTGTATGCCTAGGGGATGATCATAAGTCAGCGACGTGATGTCCTATGGTTGCTTGTCACCCTACCCATGCTTCAGCACATACTGGAAGTTAATAATTTAGTTTAAAATAGTATTTACTGAAATACAAAGCATGTGAAGAAGAAAGCATGCAAGTAATGATTTTTTTTTTTTTTCTAGGCTGATAGACATGTTCTTCCTCTGACTAGCTTATACAAGTCATGAGTTATGGATGAGTTACGATCATTAAGAGTATAATCCATGTATCCTGTGCTTAAAGGATACAGTCTTATTTGGTCTCTCTTCAGCCAACTGTTACTCCATGTGGCCTGGCAAAGGTTGTTCGGATTTTGGTGCAAAGACATTTCTGTATTCGTAATGCCTGCTTTGTTACAAACCACACTTTTCTCCCCTAACCATTTGTGCAAAATTTATAGAACGAGACTAAATTCCTGGGTTTGGTTTGACTTCTCTGGTGTTCATATAGCATCCAGCAGTCTTAACTGTGTTTTCATCTGTAATGTCACCTGTGCAGGAACGTGCAGGACAGAGCTTGAACTTTTATTCCTTTAAACAACGTTCAGAAAGACTTAATGCATTTGGGAATTAAAGCACTGTTTCAGATTTTTACAAAACTTGTCTTTGTGAAGGCTTGGAAAAGAGGAAAGTGTAGAAGTACAGTGAAGAAAAATAGCAACTTTTCATTGTTACCATCAAAAGTAACGTCTTCATTGCAGTTTTGGGGCTGTGATGTTGTAAAAGAAAATCTGACAAAATTGTATGAAAACTTGTTATTTAATACTTTTGTAGGAGGAGAAAACTGCTTTTGCTGGTCAACTCTGAAGAATAGATTACACTAACCGTGTAGAATGTGACAAATCCAGCCTTCTAAATATCTGACGTTAACAGATATTTTACATACGGTTTAGATGGGAAGGTGTGACATGCTATGTGATATCCTCGTCTTTGCATACAGAACAAATCGAACCTTGTCATTACTTCTTTGAAAAGTGCTAGGAGATCCACTCCTTACATACTTCGTCTTTAAAAGCAGGTAGTAATTTGTTGGGAATTTTGGGCCAGTTGAAATATGGGCAAACTACCTTTCCTGTCAGATTCAATTTTTAGCGTGCTTTTCCCATGCCCATCACTGCCTGCGCGCGCCATTTGGAGTGAAGGTTGGCTCCGGTCCCTGTGGCCTTTCCTTCTGTCCCGCGCAGCGGCACTGTCACGTGGTGCCTGGGTGCTGTGGTTCGGGGTAGGAGAAGCCTTCCCTCTTTCATTGTTCCCTCGCATCTCACTGCTCCTTCCTGTTACGCCCGTTTGATAGAAGCACGTTGCTTCAGCTCTTCGCTGGTGTACCAGTGTTCCCAAGCTGTGGAAGAACACGCCTCGGAAAGCTGATCATTTAAAAGGTTATTTCTCGGGAGGAGAGGAAGGATTTTCTAGGAATTAAGATACGAGCTTGGAACTTAAAAGGCCTAATGTCCAGTTCAATATAAAATTCCCTCCTGCGAGGGACAGGTCTGGATTAGCGGTATGGAATTAAAAGCTCTGTAAAGCCCAGGTGAGGACATAGGAGCTGAACCCTGCATCTGGATTCACTGCAGAATCTTTAATGTGCCTTTAGCAGCGTGAGCCGCTAATACTTGAGGTAAATAGCAAAGATATAAGAGGCGTAGAATATGAAAATGGTGTTAATCTAGACAAATGAAATGCACATTTATTATCTTTTATATTTAGCTCAGGTTATATAAAAAGTATTTTTTTGGCTAAATAACTTGAGTCTTTTTCATAAAATATACGTATCAGCATAGAGTGAAGTCTAAGTGGATCTGAAGACTGAAAGTTTGACCTTTCTGTGCATTGCTGTGCAACTTTACACTGTTAATGCAGTTTCTCATATAGATTTTTTTGTTTTAGAAAATTTATTTGCTCCTTAGGGTTGGTTTATCAAGAAAACTTGTTTGTTTGTATATGGCTTTGTGCTCTTGATCATATTTATGAATATTACTTTGAAGGGGAATCATGTTTAGAGAGGGAGAACCTAGGATGGTGGGTCCATACTGGACTAAGAGTCCAGTTTAAGGTGCTGACTTTTGACTTTCAGGGTCCTAAGCAGACTGAAGCACTCTACTGTTAGGGCTCCAGTTTATGTTTTTCATGCTTCCTTATAATATTGTTTAAATCCAGTGAGATCCTTTTGTCCTCAGAAGTTATGAAAGGGCATGGACCTCCTCTAGGAGGACAATATAGGTTTGAAACACTTTGAACAGCGTGACATTTGGAGTCTACATCTTCCATTCCTCGCTTGCCTATTTTTGGGTTTGGTTTGCTAATTTGCAGAATAACTTAAAGGTTTAGTCTATTGACTTGTTAGGCAAACTGTGATATATGCTAGAATTAATGTTTTTGTTGTTTTCATTTGGAACACAATCAAATTCTGTGATCCAGGACAGAGGCATAATTATTTGTCTTTAGAGCTGGAAAGAAAGGAGATAATAATTCTTTAGAAAAAGTGAGTGGTGGTATTGATGTAAGCTGCTGGAGTTAATTCCAAAGGAGTATTTGCTAAATGCTAGTAAAGGAGCCTTTTGTAGAAAGGTGTGGATAAATGGTCTTCAAAAAAAATGGTTTGGACTTGATTCCAAGTCCACGAACAAGTCAATGGAAAATGTTCTTCCTGAAACGGATTCATCCTCCTGTTAACCTTCTGCTGGTTAATGCTCACATTGGTAAACAGTGTCACCGTGACTTGAGCGGAATAACTGCGGTAAGGAATTAGCTAAGACAACTCAGGCAGCAGAAATAGACCCTTATGGATGACCTCATTTTAACATTTTTACTGTAGTTATTAGGACAGATCACTAGATGGCAGGGGGTAAGTGTACAAAACTAAGAACTTCATGTGGACTGCCTGATTGTTTTCACATGGGGGAAATTTAATTTTATTCGGTGAATGACTGCCTATTTTTAACACACAATTGCAACCAAGAGTAACACGTGCCTTTTGTATTTATGCATTGGAAGTTTAATTTCACTGATAAGGAACATTCATGGAAGCATTTCTGTCGCAATTTGAATAATCGATCACCTAATACTATAACTTTTGTAGAGCAACTGGAATATTACTTTTGATTGAAATTACAACCAAAGTGCATTAAAATCTTCTGAAGTGCAAAAGACAACATTTCTGGTCTACAGTGTTGAATTAGTAGAGATGTGAAATGAAGGTATTTATGCATTGCTTTTACTTACTATTGTCTTTCTCCTTCAGTAACCCAATATAATAGGTTAGTATGTATTGAATAATCCCCCAGTGATTATGAAAAATATTTTTATTTCAAGTCTTTACGATTTAGAAATTATCTACTTTCTGGATGTTTTGGGTTTTTTTAACGTTTGCAGTCTTAGTCATTAGCCTGGATTGAAACAATGGGGAATAAGCCATAGAAGCTATGCAAAAATTGGAAAGGGAAGCAGGCTGGTGCTTCACCAGCTTTCCCTTTCCTGTGGAGTACTCAATGTTCAGCCTCATTTGTGAGTGCGTTGTTACTGAGGAGTTGCCTGTTCTGTTCCATTAAATGAGACTGTAGTATCTGATGCACCGCCGCCCATGTCATTTCTCCCTAGGGAATGCACTTCATGTGCTCTAATGCTTTGTCCACCGTGCAGTTCTCAAACAGCCCAAGGAGTTACTCGTAGTCTTGTCTAGGCTAGGAAGGAACTTATCCTTTAAATTAAGAATACAGAACATCTACTTTTGATAGTTGTCTTGTGTTCTGAACTCTTTCCTTCTGGCATCCTAAGCTATTATTAAAACCAGCTTCACTTTTTCAACAGTTGTGAAACAAGCTGGTTACTAACAGGAATGTTCTGATAGCTTGTTGTAGGAAAAAACAGCAGTTGAGTAACTTAACATAATGTCATTGACTGAGACTGTTAGACAATGAAGTAATTTTCATTTAGTTGTACTGAGATTTAATTAATAAAGGTCCATCTAAGATTTACAAATCAATGAGAAGCTGCAGGAGAGGACATGTTGGTAGCTGTGGTCCTTGAAAAGGATACTTTCTTTCTAGTCCTAAAAGCAAAACTTGTTCAAAGTGAAAAAGATTTCCTATAATTCTTATAAATCTGTCTTTCATTTACCTGCTCTTTTCTTTCTGCATGTTTACAATATAATGCATTTCAGCCATAGTACCGTAGGCACTCTGCAGGGTTGTGGCTGACGATAATGCTACAGAATGCTAAGATTTCCGTGCTCTCCTGGGTACTGGTGGGGAAGTGTAGGCTGTGTTGTGGGTCATCGTGCTTCAAATGTTACTGCGTATTACAGATAGTTCAGGATTTCTAGGAAATAACACAACTCTGGTCCTTCATGTCATTAAAAAAACCCCAACCCTAAAACCAAAAACCCAAACAAACAAAAAAACCAAACCAAAAAATTGGTAACTAGACAGACAAGTCAAAAGGTGAAGGGAAAGAGAAGCACGTAGGTGTCCGAGGCTGTATTCCACATCTTTATCCGAAATGCTCTAGCTGCTCAGGTTCCAGGCCTCAGGTGTTGAGACCAGTGATCCCCAGCCTGTGACTCGGAGATAACCTCTGAAACCTTTAGTTATTCTTCATCGCTATACGAAAGTAAAGGCTACGAAAGGAGAACAAAGTTGAGTATCTGTGGTCTATTACCTGCTCAGTGTTGTTGCCTGAAGGCTAGCAAGAATTGTGCATGGTCATAATGGCCTTTAATAATTGAGCAGGGACACCACGGAATCAGCCATCACTGGCATAAACTTAAAGGGCTCTATGTTTTCCCCAGGTCATAATGACCTTGAATAGTTGAGCAAAGACAGCACAGGATCAGTCATGAGTGGCGTATACTTAAAGGGCTCTATATTTCCCCAGCTCCTGTAATTATTTTGATGGTATCGGTTACCTTTGATAGAAAGGAGGTGATGAAAATTTTTAAAGTTTTCATAAAGTTTCTATTATTGTTGATGTCCATGCATAGTGTGGTAAACTCCTGTTTTAGAGAAGCAGTGTTATCTGTTCAGTCTCCTTGTTTTGAACTCAATGAGTAGGGATTTTAGTAAAATGATGTTTCAAGCTTTCTTTAAGAAGAGAATTTCAAATAACACATGTAAGCTCATAGCCATTCAAATTTCTTATTTCTGCATTTGCTGTAAGTCAGAATGACTGCAGATCTTGGAAGGCTGCATAGCATGGACCATTTCTGCAAGATCTGAAGTCAAAAATGTGATGTATTGTCAAATACTACCCTAGTAATGATCCATGGTTTTTAATGCTGGTTGCATCTTTCCTATTGATATTCTTTTTGATACCTATATCTGATTTATTGCTTCCTATTGAACATTTGTTTCTTTTAACTGGGGCTAGCTCTACTAGTGCAAACGCCAGATAAATATGCATAGCCTTAATTGAACTCATGGCAGAGTAAAACTTGCACAAACAGCAAAGATTGAAGTTCATCCAGTAAATTTGTACTCATTTATAGCATAGTGGATCAGAGTTACTGTCTTCTGCCATCCTATTTAGTGAGCACTAATTACGTGCTTTGTGTGGGTCAAAAAAATCAAATTGTTTTATATTCATGATGCTAGTCCCCATGTTTCAATATTCAAAGTGACTGGGTGTGATAGGCCAGACCTCTTTGGAGTCCCAGCAAGAATAAGAGGTATTTGGCAGTTTCTGGTAAAATAACTATTTATGTGGTTGATCAGGACATGAAATTGTTCTGGAGCTGAGTAAAGAATATACTTAGAAGAAGGACAGCCGCATTTGTGCACTGACAGGCTTTTTTAATTGAATTGATATAATGTATATAAATTTCTGTCATAGCATGAATGTTTGTTTTACTAGTTGAGATGTAGTGCGTTTTCAACACTTAATATTTTCAGTGAATGTTCTTTTCCAAAAAAATGAAGGCTAATCACAAAAAATATAAATGGATTTAGTATGTAAAATTCCAAACTGTCACTACACTGAGATTATGTTCGTTCCCTGAGTTGGGCCATAACTAAATGGAAAGTAAGCATTCTGATCAATAATACACTGGTGAAGTAACATCTATTCTGAGATGCTGAGAGGTTTTTTTTTCTTTAACTAAAATATATATTTCAACTAAAACCGCTAATCTTTTCACTGTCTCCAGAGGGCGAAACCATTGACCGTTATGTTTAGAAACTGTCTGTGAATTAAAAGAGTCTATATGAAATGGAAAGAATGCTGCTTGAGCAATTAATCACTCTTTACTTAATTTAAAATAAATAATGACATTGTAGAAAGCTGTTGCATTGGATTTAAAAAGAAACTGATTCTTGGAAAAGCAGCAGAACAAAATATCTTCCTCCTACTACCAGTTGGTTTCCAAACATTGCAGGCACAATAGTTTTTGGTTATGTGACAATATTTTGTTCAAATGTCTCTAAGTACGTGTTCCCCAAAGGCACGTTGCTCTTGGCCACTACTATCTAGGCCACTCTCAGATTTCAAGGCCAGAATCGCCTGGTAGCCCCTGGTTTCTGATGAAAGTCAGTACTCGCTCCACAGCTGCTGTTTGCAGACTTGTTGCACCAGCTCTTACTGACCCTCCTGATGGGAATAAAGTCATCGCCTAAGTAACTGTACCCATGTATTTTGTTTCCCATCTTGAAGATCGGTGTTCCCCATCTGAAATAATTCATCTCCAGTCTCTCCGGTCCTTTGCAAGTTCAACACTTTTGAAGAAAGCTGACTGCTGGACGGTCCCCTGTTAGTATTTCAATGGTTCAGGTACTGCTCTGCCTTGGATTACAGGTTCATTTACCAACAACTGTGAACGGGACGCTGCTGCTGAGCAGTACTGTGCTCTCATCCTGCTTTTGTCACAAATGAGTCTGTGTTTGTCTGTATGAAAGTGCATTTCTGTCGGACAAGCCCAGAATTTATCACAGCTATTTGATTTCTTTTAAGCTGTCTGAAAATTACCAGTGACTTGATTTATACTTACTCACTTTCCCAAGTTCATTGAAAAAAAATCACTGAATAATATTAATGGAAGAACCGATCCTTGTGGGACGTAACTGTAGAGGTATCTTAATTGGAATGACTCTGCTCCTTTTTTTTTTTCCTATGTGATCAGTTGTAATTAATTTTAAAATGTGCTGTGTACCTGTGCAGTTAAACCAATCTGCATATGTTTGTTAGTACTCCAGAGTGGCTGATGTATATAATACATAATTATTTTTAGAAATGGAAGTCCAAAACTTCAATCAAAAAGTCTCCTCAAGTTGAACCTTGCTTATTTTCCGTGACTTACCATGAGTTGTCAGTGGTCACTCTGTTACACAGTCCTGAGCTGTAGTCTGATTCCCCTGCTTGTCCTAGATCAGCGCAGCATTAGGAGCCACTTCCTACTCTTACAATGTGATGAATGGTGACTTTTTTCTTTTTTTCCCCAAAGATATTTCATTATATAATAGAGCAAAGAAGTCAAAACTGAATTAATATCTTCTTGTTATCTGTTGACAGGTGATTTTTGCCCCAAAGATTACTTTCCAAGATCCTTAATCTTCCTAGGTGATGGGTCAGTTTGGACAAAAAGCCAAATATATTTGTGAACAAGAACTACTGTTTGGTGTCTCAGGACTTAATGTCTATAACCTGTCTGTAAGGTAGCTGCTAAAGCTGCTCCCCTGGGGATACGTGCAGTGTGGATAGTCCTTAGCAAGGAAGCTTTTAACAAAAACAAACCAAACACACACACACACAAAAAAACAAACCCCGGGGGGAAAAAACCCAACTGTGCAGCTGAAATAAATTATGGGCCAGTGTGGTCTTCAACTTCTTGGTCACTGTAGTGAGATTGTGTGGTGCTGCTGGAAAGGTGATCAGCTTGTTAGGTATTTCATGGAAAACTTGAGTGACCTGTTTCCTGAAGATACAAAACTGATGTCTAAATCCCAGATAAAAGCAATCTCACTTCCAGAGGTGGTTGGAATCATCACTGGATGCTCTGAACAAGGCGAAGGGAAAGCAGTGAGGGACCGTCAGCAAACAGAAGAGTTGAGTTTCTTGAGAGCTGTATGTACAAGTTTGACTATTGATACCTTTTAAGAGGATAAAGTACTGCGAGCAGTTTGCCTCAGTGTTCTCCTGTGCCATAATCGTGTTCTCTTAGCAGTGTTTGTGCAACATAGAGAGTTGCCTCTGCTGAAACAGACTGAGCTCTACCAGAACATCAAAGGTTCATGTGAGCTGGGATGTTCATTTTGTGGAGCAGATATTGCACAAGGTTAGGGAAGTGGGATGCCTCGTAACGCTGAGAGAACAGATGCATGTTGGTTTTTTGGGTTTTGGGGGTGGTTTTGGGTTTTGTTTGGTGGGGTTTTTTTTTAATTAGCAGAAAATCCATAATCCCACAGAGCAGTGTCTTTGCTCGAACCACCTCGTAAAGACAAAATAAAAATATACAGCAATTAGTGGTATTTCATACTGATTGCTCTGTTTTCTCAGTATATGGCAGTTTCCACTGGAATTCCACATATGCAAATGATAGCATTCTTTTTTCTGTTTACTTTCTTAAAGCTTGTTTTCATAAAATGAGCATTTGCCTAAATTGCTGAAGTAGATTTTTTTTTAATACCAGCTGCATAATTGCTAAACATGTTGCTCTTAAATCTGTTTGCTAAAGGAAGGAGGCTTTTTCACATGCTAATCCTCAGCCTTTCATCTGGAGGTTCTAAAGAAGTAGCTGTTTCAGGTTACTAAATCAGTATTGAGATTTGAAGACCATGCCAATTCACAGAGGGTGCAGAATTGAATTAGTTACATATGTACTGTGCGATTGTGCAAATGCGTGTACATCCTTGTTGCCACTTTACTCTTGCATCGGTTTTTGTAATTGCCAGGAATATTTTGTGTTTTCCTAAGCCCAAAGTCCAAAATACCCGACTTCATTAATGCGTAATTTTGGCGCGCTGACTTAAGGAATCCTGGAAATGGAATGTGCGTGTTTGGCCTATAAACGAAAGCTTTCAGCTTTTTAAATTACTGACCCTACTCCTTGGGCTAAGGAACTGTTGTCTGAAGAAAATTCTGACTTTCAAGGTGTAAGATCTGTCTCCTGTCATCTCAAGAAAGTGCATGTTGACTACCAGATGCTGAAAATTCACTAATCTTTTCTCTCCACTCTTCTTTAGTCTGAACTTTCAAAGCCGATTCTCTATGCTCCTCCACTGGGAGCAGGAGAGTGGACGTTTCTGGGGATGTGGAGCGTGATTCCTGCTGGCAGATGGTGGAGAGACCATTTGTCCTAAGTCCGTTGCAGGATACGTTGTTAGCACGGTGCTCGTTTAGTCAGCAATGGGACCGAGAAAGTTTTCAAAGAAATGGATGTGTGGGTAACCCTTACTGTGAATCTGAAGTCAGTGAGGTTGGGTGTCTGGTAATAGCAGCTGTCTCAGATGACTTTGGAACTGGCAGACGTCAGTCTCTAGACCATTCTCCTCACAAAAACAAGCAATCAAAACATCGCATAAATATGCACTTACTATATAGTCCCTTTTAGCCAAATAATTCCAAAGACTTTTGGTGTGAAGTGCTTCAAGTGTCAAGAAAGTGTCCAACAGCTTCAAGTGTCAGAAACTTGAAGTTTCATCTGTAATAACAAATTCTATAAAATCAGCTGAACGGTCTTCGTAAGGAAGACACTTTATTATTAATAGAGACTTTAAAGGGGATTTGGAGGCAGGTTGATGGAACTACTTCATTGCTTTCACCTAGCAAAGAAATTGTATTTTAGTGAAGTAAAGCCTCTCAGTTGAAGAGATGAAGTTGGTTGGTGGGGGAATACGGATAAAATCTAAGGGAATAAACAGTGGAAACAATCTGCTTTTCTCAAATGTGTCAAGAAGAGAGGGAACTAATGCAAGGAATTGTCGTGAAGCTCCCAAGGTACTTCACCGTTCTTGAGGCTTCTTCCTTGAAATCTAAAGGTAGTGTTTGTGCTCCCTTTGAAAACCAAAGAAATCAGTCACTAATGTCATAGCAACAGAGGATGAGACCTGTTAAAAGCGTGTCTCACTGGAGATGGATGCCAGGTTCTATTTAAACAGCTTTGCTTTGTCTTTGATGTTCAAATTATTTGGTACGCATCACAAAGTTTAATGTTTGTCGTGTCTGGAGTTTCATGGTTTTACCTTGTTGGCACTGGATGCTGTTCTGTAGATGGATGGCGGAAGCCAATGCTTCAGTGTCTACTGTCCTGAGATCCATTTTCCTTAGGAAACCAAGAAAAAAATGCAGCTGTGTACCTAACTAATATTTTGTTTTCTTCCTTTGCGTGGTAATTTTCCTCCTACATCTTTAACTGAGAAAGACGTTAAAATGTCCTTGCTTTTAGCTGTACTCATATTAGTTCAGTCGAGGGTCCCCTGACTCCCAAAGTGGCTTTCTTAGGATATTTTACCAAGAATTAATTGTATCCTATAAAACAAGTAGTCATATTCTAGAATTATCCACTTCATAAACGGCAACAATTATACTTGAATATGCACGTCTCCATTAGGTTCAAGTAGAACTTAATTAAAGTTTGAAAAGCATCGTGAGTTTCTCTGATGAAAGGCCTTATGTAAATTTGAGAAGTGTGTTTATTATTACTGATAATAAAAGCCTGGTTTCTTCTGAAGGGCTTATTTGTTAAGCTACAGCTTGAAGGTGACTTGGGGTCATATTCAATATAATCTTTGTCTGCATTCAGTGCCAGGAAGCCCTCCAAAGGCCAGGCAGACTCCCTCACCTTCAAAATTAATTTTTCTATATGACTGCAGCAGAGTTTGATTTGCAAACACAATAACTAATTTCCTTTAGTTTGGCCCTAAGGGAGATGGTTGCTTTCCGTATAACGCTTAATAGACATATCTGATTTCACTCAAACTGAAGGAGATGGTGAAAACTCCAAAGGTGACATTGGGATGCTCCTAAATCTCCCAAGACCTGAGCCAGAATCTGGTTTTTATGTATGCTCCGAACTTAAACTTCAAGCCCTCTAAGACTAGAGTAAAAGTGCACTTGTAATACAAGAGCCTTGATACCTCCTGCAGAACTGACACAAACATTTCATTAAACAAATTGTGATGTTTGTTTTCTTGTATTTAATTTTTTTGTTTGTTTGTTGTATGGGGCATTTGCATGAAAATGGCATCCTGAAGATTTCATCTGTTCCTGCTGTTCATTCCTCACCTGGAGGCACAATCTTTGCTCTGATTTGCAATTAGTTACTGTGTAAATTATTGCAGTGTCAGAGTTGGTATTATGCTTTTGGGTGGAGAGGGAGCAGCGGGAGCTGATGAATACTTAAAACCACTCTAGTTTTATGCAAAGATCTTGCAAAATTACACACACTAGGGAAAGATGAAATTGAGAAGCCACACAGACTGAGTGGAATGGTCCTTAAAACACCGAAATGACCTGTCTCATCCAGCCAGTGTCAAATTAGGAACCAATTGTAGCTGTGCTGGAGAAGGAACAGAGTTTGGAACCCCCAGGGAGATGCCACCAGCTGTTCTCAGACTTCTTTATTTGATTAGGGCACCTGTGGTTGGAACAGGATTTCTGTTATCTGGGGGAAGAAATCACTTAAAGGTATGAGGCAGGAGTTCATCCCATCATAGGAATGGTGGCTTGAGTCAGGCACCAAACCCACCTCTCAAACGAGGAGCGACACAGATCTGCATTAACGTTGTTTAAAATCCTAGAAACCTTTCATTTCAGAGAGAAAGCAAAACGGATCTGAATTGAGGCAACTGCATCTTCTGGGAACTGATGTTTTGTAATGCAAGTGGTTGCGCCAGGGAGGGCGACTGGCCCCGTGGGTCTTGCTCTGTCCTTCTGGAAAGGTGTAGCAGATGGTTCTGGTCAAGTGTGGACCTGAATTCCTCATCCGAGACCGAGAGGGAAGCGCTAAACTACCTTCGCAGTACTCTAAAGGTGTCTCTCCTGTATCGCAACACGTTTTCGTAATAACAAGCTTAGTTTTTGTACTTCCTAGCTGCTAGAAGATCGGTCGTGTTTGAGTTATACCGATGTGCTAAGAATGTCTTTGGGAAAGTTACCAAAGAGCAGCCTTGCCTGCTGCGTTTGGTACCAAATACGGGCACCGGACTTGAAGCGTGTGTGGAAGTTGGTGTCAAAGAGGGAATGTAACATTCCCATAACGGTATTTGTTGAACTTTGCGCCTCGTTCCCAAACTCACTTTGAAGCCAATGAGTTTTTCCTGTGGATGCCTTCAGTTTATGGATTGGGAGCAGGGCTGAGGGGGATTCCTTCGCAATTTTCACGGGGATGAAACAGCCGACATAAAGCAGAGCCGCGTCCTTGCCTCATGACAGCGTGTCAGGTGCCTTGCAGAACATGGCCGGAAGCTGTACAGCGTAAGAAGTGACCCGAAGCAGGGCGTGATGAGGTGTTTCCAAGTAAACATTTCCCAACAAGTGCAAAGGATAGGTAGGATAAACAAATCGTTCCCTGGAAAATTTATCTAGTTGTAACGATAACTTGGAGTGCTGGAGACGACTGAATTGTTATTGCTGACTGGAGCTGGCATACGGAGACGTATCGCGCTCCCACGACAGGCTCTCGCTGCAAAGCAACTTTATTGTCTTGGGGGGCAGGAGGGAAAGTAAGTCTGTCTCCCAATATCTTACAATTACTAAATGAGATAAGATAATCAGAATTGGCTTTTTTTTTTTTTCTTTTAAATATAGGTACGTCAGAAAGTCTCCTTGCTTTGTCCAGATTACATCCTGGCTGCTGCTGGGGAGTACTGGCCTGAGAGGCTGACAGCGACACGCAGTGATTCGAGAGCTGGCAAAAGATGTCGTACTGTGCATATGGGTAGATAGGTCATATCCCAAAATAACATGAGGAACTCTGAAACCCAAAGTGCTGAGGCCGTTATCACATTGCCTTCAATTAGGGAACAAATCAATGTTTCAGCCTGGCTGTCCTTTCTGAAGTTGTTTTTAGAATCTTGGTATTTAGGAATCCCCTATGACTAGGTCTCAGTTCCTGCTCGCCTCTTTTCCGCATCCCCCTGCCCTTCGGTCTCCCTCTGTCGCAGGGCACGTACGGTTTGCAGTAGCCAGCACGGTTCTCCAGGGTTTTGGCTTTCATCTCGGAGGCTTCGGTAGCCGGAAGAAAAAAGCTGATGAGAGCACCGACTTGCTTACCTCGATGGCAGATTCAGCTGCAGGACGCATATGTTTTCACCTCCCGGAGCGATGAAGGAGGCTGAATTTAGAGCTTGCCGATATGATATTGTTAGCGTCAGTTTGCTTTCTTCTACTTGGCTATCTCATATTTCTGAAAATAAAGCAATTTTAACCTTCCAGTGTAAATGCTGAAAACTGCGGTAGGAAAGGTAAGTATCCAGCACTACACACTTTGAAGAATAAAGAAAGTAAATAATCCTAAAGCTGTTATTTCTACCATTTATCATGTTCTTTGGGCTACACCTTTTGTGGAAGAAAAAAACCGTAATTGGTTTCTGTAGGAATAAGGACAGTTGTATCTGGGGACTGAACTGCCAAATGTCACCTTAAGCATTATAAAAAATGCCAACAGTTTAACATTAAGAAATGTAAGAAGTTATACAATTAATATGAGAAAAGTGTTAGTGTGTATATATGTGTGTGCATATATGGAAAACTCTCTAACTCTTCTAACAAATAGGTAGGATTTATGATAAAGCTACTCTTGGATTACCAACTCCAAGTATTAAAAATTGTAAGTAAAGCTCTTCTCAAATCATAAATCTGCCTTCAATCATGATATTTTAGAAGTCATAATTTTAGAATTCAGTGTTTCTGTTACCTTCTACATTTTAAGCTGTTTGGGTGATATTTTAGTGACAGATTTATCTTTAAGACCACAAACAGGAATCTGAGCTGCTACATAGGAATGTAAATTAAAAGCTGAATTTTTAGTAAAGCTGAGTTTCGGAAATAATTCCATCACTTCAGCAGTATGGAATTTCAAGATTAAACCAAAATGTTATGAGTGTCTTGATTTAAAAGCTGGAAATTTAGAAGCATTGACGCTTGCTTGAAAGAAAATTCCTTTAAATCAATGGCAGTTTTAAATGGCTTGCCAGATCAAGCTTTACAGTGAGATGACTTTGTGTACCCTCTTCATTAATAACCTTTCAAGTTCTGGCTTGCCAGGCAGATGAGCTCACAGCTCTGTAGTGTCACCTCCTGTTTCAGCAAAATGCAGGATGCTCAGCTGCTGGCGGGGAGGGTGGGTCATTTCCTTTCTCTCTGTAGTCTTCCATAATCATTTTAGGAACTCGAGGAACTTTTGAGGCAGGATGAATTGAAGCACTTTCTAGGAATTTGACTTCGTTCCTTTTTTTGAGAAGGTACTGAGGGCAAGTGCTAAAATATTACTGCCACTACTGTTCTTCGAAGACAAATTTTTGTTCTTGCTGAGATTAAGATTGACCATTTTGTACAAGTTCTTACTTTTCTTCTTCCATTGCTCTTTATAAAAGATTGCGATAGTCTGAAAAGCGCGATTAAATACTTGGAATTATTGTAGCAAGACAATCTTGACATATCCCGTTCAACACCAAATTACTGTTTTGTGCCTGACCTTGTAGACGGCAGCCTACCTGCATGCAATCAGTAATGGATTCACTGTACAGAGGTCTCATCTTCATAAAAAAGCTCCACCCACCCATGAACTGGATGCGATCAGCATTTCAAAAAATAATTCACAGTAATAGCACTTTTTGAGGAACGAAATGGTTAAGCTCTTTGCATTTTTAGAGGAATCTGCTACATAAGTGCAACACTTATCAAAGGAATAAAGGAATATGCTGTACAAATAAAAACAAAATCCTTTGAAAAAAGCAATTATTGGAATAAAATGTAGGTGGAAGCAGTTAATAAAAAAAAATGGGACAAATTGGATAAAACTAAGAAAAACAGCTCCTTAGGCAATGGTTGTCCATCATCTTCAACCACTTTGGCCACAGAGTGTCCTGCAGCGATAGGTGAGAGCTGTGTGCCGTGGTCCCTCTCCCGCAGCGTGCCTGGCACAGCTGTTCTTGCCAGGACTGTTCTTTCAGAATAGCACCTCACTTACAGAAATTGCCCTCTCCCTTTCTGAATATTTATGGGCTTATGAAATACTAAAAGCTAATATATTTAAAGCACCCCCCTCCATCATTACCAGAGGCTATGAAAATTTTTAAACTGTAAATAATTCCCATAGCTGCTGCTGCTGATTCCTGTGTAGTGTCTCTTTCTGTGCCGCTTACAGTAACGCTTCTAAGCTGTTTTTTCTTGCTTCTGTTCTTCCACGTGGTCATGCAGCTTAACTTTGCTCTCCGTATCTACTGAGGGCATATTTGTAAGGTCACCATGAGAAGGGGAAACCCTTCTTCAAGCTGAGGCTTTGATTTGGCCTGGGATAGCACTTCCACGTGCTTTTCAGTAGTCTAAGTTCCACTTAAATCAGCGGTACTGAAAACAGGCTTTAAAATAGGGTGAATGTAATCCCATCCTCAAAGTCAGGTGCCTGCTTCATTGCTCTGCTGAAGAGCAGAGAGGATCTCGTGCACGCTGCGACAGAATCAAATTTTTCCTCCTGGGGTCACGGGCATAGTGAAAAAAGTAATATAACAGTCGTAACCTGCAGCAGAGTGTTTCTAAAGAATCGTATCTTGAATCACGTATCCATCTGCTTAGTGTACGGGGAAAAATAATATCAAGGAGTTTTGGAATCTGTATGGTGGCAAACTTAAGCAGGCTCTTGGTAAGGTGATTTCTGGGACTCCACTATTTAAAAAGTGATGCAAATGCATCTAGCATTCAAACCATGGTTACAAAACTACTTACTGTATTTTCTAGGTAGCTGCCTTCTGCATCTTTTGGTCTTCATTTCAAAGTCCCTGCAGGTTTCTGCCCAGTGGGCTGGTTTCCTTTGCTACATGAAGAAATGTCCTACGTCTAAGACCGTGACTGCTTCAGGTATAGTGTTCATCTCCTAGCAGGTTAAAATTAATCTGTAGTTCCTGAGTCAATTAACAGGACATCATTTGGTTGTGTTAAAACTCGGTTGACTAAATGAGGCGAATACGGAGAGTAACGTGCTCGCGCAGGTACGGGAATCCCTGCGTGAGATGTTAGGTGATCATAGGGATACCACCCGCTTTCAGTGTTTGCTGATCTAGGAAGACAGTTTCTTCCTCAGGTATCTAACAATATGCATATATGTGTATAAATCGTTTCTGTGTCATATTAAAATGTTCAATTTATAATTTTGCACTTTATAGAGCCTGTAGAATCTAGTTAGCAAACCATGCTGTTGGAAAACAAGATTGCAAATCAATTATTTCATGCTTGGCTCTGTTTGGCCGTCTTTGCTTTGCTAAGATCCTTGTTCAGCAGACGCTGTGAAAGCGCACGTGCTTGTGAGTTTGACCTATTGTTAAGAGATAACTGCAGACTAATACCAACTTGGATCATGGAGAAATCTATTCTTTTTTGACCTACGAGACAGCATAAATGGCCCAGTTTTATAAACTGAAATTTATAGGCTTATCAGATCTAACATTCAAGCCTTTCTTATCTGGAAAATTAAGGCCAATCCTACATGCAGAATTACAGTAATTTTCATCAAAAACCTGTCCTTTGCTGTAGGTTACTTCCTAGGGAGGCAAAATGCAGAGGAGCTGATTTCTGGAAAGCAACTGCAACATTCTTAGCAGCAGCGATTTATCAAAGTACTGCTTTGAAAAATGGCACGCATTTAATTGTACCGAACCTTCCTTGTAGTCCGGAAAAATAAAACAAAGTTCAAATCTGATTTGGTTGGTGTGGTCCAAATGCTCTTTCCAGATCCTCGAAGCAGACTTCGCTCGCAGACGTTCTGTCTTCCTTGAACGTTCAGATCATCCACGGCTAAGTGGGAGGCGGGTGGCCACACGCAATTAGGCTGTCCAGTATTACTAGGGTTGCCACATGGTGAATTGGTTTGCTTTTAGAATTTTTTTTTTCAATGTTTGTAGTTTTATCACAGAGTAATAATGCTTGGAGATTTACTGTTTATTTTCTCAGGTTTAACATTGCAGCGGAAATCTTCAGCTGACATTCACCATGTTATTAAGCAAACGTTCCAGTATGAGGCACGATTTGTTTTTTCTTTGAGTGACGTGGCCATACTTCCTTTCGAAACTCAGTGCAAATAAAATCTCCGGATTTAATATTCTCTGGGGATTTTTTTCTGCTATTGAATAGGAAAGTCAGTTTAGGTCCTTGTTATTTAATATTCATTCAGGGCTGATATCTGAAAAATCCCCTCCTTAGAAATTAAACATGGCTCTCATATGATAACAGGCACTTTGGACCTAATGCAAAATCAAAAGAAATCACTTTTGAGATTCCTGTTGCTTTTATACATCCATTACTGCTCATTGGAGTAAAAATTTAAAAGAAGTGTTCTTTCTCTGCTCAGAATTGGGCTCATTTATTTGTATTATGCTTATTACTCCTTCTTTGCAGTGATGTGAAGAGATTCTGGAATTTCTGTGTGTGACGCAAAGCTGGGAACATCTGCTCGCTTCCTTTTAGTTTCCGACTGCCACGGGCCTTTCACTCGCACTCGCCGCTCTGCCGAGCCCGCGGAGATGGCTTTGACAGAAGCGTGCTGCTTCCAGTCTGAAGGCTCGCGGGGTTCAGCTCTGTGTCCGGAAACTCAGGCTGGATAGAGAGTCCCGCACTTTTTTGGGGATGCTTTTCTCATGGTCAATCACGCTGATTATTCAAAAATATGCATATGGTATGCCTGGTTTTTGTTTGGTTTTATTGCACTTCACATTCTGGGTGTTGGTTCTTGCTTCATTTTTCTGTGCAATATTAGACATGTCTTTAATACCTAGTATTTTTTCAGTTGCGGATCATTATAAGTTATGACCAATGCTGAATTTGTTGAATTCAGAGACTGAATTAAGGGTATTTTTAGGGCATGGGGCTACAGATATCTAAACAGAAATAAGTGTAAATGTTTCAGTAAGTGCTGCAAAACCCCCAATTGTACATTTCTAGTACATAAGAACTGGAAAATGTTAAAGTACGCATGGAAATATATTTTCATCGTCATAAATCTTGCTTCCACTCATTGGTATGCAACTACCAGTAATTAAATGTAATTGAAGTGGTATGCCAGAGGATGCGTGATCCAAAAGTAATTTCTACTCATGTAATGCTCTGTAGTGTGATCTGGAAGCTGAACTTAATTGTGTATTTGACCTGTGCAAAATGAATAGCAACTACCACCTTATTATGCTACACCTGCATTTTAAATGCTACTTAATTAGTCAATATAAAACTAATAACGAAGCAGTAACAGACACTGCTGACTCTATTTAAATGAATGTTAAGTTCTATTGAAAGTGCTTCATACCAGCATACTATAGAGGAAAACCCTTTTCTCATCCTGTTTTATAACTAAGAGCATTTAAGGTTTCCATTTGTGTTCTTTCAGTGACATGAAACATCTCTGAATTTAGTTTTTCTGTGGCTATGCTGCTGGATCTAACCAAATAATCTGCTATAAGTGTGTGAGGCGCTCTACATCCTCTGTGTATTTCTTACGGTTTATGCTTGTTAAGGCTGTCTCGGACTAAGTTGAATTCTTTACATCAGACGTTTTTGCTTGTGCTGCATTTGAGCCGATGTTGGTAGAAGGAAACTCCTGTTCTGCTGCAATGAGTTCTACGCTGATGAGAAATAAAGGAAACCTATTTTCTTTGGCGCGCTCTTCATTAGCAAGTCAGGAGGCCCAGTCAGAGAGGATCTTTAGAGCAGAAGTGTTAGAGCTATCCACCCTCTGATACCGCCGACTTCCTTTAGAAACACTGAAGCACTTTGGTACCTTCTGGGCTTGCACTCAACTTACCCTACCGTCAGGGTTTTTCTCGGATGAAAATAGTTTTTAATTCCAACGTGTGGCAGGAGCTGCCTATAATTATGATGCCCTTGGTAATGGGCATGTGTACGAAAATAGAAAAAATGATAGTCAGGATCATCTGCTGGTCCATACCAAAGAGTTCATGGCTTTCTAATCAGTAGGTGATTTTCAGAGTTTTTTAGCTTGAGAAGGGGAGAGAAGGAAAATCTTGTGTCCAGATGAAGAGACCAAATAACGTTCTGAAGGGTACTGGTGGAGCAGTCTTAGCCAGACAGAAACGGTTACTCGCCTAATCAGCGGGCCAAAGGCAAGGCTGTGATTTGGTTGAGGGGGGTATGAGCGAGCAACATCCCTGGTTTAATCTGCACGGCTTTGCAGCAAGGAAAGAAAGGAAAGGACATAGGGTGAAAGGAAATAAGATGTAGCATGATTTTTCTCTTGGCTAATAGTGGGCAATAGGAATAGAGAATAGACTTATGATCCCTATTTTAACAATATTTCATGAATAATCGCTTTAAGCGGTAACCACTTGTTTTCAGCATGGAGCGTGCTTCAACGGCTGTCCGTTACGTTACAGAGATGACTCCTTGCAACTTGTTGTAAAAGGAATTCACAGATATGGCGGCTTGAAAGGAATTTAATTACTAGAAGTCACAGATGGTTCATTGCTTCATGGAAATGAAAGGTGCAATTGCGAATCTAATCTGTTCATGCCTGAAACTTCAGCAGCCTTACCTGGAATGGATATTGCATAAACTCCGTTTTCAAGGAAGTCTGGTTGATGCTTATTTGCTTGGTTGGTGTCCTTCTCTTGGCCACATATCTGGCACTGGGCAAATACTTACGATACTGTTGAAATAACGATCGCTATGTTGTATTGCTCTTAGAAGTTAGGTGATTCTAATGGTGACTCTTAAAAATATATGGAAAGAGGAAAGTCAAGTCTTGCCCTTGGAACTTTTTCCTAACCTCTACGTACCAGAACTTCGGCTGTATTGTAGCTGTAATCCAAATAACGCTACCAGAATTAGTATACCCAGAGGAAATAATATTTGTAGTTACAAATATATGTGAGAGAGTGGCTTCTGAATACAGTATGCTAAAAAGGGTGAGGGTTTTACTTGGATCTATCACAATGCATAAATCGCCTTTTAAAAAAACCCTAATACTTCTTGTTTTGGAAAAGTGTGCTTTAAAGTTTGTTTTGCTATTTAAAGAATAATATTTTTTTCCTGCATTGTTACCTTTCCTGCTGTGATTGTTTTAACTGTATTCTGCTGCTTCACTTTCTTAAAACACGTGGGCAGTTCACTGACAAAACCTGTCAGTGTAAATCTTGAGCTCTTAAAACAATTTTGGAGTGGTGATCAAAAGAGCTAGCATATGCTTCCCAGTCACTTTGGATTAAATATACTAGAGTGTCTACTCATTTCTGAATGTCAAATTTGACACTTAAGTTAGATGGGACATGGGTTTCTATTCTGGAAAAATAAAATAATTATTTTTTTCCCTGAAGTCAGCTTGAAATTGAGCTGAGGTGCTGCCGCTGAGCGGTGTAGCCATGAGGCTGCTGTGTGATGTAACTTGTCCTGCTCTCTCACTGAAAATTTACTGAAGAATATCTAATTATTCCACCGAAAAACTCCGGCACGTGGAAGTAATCAGTGTCTGCTTCCATCCCAGTTCCCCCAAGTCTTCTGATTTAAGGCCGCAGGGATCCTAGAAATTTGGGCTGGCTACAATACAGTTGTTACTAAATGCTAAGCTTCCAGATTTGTTTTCAGTTTGTTGTAACACAGTAGAATGTTATTGCCGGTATTCCTCCTAAATAAAAACCAGACAGATAGACAGGTGTGCTTCATTTAATTCCGATCAGGTGCTGGGACGTATCTCTATGCCAAGCCATGCCACCAGTTAGCTACTGCAAGTCAATTCTTTCCTCTGCTGGAATTGTCATGCGTCATATAAATAATTAAACTTGTGGCAGGCTGGAAAAAGGTCTGAACGTGGCTCTCACCTGTCCTGGACGAGAAAGAGGCACCGGGGCTGTTATTTAGTCTTGAAATTCCGTTTTCAGCTGAAGACCCTGTTCTTAAGGCGCACTCCTTTGGCTCGCCTGTTACAAGTTGCTCAGTTCTGAGCAACGTAATTAGCACAAGCTCGAACGTTGTGATAATAGCTTGAGTTTATCACCTCCCAATTAGCTCAGTGAGGAGAGAGGTAGTGTTTGCCTCTGGCATTCTTGTTCTATTAAGATGTATTCAATAAACACCAAGCTAAAGGCTCTGAAGGGAGTACACCTGGCTACTCCTCCGGAAGTCAAAACTCTGTCAAAAGTCTGGGCTTGCTAAGATCAGAATTAACGTCCCTTTTAACTTTCCTAGAGCTGCATGCTGCTTCTCCTGAATTACAGTATCTGAAATTGCTTTTTTGGTCTGCGTGGTACTGGAAAAATTCAAGTAGAATGGAATCACAGGGCAGGCGTGAAACACAAGCACTGTGCCGCGACTTACCTCTCCTTGTCACAGAGAGCCTGTGCTGGGCGTGCTGGATCGTTTCTCTGCAAAAGTCAATGAAACTCATCTCTCGGGGAAGAAAAGAAAAAAAAAAAAGACTAAAAGCAGAATGAAATGATGACTAAATGTCATGAATGACTACTAGAAGTTGTGCCCTTTTACTGAAGGGTGGGAGTTGTCAGTGCAGGAGTTCTGTTAGACGTGCCACGGGTGAGGCTGAGGGAGCGAGAGCAGCACCTGCGTGGGTACGTGATCCTGTACCGCACAGTACTTTTATAAACTGCCACTTACGCAAGCTGAGGCAGATGCTCATTATGCTGAGAAAAGAGTGTATGAGAGCAGTACTCTGCACGTACCGCTGGAATGTAAAGGCTTGGAAATGTGTTTTTCTGCTTTTAGCTCACCTGCAGGGAGGCTGCAGACTCTGCTCCTCATCTGCCCTGCACTGGTACAGAGGCCAGCATTGATTTTTCTTCCCTTCTTTCTGTAGATCTCTACTTGCTGTTGCTCCTAAGGCTCGTTCACCCATGCTAGCTTTTAGGAGAGGAGTCTTCCTACTTTCCACAGACACTTCTTCAAGAGTGTGAGCCATACTCATGTAGGGGTTTTTTATAAAGAGAAATTAAAGTACCTCGCTTCCAAATCTGGAGTGGAGAAGCCCACTTGTCGAGGCTATGAACATTCAATAGTCATTCCTTGGCCTCTTTGCTTTTATTCCATAACCTGGGCCTTTCTTTGTTGTACATTTTGGAATAAAATGCAGTTTGGAGTCAGCACAGAATTTAGATGACCTTCTGGACAAAATTTCTGAAACGCTGCAACGGAGAGACGCTGCAGTGAGATGAAGCAAAAGCGTCTGTAGAGGGCAACTGCAGAAGTTGTTTGTAGCCACCAGAGGCCAGTTAATAGACCATGGTCAAGGACAGTGCAAGAGAGCAGGGAAGGTGGTACAGGCTCTGCCTTCCTTCAGGGATGGGCTTTTTTCCTCTGAGATGAACTCCTCTAAACTTCAGTAGCAGTTGGATGGAAGCCAGTTCCCTATTCCATGCTTCCCCGGTACTCAGTATGGTGTCACGGTGGAGAAGATATAAAAAAAAAAAAAATTGGAATTGCTCAAAAAGCTGTCAGTAACACTTTTTTCCTTTTTTCTTTTAGAAACTGTTGATGCTGAGAAAACAGGATGAACTTTTTTTGCCTTTTTGATAAATTCCTACCACAACCTTTTTTCAGGGCTGTTTGCTATGCATAGCAGCTGTGATCGAGCCTCTTTTTAGGGGAGGACTCATTGCTATAAAATTTGATTACATAATATTTATAGCAAAAGTATTTTGAGTCAGCAGGAAAAAGCCCGATTATTACAACCTTCTTGTCACGGAGCATGGGAGAGTTGCTGTGTTTCATCAGAAACAGTCTGACACAAGTAGTCGTAAGCCATTCAGTCATCTCCGTAAATTAAACCCTCTATAAAAGTATTCAAAAGCAGTAGGTAGTTTTTGTATTTGGTGAGAGGAGATAAAATAGTTGGATTTTTAAGCCAACGGTTAACGATAATGTATTTTGTGTTTCACTTATAGAATAAAACCATAAACTCTAAATGATTCATAAACTTCAGCCATCTTTTCCAAGGTGATTTTGATATGTAAGGTTCTAAATCTCAGTGGAAGGTAGGTAGGTTCCTCCAGATTGTCAAATGTCAACAGCCTTATTGCTGTTGACAGTAAGACAAGATTTTGATTTCTAATTAGGTAATAATCTTTCTATGAAGTTCTTTACCTGAAGAAAAGAGAAGTTAAAGTCTAGATTAAAAAGAAAAAAATAATTAGCCTATATGGTGTAAAACCTGACTTCCTAGTCCTATATACATTATTACTTAAGGCAGCCCCAGTGCCTTTGCAGCGTTAGAGTTTTATTGGATTCCATAGCTCAATAAAAATTGCGCTTTTTTGACAGCCGCGGTGGAAGAGAATTTAAACGCTACGGTTTCAATAGCTGTTACGTAACTTTGTTCCCTGCTATACGTCCTCAGCGCTGCATCAAGTTGGTGCCCTGCTGGAAAGAGAAGGGGCAGACGGTCCTTCTGCAGGTGCCTTTAGCAGCAGGATTATGCACGAGGAGGCAGTCAAACCACTGGAAAGAAACCACTGGCTATTTCACTATCACCAAACGACCTTCTGTTAACAGAAAGTACTTTAATTCCGTTAGTGCAGGTAAATATTTTAATTCTACGACCTTTTTTACCATGAAAGAATTCTGTGTTGTATGGAAAGGCTAAATAATTCAGCTGGATCTGGATATAACAAAACAGAAAATCTGAAAGGTGTCAACTCTTATGACAATGTTTTCCTGGGTTACAAATGCGAAAACACTTTTCTGAGACTTGTACGGAGGGAAACAGTAAGGCTCACTCTTAAATCTGAAGTGTGATTTAAGATTTGCAAGCTTCAAACAGACCTAAGTCGCCGAGTGAGGGATGCTTTGTTAAATCAAAAAGCTAATCCTCCAGATGCTCCCTCCCAGAAGGTATTGATTTTTCTTTAAGAAGCTGGCATGCATCCCATCCCATCTTTGCTTATAAACCTTGATCAAAGATATTCTCTGTGCTACATACAGGTAAAAATTCTGTAGAGTTTTTCTGTCTAAATCATCAGACTAATTTATAATCTGTCTACACGGTCATAGAATGACTAAACAAAAAAAGCAGATGTAAATAGTTCAGATTTTTTTTCTTTCAGTGGATGGGATTTACAGAAGACAGCAAAACAAAATAAAGGAACCAGAGAAAACAGGCAGCTGACGGCAGAGTTATCCGTTGTAAACCCTCTAAAACGAATTCAGGATGAATGCTTGTGTCAAAGCATAAAACCTTTGTCACTGTCGGCAGGGCGCCGCCTTTAACGAAAGCTGGGTTAGACCCTGATTTGCTGGACCAGCCGTGAGGTTGCACTCCCACAATTCGGTCGCTTCTAAAAACGTTATTGGTGAGGTTTACCGTATGCCTGATGAGAAGGACCCTCGGCTGTAGGAGCGCGTTTATTCAGAGACTGAAGCAGAAACCAGGAAGGGTTGTACAACTTCAGTCCCCACAACTCCCCGTTGCGTATCCCTTCCCTTGGTTACGGAGCGCGTAGCTAACGCTATGTGGTGAAACTTGAAGAATTATTTGTTTTTCTTTTCTTCTGTGTACTAGATCACTTATTTTGATCAAACGAGTAAAACCTTTTCAGAGTCATTTACAGTGTTTCTTTCAAGTGACGTATCTTTAGCTCCTTTTTATATGTACCAGCCTGTTTTGTCAAGTCTATAGTCCTGCGTTTATCCCTCAGATTTGCGTGCAAGCTATCTTTCCGAAAACAGCTATGAAAAGAAGCATACAGAACGTAACTGGAGAGAATCTGAAAAAGAAATGCTGAATATTTTGCCCAATGCTACGCAGGCTTGTAGAACTGATCTACCCCCTAGCCTTATCTTAGAAATACATAGCTACTAAAAGTTCTTGCACTTAAGAATGTTAAAGATGAATATTGAGTAAAGGAGAAAGGTGGGACCTGCCCGTATTAACATGGTCTGTGGTTAAAAGAAAAAAATATACTGGAAAATGAGAAGTCAAAGAACATATTTGGAGTAATCATTGATGTGAGTGGTATTTTACAGGAGGCGGTGCCCGCGAATGACTAGCTTTTTAAAGGTTTTCTGTCAATGCTGCTTGCGAGTTTTTTCTATCTTGATTTTTAAAGTTGAGTCCTCTTAATTATTTAGCTTTGGGGAAAATGTTAACATAGATAAACTTCTGAAAAAATGTATGTTGTATTTGAATCACAACCTGGGTATTTGTCTTTTGTTAGATGTTTGAGATACAAGAATCTGTAAAAATAAGGAAAAAATATTAATTCAGTTTCTTGACCCTGAAAGTTAGGGAAGTAAAAGGAACCTATTGCGCTTTTTTCTTCTGAACCCATTTGCTGATCTCTTCAGGGATAAAACCAGACAGCATTGCAAAGGGCTTTGCCAACAGATGCCGCAGATCGTCTTTAACGTGTTCCATTTTTAATTTGTACCTAGATGCTATTAGTGAGTTCTTTTTGGTTTTCAACAGAAGAAGTGCCAAGAAAATACTGTGATAAATGCTGCCCTGACAATACTTTGTTATTGAGGAGACAACTGAAAACTTCTTAAGGATAACTCTGGTATATGAGAAGGCAGGTGCCATTCCAGCCTATCACTGTCGACTGTGAAGTTTGACTTCTATTCTCCTGCCTCTCAGCATCTGTACTTTTGGATGGGGGATTTTTGTATCTCTAACCCCCCGGGTGACCAGCTCTGGTTTTCTAGCTTTTTTAAAAGAACTTAAACCACGCTGCCTATACAATTGGCCAAAACTGCCATGTTAAGAAGGGAGGGTGAATGAAAACGCCAGTACAAGTGACACGGACTGCTGTCATTTGGGGTTTGAACTTGTTACGCTCCTGTATGAAGAGCGGCAGATGCTCCCGATACCTCGAAGTCTCTTTTCTAAGCCTTATGATTTAAAAGTAGCATCATCTGTTTCTCAGCCCTACAGTCTTAATTTGATACCAGGCACATTTTCAACCCATCTGAGTGAACACAAAAATATGAATGGAAAAATAGTGTCTGAGGGGAGATTCACCCCCCCCCCCCCCCCCTTTCCTAATTTGTATACCATAGACAGGACAAAACGAACAACCTTTTGTATAGGGAGATTCTGTTCTGGGGAAAGGAAGGAAAGTGTTTGTGTATACAGGGCCTTCAACTGGAAGGTAAATAGACTGGTTTGGTTTGGTTTCCCCCCCTAATATTATCATAACAAGATGCCATTGCAACTACTCATTATTAAATGTTTTGCTCCCTGGTGTTTCTCCATACTACACTGAACATGGTTCAGTGGTGGCCTGCAAGAGCCAGAAGCTAAGATGATTCCAGGAATCTGCTCCAGGGAAACCAGACAACCACAATAATGGACTTCAGAGAACTTTACTTACAATCTTGGCCATGCAATGCAATGAGCAAATAAAAAAAATCTAGTTTAGTGCAGTACAGAAGTAATATACATTTCAAGTTCTGAATTTACTGCTATGTAACTTTGAGAGGTGAATGTCTTCTATTTAAAGATTAAGGTCCTGCCTGTAAAGCTCCCTAGCAGGTTACCCTCTTTCCAGTGAAGACATAAAGTTCAACTTTGTGGCCGAGTTTCTAAGACAATCTCAGCGCATTTGCAGATCAAACCTTTTGTGTGAAGACAAGCTTGATGTGAGGAGGACACCATCCTGGAGGGGTACAGTACTTCATAACTTATGACTAGTAAGAAGTAATGTTAATTTATCTGAGGGAAGTGAATGTATCTGTTCTGTTGGAAAATGACTTCTATCTCACCTCAGTTGCTTTAACCTCTGACGACATCCCACCGTTGTGTTTCCGGTGCGCTGTAGACAGCTAAAAAAAAATCATACCTCAGGCTGAGCTGTTACCAGTTTCTGTGAACTTAGTTTCCAATTGATATTTGCCATATTGTATAGGACCCTAAAGCTTTTAGGTAAAGCAAGGGTATGTTTCCAGCCTACCGGGGTCCCTCTCACTCCACTGCTCAATGCACAGGCAAAGGATGTAGCTCTACTTTCAGTATTCTTTACATTGATCAGTGCACGTTGGACAGACAGCACAGTGATGCAAAGACATTAAAGCTGGTAAATGAGGTTCCAACCCTGCTATCAATAATAGGTGGGCTGTGCTTCTGTATCATTATGATGCCGTTTGATCATAATGATAGAGCCATTGATCATTTGAACTTTTGGACTCTTCCAGAGAAAAATGTAGCAAGTTGTTTAAGCAGGCTGAGATTTACTGACTAAGAACTCCCTAATGTTGAATGTTCTCATCTAAAGTATATTTGTCATTTCCACTTCAGTACGGTACTAACAGAAATCAGTGAAGGCAGGTCCCTGTGATGGGAGCGCTGCACCTTCCAGAGCACCTTCAGTTACCTGTCCAAACAAAGTTCATCGATCAGATTGTTTGCAGAAGGAAATACCTTACCAAAGCCCACAGCTGGTTTGAGAGTGCTGGAAAGACCATTGCATTAGCAGTTTTCCATGCTGGCTTTTGTTGTTCAAAACAAAATCCTAATCCCAACAGAGGTTCCCACTCTCTGTGGTTAGTGCTTAAATACTTACACCTAGAAGAATAAATGGACCACATATATTATTAGCAATATTCAAACTTTAATGACTTGTGCCTCTTAAGATATTTAGAAAATGTGCTTAATTCTGCTGTTGTCTATGTGCTGTAGTGTTTTCTAAATGCGGATTGTGTATTGAAATTGGGAACAAAGTAAAGCTATGCACTCTAACACTTTACTCTTATTGCACTGGTTCATGGGGCTGTGCATTTGGAGCACCGTATCTAATGCCTCAGTTACTGGGTCACATACAGC